>NC_139232.1:95442053-96042053 GCF_977018435.1 Lepisma saccharinum | reverse complement strand
CCAACTTTCCGCAACGTAGACCTGTATCCAGAGCTGTAGTTGAGGGACGAATTTGATGGACGTTACCGGAGGTTACCCCAATATCTAGATACCAGAAAGCGAAGGAAGACAGAGTTCAGTTTGACTGACCGCCCCTTGCAGCGTGAACTGGAGGTTGGAACATTTTTGGAAGTGATAAATGGAGGTATGTACAGTGTCGATACATTCTGTTAGTTCTGCGAAGTCCAAGTCGCGAAACTGGGTTTGAATCCCGTTTGCTTATTGCGATTGAGTCAGAACTTAAAAGCGTAAACGAAGGAAGAACGGGTGATGAAAGTTTAAGTTATTCTCAATTGCAATTCATACGTGTGGGCCAATTAATGGGACATCTCTAGTTGAATATTTTGTGATACAAGAATGAAAATGATGAAACTTGCAACGTTCGCGTAACATTGAAATTTTGCGAGGCGTACGAATGATATTTCCTGTCCATCGTCGCGAACCTTTAAATGTTGGAATAATCAATGTTAGGGTGGCACAACATTAAATTAGATTGGTGGGAGCATCAAATGTAAAAAGGGGAAAAGTTGTGTAAACTATTGTGGCAAAAGGATAACAGACCTAAGTAAGCCATTTGTTAATTAATTGTAAAATGCTCGTTTTGATGCCCAAGTGGATTTTATAATGGGTACAAAGGAAGGAATTTAATCGTGATTGTAATTCATGTTGTTGTTAACGTCTAAATAGTAACGTATATTCTTGATACGTCAAATGACGGAGGAAAAGGTTGTAGGAAAGATTTGTTAAAGTTTCACTTGTAGAGATTTTCTAAATGCAATTAAATTGGATTTGTTTATGATGAAATGTTTCTCGCATTGTTGAAAATTGAGATATTTATTGTTTCTTGTTCAGAATTGAATCTAATAAATTCTTGACTCAAGTCTTAAAACTGAATATTGTTACATACGTTTTGTTTAACGAACCTTCCTCATAACGAAGTGAAGCTGCGAAGTTGGTATTGGTAAGAAAGGAAGTTAAGAATTTCATTGAGTAGTATGGACTTTGTAGTTTCCTTATGAGTAGTTAGTGTGTATTTTTGTATTGCAGGATATTTGTGAGAATTGTCAAACCTGAGTATAATATTCCACGATACTTTGTGAATGCTATTGCCTATTACCTATCTCGATTGATTTATAGGTGGTGACCAGTACCGAGAATTATATTTTTCTTTAACCTTGGACATAGCCTCGCCATTGGTTCTCTATTGAGACTGAGGTGGCGGTGTTAAAGCACTGGCCATTGACCTCAACAATTTGTTACTTGTAACTGTTGGTTGTCGCTTGCATTATAGCGCGTACATTAATCGATCCCGGACCTATTTCTTCACGCTTCCCATAAGGCTTTATTGTCCCTTTTTCTAGTACGCAGCCAACACGTTACAAAGTTCCTGGTAGCAGAGCATGGTTTTATTAAATTATATACAAGAAATATCACAAATTTTTTTCCCTTCCCCGCATTTCTATTTTTGGTAGTATAGGTGATACCACCATTCCGATTTATAACTTTTCTTGTTTAATAAATTCCCTTGTGGCCATACATTGTTGGCTGCTTAACATTTTTTTTGTTAACCTTGGAGTCCCCCCTTTTTTTCCGGACGATAGATTTACCCCCCTTTTTTTGAGACATTCTTTGAAATTTTTTTTTGTACATATTCATACATAAGAACTTTTGTTTATTGATTTTCAATATTTTACAGTATATCTTGATGTTGCATTATTGCACTTACCTTGTATTTTGGATATTGTTAGTCCCCTTTTTGTTTTGGCTATATTTTTTGACACCTTTTGGATATCCTCATCGAGGAACAAATATAATGTCGCTTCCCTTTCAAGGCCATTTGCCTCGGGTTGGGTCGACCTCTTTTCCCTTCCCCCCGGTTAATATACAACCTTCACCTTTTTTACAGACCCCAAACTTACACACACCCAGAGAACTTTTGTTGCCTCCCGATTATTCATATATTACAAATTATATTAGATACACAACTGTTGTTGATTTTTTACGGGTATTACAACCGACGGACGGTTCAGATCCTGACAAGTTGTTTTATTTTTTGTTGAACCTCCATAAAATTTTCAAACTAAACCTCATTGATTTGGAATCTTTACTGCTGATGGCATTTACATCCACGCAAGGACTCCTTCGGGATACTTGGTATGATTCTCTTCACGAGAAATTCCCCTGGCCTATGTTTATACGTGTCATATGGTATCGCTTCGTCCCTTATTCCACGATGCAAGGATTATTAGATAAACATCTTCTTCGTCCTCAGCGAAGTGGTGAATTCCTCTCCACTTATTTGAATGACATCTATGAGGCTTATCATGTGTTACCCACCAACTGGTCTGAATCTGGTCTATTGGAATTTACGTTACTGAATTTACAAGAGAGCACACGTTTGCATTTAATGGGCTTTGATCGACCGACTTCAATCGCTAATTTTATTTGTTTATCTAGGGAGATATGGCCCTTAGAATTACGTCGCTATGAACAACAACAGGAAGAAAGTACGTTACATTCTATTGATTCGCATCTTTCTCAATCATTACCAATCTTACCTGTCCTTTCTTCCTCTTCCTCTTCTTTGCCTAATGTAGAGATTTCTGAAGATTTACCTTTTAAGGTTGTTTCACAGCAAAATTCTAATTTATCGCACATTGCATCTCTTCCTGTTGACAGAGAACGACATTTGCCATCAGAGGTTACAACTACGCCCCATATAGAACACCCTTTGACAATTATCGACAAGGTTATGCCTATCATACATGCCACCTTAAATTCTACACCGAGTCGTCTTTTGGTCGACTCTGGCAGCTCGGTGTCATTAATTGCGAGGGGATTTTTAGCTACCTTACGGCCCATACCACCTACTCTTCAAGATGCTGTGCGTACGTTGCAAACTGTTAATAATCAGTCTATCCACCTTAATTCACGTGTGATTTTGACGTTGAAATTACAGGGCTTGTCCTGGAAGTGGACTTTTTGGATTTCCGAAACTTTACCGTTTCCCGTCATTCTTGGCTCTGATTTCTTTTCCCATTCAAAGGGTACTATTTCCTTTGATCATTTAGTGGTTTCATTTCCTTATTCTACGGACTCCATTCCGTTCGCCCCTTCTACACCTCCGGTTCGAAAACAAGATCAGGTACGCCTAGTTGACAAAGTTGATTGCTCTCCAGCTAATAACTTGTCGACCAATATTACCAGTTTATTACGGGATTATAATGATGTGGTGACAGAACGTGTGGGTACTTGTACACTGGAACCCGTTTCAATTCCCTTAATCACGAATGTTCCTTTTCGCTCTAAACCATTTCAGTTAAACCCTACCCAAACAAACATTTTACGCCAACAAATCCAGGAGTTGTTGGACCAGGATATCATAGAGGAATGCGCCTCTCCTTACGCATCCCCGTGTTTCCTTGTTGATAAGAAGGACGGCGGTCATCGCCTTGTTTGCAGTTACAAGCATCTTAATCGTCTTATTGCTTATGACAATTTCCCACAAAGCCGTATAGATTTGATTTTCCAACACTTACAAGCTGCTAAAGTATTTTCTTGCTTAGATCTTTGCCAAAGTTTCCATCAACTAAGGCTAGATGAACCTAGCAAGGACTTAACGGCCTTTGTCACCTCATTCGGTCAATACCGGTATACCAGGGTTCCTTTCGGTATTAATCTTGGCACACAATTACTGACTCGTGCGTTGGACAAAATTTTGGGACCCTTTAAATTCAAATTCCTTGTGACATATGCTGATGATGTTTTGATCTTTAGCCCAGATGAAAAGACTCATTTGATTCATCTCAAATTGGTTTTGCAGGCCTTTCGCGAGGCTGGACTCACTGTAAACCCCGTAAAATCTAAATGGATGCAAACCGAAGTTAAATACTTAGGATATATTTTACGCGAGGGGCAACTTGTTCTAGACCCCGACCGTATTTCCGCCATTCAAGATATGCCCTCTCCTAGAAATGTCAAAGCCGTTCAACGTGTTTTGGGACTATTGGGATATTATTCGCGTTTTATTCCATCCTATTCCGACCTTACCTCCTTCCTAACTGATAAAAAGAAAAAGGGTCTTCCCTTCACGTGGTCTGACGAAGATCAACAACAATTTGATAATCTCAAAAAGGTTTTTCTCAAACATACCGTCTTAGCTTTGCCCGATTTTTCACGGGAATTTGTTCTGCAATGCGATGCTTCAGGATTGGCTCTTGGCGCTACCCTGAACCAACGTATGCCAGATGGGTCTTTACGTCCTATTGCTTTCGCCTCACGAAAACGAACAGACCTAGAACGTCGACAATCTATTTACGAGGCTGAATGCTGTGCCATTGTTTACGGGTTCAAAAAGTTTGAAACATATTTAACAGAGAAACACTTCACTCTTCAGACGGATAACCAAGCACTTTCATGGCTTTTACGCCATCCTGAGCAATACGGCAAGTTTGGTCGTTGGTTGCTTTACTTGTCACGCTTTTCTTACTCTGTTGAGCACATTGCTTCTCGTTTAAATCCGGTTGCGGATTGCTTATCACGAATGTATTCCCCTGATGAATTCCAGGTTTCTCCTCATCCCATCACTTCTCTTGCTTGTGCTGCTCCCAAATTTCAAATTATCCCTTTTAGTAATTCTGATATCCTTGACCTTCAGCACAAAGACTTAGTTTTATTTCCAATTATTCAGAAACTACAAACGGGTCAATCCTATAAACATTACGCTCTTTATAACGACTTACTTGTCTGGCAACCTCCACGTTCAAAATCTTCATTAGTAGTCGTTCCTCATACTCTACAACATCTTATTTGCCGTTACTATCATGATACTCCCGTGGGTGGTTCCCACTTGGGTGTTCAAAAATGTACCAAGAAAATAATGAATATATTTTGGTGGCCATCGTGTAAACAGGATATCAAGACATATGTTAAATCTTGTGATACGTGTCAAAAAGCTAAATTGGCTATACGTAAACCTCCTGGTTTTTTGTCATCAGAAATCATCAAGCACCCTTGGCGGCGACTGTACATTGACCTTGTTGGTCCTTTGGTACGTTCATCAAAAGGGCATACTTATATATTGGTGGTTGTTGATGCATTTTCTAAGTGGGTTTCCCTTTATCCTCTTCGGGGTCCCACATCGAACCACATAGTAGAAAAACTTCGGTCTTTGTTTCTGGTGTTCGGAGCGCCGTGTGAATTGGTGTCTGACAATGCATCATATTTTCGATCTCGCTATTTCAATTCCTTTTTATTTGAGTCTCGAGTCAAACACATCTATACTAGCGCCTACTATCCTAATCCTTCACTCGCAGAACGTTTTATTCGTAATCTCAAGGCCTCCCTGATTGCATATCATTCTGACGATCACACTAAATGGGATGTTCATTTGAATGCAATTTCCTTCGCATTCAATACTGCGGTACAGGACAGTATACAAACCACCCCAGCGCAGATTTTGTTTGGCAGAGACATCGATGGACCTATGAACTTCTTTTGGGAATTTAAATCCGATTCGGAATTGGCTGGTCCTCCTTCCACAGATCGTGCTGAATGTTGGGCACAAGCTTACCGCCATTTGCAGAAAGCATGGGTGAAAAGACGTAATAGATACGACCCTAACAGACAACCTTCTTCATTTAAGGTGGGAGATTTAGTCCTCTATAAAACCTTTCCCCAGAGTAACGCCTTCCACAAGGTTACTGCGAAACTCCAGCAACGTTGGGCAGGTCCTGCTAAGGTTTTTAAGGTTTTGGGCCCCGTAACGGTTCTCTTGGTAGATCCGGAAACTGAAGTTTTTCTCCGGAAGGTCCACATTTCCCATATTAAACCATATTATCTCCGCGAGGAAGCTTCATCAGAAGTGGAGTTATCAGACTCTCACATGGCTTCACTTTTGTACCCCGCCACCCGGGATCAAAACCCTCAGCGTTCTTCACGTTCTTTTCAATCCTTTTATTGCCATTTTTGTCGTCAATCAGGACATTCTGATTCCCACTGTCGACGTCGCCCTCCTTCTACTCGTTCTGCGTCTCATGCACCTGTTCCTCGCAGATAATGCAGAGTCTTGTTTGTATTTGACTCAGGTTTGAACTTTTCATTGTATATTTTGTATTAGAATTATAAGAATTATTGAAGAGGTATTTATTATGTAAAAATTAATTGATGTGTACTAGTTTTTCAATGAGTACTATACTCACACGCTTAATATTATGTATATTTTTTTGTGTGCGTGTATGATATTTGGTTTTTTTGCCTCTCATTTCATTTCAAGTTGAATCATCACTTTTTGACAATAATGTGTTACAGTATATCATTTCTTGCGCTATTTTGATATATATATATATGATGGATGTTTCACTGAATCTTTAAATAATTCAATATGTAATTGATGCTCCTAATTCTAAATTTTTATTCCCCTCCCTTAGGTTTCCTCGCCCCTTTCCTATTCCTTTTTTTATCTTCCATTTCTTCTTCTCTTCTAATTCTTCCTTTTTTTGTTTATTTTTCATGTTTTCCGAGGGAACTTGTGTTGAGTGTGCCACCCTGGAAATCAACGTTTTGTGCATCAAATCCATCCAAAAATAAGTAAAACCAAAATGTTATTATTTAGGACTGCTCATTGGATAGTGCGTCTTTTCTGGTATTATTTTTCAGAATTCTTTCACCTCACAATGTTATTTGGACATCTCTTATGTATCTGTGTCTTACTGTCACTATGATCACATTAGTGTTTGAATTCATATAAATGTTTCCCCCCTTTTTTTCTTCGACATTATGTTTATACCCCTTGTACGAGGGTAATCAAAATTATCATACTAACATATTATCTCATGGAGTCATCTCGATTGCAACCGATCTTTTCATGCTTCATTTTCATGATTATCACGATATCATATTACTATGTACATTAATTGGTGTGTGTAATTTGTTTCCCAATCTATGTCTAGTCAAGATATTATCATGTTCTAGTCTTAAACATATTCTTTGTGTGTGCTTATGGATATATATTTATTGATACTTGTTTCTCTTAGTCACATATTTATGGTTCTTTTACATAGACTATTAATTCTATTGCTGTAGATATGATGCTCCCAGCAGGTGTTATTCATTGTTGCTATAATTTTTGTGCCCTTTACTTAAATTTTGCATACTCTAATTGTTATATATTTGCCATATATTCTTCTTTTGCTACGTGGGGGAGTTTGTGACGTTTTTCCTACGCTTTGCGTACAAAAATGTATTACGTAATAATTCTGCGTGGAATAACGTCACAATTCCTCATTCTTCGTACGCTTTGCGTCTCGCTTGTCTTTCTTGATTATATTAGCCCCCGCTAGAGGCCTCCATTGACCTCTCACCCGGCGCTCGCTTCTCGAGCTGACACAAAAAAACGGCAGTATTCAGTTCCGACTTGGCAGACCTACGTGAGAGTTGTCAGCGTGACTTGACTGAAAAAGGGGGAAAAGGGCAGAGAGCATGTTGCTGGTTTAAGTGTGCAAGTCGTCTCGCGGGCGAGACTTTAACTTTATTCTGATTGCAATTGCACACTTCGTTATTGTTGCTCTCTATGAAGTTCGACACGTCAACGCGAGATAGAAGCACCTTTTGTGACGGATCTCATACGCTTGCAAGGAAGTTGCATTTGATTGGAGTGAGAAGTCTAACGAGGGCCTGTTAGATTTCGCCAACTTTCCGCAACGTAGACCTGTATCCAGAGCTGTAGTTGAGGGACGAATTTGATGGACGTTACCGGAGGTTACCCCAATATCTAGATACCAGAAAGCGAAGGAAGACAGAGTTCAGTTTGACTGACCGCCCCTTGCAGCGTGAACTGGAGGTTGGAACATTTTTGGAAGTGATAAATGGAGGTATGTACAGTGTCGATACATTCTGTTAGTTCTGCGAAGTCCAAGTCGCGAAACTGGGTTTGAATCCCGTTTGCTTATTGCGATTGAGTCAGAACTTAAAAGCGTAAACGAAGGAAGAACGGGTGATGAAAGTTTAAGTTATTCTCAATTGCAATTCATACGTGTGGGCCAATTAATGGGACATCTCTAGTTGAATATTTTGTGATACAAGAATGAAAATGATGAAACTTGCAACGTTCGCGTAACATTGAAATTTTGCGAGGCGTACGAATGATATTTCCTGTCCATCGTCGCGAACCTTTAAATGTTGGAATAATCAATGTTAGGGTGGCACAACATTAAATTAGATTGGTGGGAGCATCAAATGTAAAAAGGGGAAAAGTTGTGTAAACTATTGTGGCAAAAGGATAACAGACCTAAGTAAGCCATTTGTTAATTAATTGTAAAATGCTCGTTTTGATGCCCAAGTGGATTTTATAATGGGTACAAAGGAAGGAATTTAATCGTGATTGTAATTCATGTTGTTGTTAACGTCTAAATAGTAACGTATATTCTTGATACGTCAAATGACGGAGGAAAAGGTTGTAGGAAAGATTTGTTAAAGTTTCACTTGTAGAGATTTTCTAAATGCAATTAAATTGGATTTGTTTATGATGAAATGTTTCTCGCATTGTTGAAAATTGAGATATTTATTGTTTCTTGTTCAGAATTGAATCTAATAAATTCTTGACTCAAGTCTTAAAACTGAATATTGTTACATACGTTTTGTTTAACGAACCTTCCTCATAACGAAGTGAAGCTGCGAAGTTGGTATTGGTAAGAAAGGAAGTTAAGAATTTCATTGAGTAGTATGGACTTTGTAGTTTCCTTATGAGTAGTTAGTGTGTATTTTTGTATTGCAGGATATTTGTGAGAATTGTCAAACCTGAGTATAATATTCCACGATACTTTGTGAATGCTATTGCCTATTACCTATCTCGATTGATTTATAGGTGGTGACCAGTACCGAGAATTATATTTTTCTTTAACCTTGGACATAGCCTCGCCATTGGTTCTCTATTGAGACTGAGGTGGCGGTGTTAAAGCACTGGCCATTGACCTCAACAATTTGTTACTTGTAACTGTTGGTTGTCGCTTGCATTATAGCTCGTACATTAATCGATCCCGGACCTATTTCTTCACGCTTCCCATAAGGCTTTATTGTCCCTTTTTCTAGTACGCAGCCAACACGTTACAATCTTTAATAACTAAAGGCAAAATAAGGAATGGAAAGATGCAACGGGAGAGGGGGCTGTAGAGTGGGGATCAGGTAATTTTACTCCCATCCTGTGGTCCATTTCCCGAAATCCATCTTCCGATTCGTCGACATGTACGAGCGCAATTTAATCTCTGATAATGGTTTTATTGGTGATCCCCATTCCCCAAAATTCTCACTCTGAAAAATTGGTATCCTTAGTGTAGTGTATGCATATTAGTCATCACAAAAACTAAGGGTTAAAAACTCATAGTCCAGTTAGAATAAAGTGTTAAATATGCTACTTACCTTATGAAATTACTACATCACGATCCATCTCTCTTGAAAGGAAAAATGCACATGCCTCTTCACCAAATCCCGTCTGAAAATAAGGATAAAATGCTGTGAACACAGCACAACAGGACAAATTTTCACACTAGCGTAATATCTGAATTCATTAGGCAACACATACACAAAAGTTTAAAACTTTCATATTTCACACAAAGTCGTTCTCACGAGTCTCATATGAATAAAATTGGGCATCTTCTCACACGTGGAACACCTACTCCATGTGGTCACATTTTGTTATGAATACAAACGACAACGTTCTCACAAATTGAGCAACGCCAAGGGTAACGGGTTCGAATCCCGCTCGGGCTTGGTTGTTTGTGTATATCCATTCATCAATTTCATCATTTCATCATTTCATCACTCATCCCCATCTTCGCAAATTAGCCAAGAGGCGCAAAACGTCAAGTAAAATAAACTAAATCAAATCACAAATTGAGCGCATTGTGTGCGCGCACATGTGTGTCCAGCTCATAAAAATGTTGATATATCTATGAGAAGTCACTTGGTTCGAATCTATGCTAGTCTATGTAAATATGGACAACATGTTCACTTCTTATACACCTACAACGCTTCCGTCTTATACAACCCAAGAAAACAAAAATTGAAATTATTTATGGGATATTCAAAGTATATATTTGGATGTACAACTAATAGCAAAGGTAACATTATGCATATTGTCCATCGATATTTTGGTTCCTTTTGTCTTGGTTCATTCTATATTTTTTAGGGAATAAAACTGTAGTTATCCTGGAGCTGAGGAGGTTGTTTTTGTTTCAAATCTTGAATTCCGCATTGTGGAAAACAAGATGAATAAACATGGATTTGTCGTAGTATGGCGGGTATGTTGTTATCTTGTAATGTTTTAACTCGTTTCTCATCGTTTCACAAATTAATTTTCATCTGAGTTTTAAACAATATTTAATTAACGACTGCCAAATGATGGATTGGTGAAAACTGTCATGATATTTAGCTTTCCATCAAAGGAAAGAGACAAAAAATACTGACAACAAATATTTTATATCTATGTAGCAATGCAATATTTAAAAAAAAACAATAGTGTACTGTCAAGGACGTATTTAGGGGGGTCTAGGGGTTCCGCACCCCCCGAAAGACTTACTAAGTGCTAAAATTAAATAATGAAATAATAAAGTAACTAAAATTAAATAATAAAAATATTCTCATTGTTAAGTCAAGGGTTATTTATGTCCGCCGAACTCATTGAAAGGCAAGGATTATATTGGGATCATATGACTTTGAATGACAGTACCAAAGAAGAGTTATGCAAGATCTATTACTGCTTATAATAACATACATAAAATATTACCAGGAACTTTACTTATCTCCAACTGGATCTAACATCGTTTTTTGATATTCAATAAATATTCAATTCTTTATCTATTTGATATTAATTTCCTTGACAGGGCAGTTTTTTTTGCCTTACCTTACGTTAACTAATGAATACGTACTGTTATATCATTATACTTATACCGTCATTTTACCTATTCATGTAATAAAATTATAATATTTATTAATTATAATTATTTTGAATTAATTTAATATAATTATTTTAATTTAAACATTGTTATTATTATTATTATTATTATTATTATTATTATTATTATTATTATTATTATTATTATTATTATTATTATTATTATTATTAAAGTTTTAGTAAAGTTTTAAGATGTACTAAGAAAGTTCATTATATAATTTCCAACTATTTTATTTATCAAAATAAAATCAAAGTGTGCGACAGTCATAAAGAAATTAGGAATAGTAATAGACTCTTCTCTCATATTTGATGAGCACATTTCAGAAATTTGCAAAAGAGCAAAGAGAATGCTTGGTTATATATTTTTCTCATGGAAAGTTTTTAAAAATGAAGATACTTTAATATTCCTGTATAAAGCGATAGTTCGTCCTATTCTTGAATATGCAAATGAATTATGGTTTCTGACTGCAACCAGTCACCTTCAAAAAGTTGAATCAGTTCAAAAACTTTTTATCAGGTTATTATGCACAAAGTTCAAAAAAAATTACTATGACCAACATTACTCTGAATGGTTATCACAGTTGAATATGTTTTCCTTAGAAGAAAGAAGAAAAATGAAAAGGATAAATTTTGTAGAGAAGATATTAAATTTCCAAGTTGACAGTGAATACTTTTTTAATAATATAGCTTATACAATTCCCAGATATTCCCATAGGTATATCTCAATTCTCACATGCCTAAACAAGGCAAGAGGTTTAGTAGCTGATCTTGTTGAAACCTACAATTTGAATTTATGTTGATGTATAAGATTGTAGGATCCACTGTTTTATTTTATAATTATGTATTTTTTTTTTAATTTTGTATAACATAGTGGTTGTTTAATCGTTATCATCACTTCAATAAATATGATTATTATTATTATTAGAACAATACACAGTTAATTGCACAATATTATATAACAATAACCAATTATTAGTATCAGAGATATAATAGATCTCGTTGAAAACTGTAACTTGAAGTGTAAATATGCTAACTTGTTATGTTATGTTATTCTACAGCTTATGTATTTTATTCGTGTAACTTTGTACTTTTGTATTTGACTTAGTGCTGTATTAGGTTTCATACTGTGCTCAACACTTAAAATAAACGATCATTATTATTAATAAACGATTATTATTATTATTTTGAGTCACTTGGTTCTGAATCCCTCCGAAATATATTTCTAGATATGTGCCTGAGAATTGTATAGATCAACCAGAATACAAACACAGATATTTTACAGATGATAGAAATGAACGTCCCGTCATGCAATTTCAAGTCTTCTCGCTTAATATTTTTCTGTAAGGTGCATATTCAGCATCAATTTTTCGTCAAGTTATAATTTTAGTGTGCTTTGTACAATGTTTGCGAAACAAATAAAATGTTATTTGCTTCATAGCATTAATACTGGCAATGAGTATAGTTTTCAAATTACGGAAAGCAACACAACAAGTGTAATGATTTGAAAATTCTTGGAAGTTTTTGTCACTTGGTTTTCAATCTATTCTAAAAGGTACAACAGCTCGAAGCAACCACTATTTCCTCCGTGAAAGTTGATTCATAATGAGCACATGCCTGCAAACTGTTTCTGCTCTGTGCTTCTCTTAAAACTGTTAAGTTTTTCTTTTTCCTTTTTCCTAGTTAATTGGTTTAAAATTATAATTTCTTTGTGGTGTGCAGAATTTTCATAATCATGCTTGAAATGTATATTTTTTAACATTATTATTTTAGAAAAATCGGTTATGAATAGTTACTCATTCTTTATCCACTTCATTATTACTCGTATCTCATATTTTAGCCAGATTGTAAGTCGCTTTCATTGAAAAGAAAAATTTCTCAACTACAAATCAATATCGTGTGGTGGAGAGGCATGTGCATTTTACCTCATCTACCTATCTAATTGGTTACTATAATTACAATATTTATTTGTTACAGTTTGGGAATTTCAATAATCATGCAATGTTGCAAGACATTACATTGTTACTTTTGTACGTAGTTCCTAGTGTTTTACATTTCGCTACAAATTGACCATATTTCTCACGGATATGATGCTGATTATCAATAAATGATAGGAAAATGATAACTGTTAGCTGAAAATTTCCTCCACTTATATTCTGCTATGCTGTGCAAAATCATTATGGAGATCATTAGTATTCTTAGTTGTGGTACTAGCGTGATAACTAATTTTATGAGTAAAAATCAATCAATATTTAGCTTTTGGTAAATCATATATGACAATTGTATTTTGGATTGGCACTGATAGACTACACATATTTTTTTTCGTTGGAATTTGAACACGCTTGCACAAGGCGTACAGTCACGGAAACGTCTGGGTTATAAACAATCAAATTGACCTACAATGGGAACGTTACAATCCAGAAGCGTCCGTGACTGTACCAGGCGTAAGCATCTTGCTTGGACTTGTGGAGGAAAGCGAACGCTCCGTGCGGCGTGAGATTCCCCTCTGCACACACGACTAAAGGGTGGGGAGGGCTTGTGTTGGGATGTAAAAAATACTGTGGGGGAATGTGCCCTCCTTTTCACGGAAACACCTCCCTCTCCTTCCGCCATGATTATAATGCCACACTACACTGTTACTCAGAGGACGCGACCGACGAAACCTCCTGCTTCGCTCACTCTCCTTTCTAACCTTCTTCCGACGCTACAGTACCGCTGCTCGCTCTGCAGTCCACAAGTGCATACGGGAGCGCTGTTGTACAAATACGTCAGAATGACCAGGCCTGTGATATACTAAATTAGCACAAGTTACCCTACAATTCTTCCTCCTGTTATTAAAGAACGACTTGTACAACCTTTGGTCCTCTCACATCTTGACTATTGCGATAGTGTATATGCTGATTGTAATGAAATGCTGGCAATGAGAATTCAAAAAATTCAGATATATATTTAACCTTAAGATTATGAAGTATGACCACTTAACTGAATATTATAATAAATTAGGCTGGATTAAAATGAAAGAAAGACGAAGGTACAGAAAACTAGTGTTGCTATATAAGTTACTTTATACAGGAAGTCCTTTATATCTCACCGACAGATTACTTCCGTTATAAAACCCAGAGTTATCATACACAAGATTAGTGTTGTCCACGGGATGAGACGGGACAGGCTTTTAAAATTCGAGACGAGACGAGATTGACCATGTGTCATGAGACAAACGAATATTTCGAGACGAGACAGCATTGCCACGAGACGAGACAGGCCAAAGTCTCGTCTCGTGTGCAACACTACACAAGATCCCAAAGTTCCAATCTACTAACAATTAAAACTCAAAACTGATTTTTTTAGTAACTCTTTTACTGTATCAGTGGTTAGGGACTGGAATGCACTTTCACATGAAATGAGAAAAGTATCTTCAAAAGAAGATTTAGAGAAAGTTTTATGGAGTGATTTGTTTTGTTTTTGTCAAGTAATTAATACATGTTTAACAAATATTTGTAGTGGCCTGTTATGTATATAAACCTAGGTATGAGTGTGTGTATATGTATATATATGTTTTATGTATTTCTTAGAATTACATATTTTTACCGCGGTTGGTTTGACATGAAAGGTACGAGGGTCACTATTTATATTTTGAGCCTAACAATGAAAAAACAGGAATTTGGCATTCAAAACTGCTTTATTGTTTTTCGAAGTATTCTCCTTTATGGTCAATACACTTTTGCATTCGTTCGAACCATTTGTCAAAGCAGTTTTTCCAATCTTCTTGAGACACCTCCATAATATGGTTTTTGAACGCATCAACGGCGTCTTCCGCCGACGAAAATCGTTGTCCACGCAATTTATTCTTGACATTCGGGAACAAGAAGAAGTCATTGGGTGCCAAATCAGGACTGTACGGCGGATGACCCATCAATTCGATTTTTTGACTGTTCATAAAGTCGGTTGTTAGACGAGATGTGTGACAGCTGGCATTGTCTTGATGAAGAATGATCCGACGGCGTTTGTTTTCCGTATTTGACCGAAGACCTCTGGCAAACAAATTGTTGTGTACCATTCAGAGTTGACCGTTCTACGTTCCTCTAAAGGCACAGTTGCCACATGACCAGTTTTCCCGAAAAAACAGGCTACCATTTGTTTCGATGTGCTTCGAGCGCGAACAACTTTTGTTGGATTGGGTTCATCTTGAAACACCCATACAGTCGACTGCTGTTTACGTTCCGGCTCATATGCATATATCCATGATTCGTTACCTGTTACAATCTTATATATGTCTTTTGAAGCACCACGAGTGTATTTATTGAGCATTTGTTTGCACCAATTGACGCGAGCGTCTTTTTGAGTTTTTGTCAAATTGTGTGGGATCCAACGAGAACATACCTTTCTCACAGCTAAATGATCATGTAATGTTTTATATATGCTGGTGGAACTAATGCCTATGGTTGCCTCAATCTCACAGTATGTCACATGACGATCTTGCAGTATTAGGTTTTGCGCAGCATCAATGTCTTCTTGAACAACAACTGATTTTGGACGACCTTCGCGAATCTCGTCGGTGAGCGAATGGCGGCCACGATTAAATTCGTTATACCAGCGTTTCACAGTGGCAAAGGATGGGGCTTCATCGCCAAATGTGGAAGTAAGTTGATCGATGCACTCTTGTCTTGACAATCCAGGTCGAAAATCGTAAAAAGTCATCGCACGAATATGTTCACGAGTTAATTTCATTTTATTATTGTCGCGCAATCTCCAAGGCAACGTAAACAACACAAATGAAGCTATTGACAAAACATTTGAAGTACGTTATGGTCAATAATGCCAGACGATTCCGTGCAAACGTCAAATCGCGCCTAACTTCAATCAGTGTTGCCAAGGCTCAAAATATAAATAGTTACCCTCGTATATGTATGATCGTTATTTTCAATGTTTAAATATGAATCAATTTATGAATATGTTGTATATTATGAACTTTTTGTATGTGGTTGAGTGTAAGAAAAGGCATGAGCCTTAATCTCCGCCACAAATAAATAAGAGACAAATAAATAAATAAATAAAATTCAGCATAATCCACCATGAGGTGGAGAGCCTGTTGGAATTACGCATAGAAAGCGATAGGTTACGTGTAGGTATCTGGTGAAAGTTATGCAAGGGATAATTGACATGCTCTCGTGGATATTGAGGACAAGTTGATAAATTTATGTTAATTGACTATTCACTTCCAAGGTTGTACTTCTGAATTTTTCAATTTAACTTATGTTAGTTTTATTTCTTGTTTAATCACCATAAGTCAATTGATTTGGAAAAGCAAAGCGAGGACAAAAGCTAGCGAAATAAATAATAAGTAAAGAAGGCGGGACAAGCCGGGTTAGCGGGGCAAGACGGGGTATGGCTTTTTTTTTCCAAATAAGTGGCGCTATTCATCTTGGAACTTTATCAGCACATAGTACTCTTTGTCTCGACAGCTGCTGGTCTCAGTTCGAGACGGTGTTCCAGGAAGAATGGAATGTACGTATATTTTTCACACTCTGTTGCAATAATTCTGCAAACTATTTGTTGCCGTAAGTTACAATGGGTATCTGTCCAGCATGCTTGTCGAATATCATAAAACAGGTCATGTGGTTATTTTCAATTTACACATTTTGTGTTACGATCGTGTAACCTGATAATCTGACATTGGGGCGTGATCGGGTGGGACATAACGGGGCATGGACGTCCGCAGGATTTTTTCCATGCAGGGGCAAGGAAGGTATTTTTTTCTAGGGGGGCAAACAAATCACATTTTCCCCAAAAAGAGTGTTGTTCCCTAAAAAAATATTGCTTAAATTTGAATTTATGGTGTTCATGCAATAATTAACACATATTAGTGTGGCTAAAATGAAAATTTAAGTGTGAAATACAAAATTTTTGGTTGACTTTCATTTTCCAGGGGGCACGCCCCCCCCCCCTTGCCCCCCCTTCCGGACGCCCATGTAACGGGGTGCTACGGCAGTTGACAGTAATGTGTTTAGTGAAGCAGACTTCTTTCCTTCTGCAACAACCGACATTCAGGATTCAGCTCCCTCTCGATGCTGCTACAACATAAACAGCCTCAACCCTTTATGCTCAGCCTTCGGCATTGCTGCTGAGGAACTAGCGTCATCCTCTTCCTATTCTTGCCTATTCCAAACGTAGACCAAGAGAACGAAAGAAGACCTTCAAAACGACGTGGAAAGACAGCGAGCAGACCAAACTCATCAAATAATGAGAGCAGCACCCAAGCACCAGTTTCCAAAGCCAAGATACACAAACAAGGCTGTACTGTTAGGAAGTTTCTGATGAAGGTTGGATCAGGTGTCGTGTTTCTGCACGATGCGATGGGCGCATAATTCTTGTGCAGGTGTGTCAAGCGAAGACAAAAACGCTGTTCATGTTTGTGGTTTGTGTGAAACTTAATTGTTTGAGTAAATTAATACAATTCTACAATGAAAACGTCCACTATGTTTCTATGATTATTCTAATTTAATAATGTTACAATTAAGTAGTATGTAGAGCAAACAGTTAAGGTACCCCTTGCATGTGGGGCAAGACCGGGCAAAAGCTCCATTTTTAAAAATCACAATATATTCCAAATATTAGGCGTGTCTTTCCAGTTTTTACATTTTTGAAATATTAACAACCAATAAATAGGGTTACCAGATCGCTATAAAGAAAAAGTAGGACATAATGTCCCAAAATGTAGGACTTTAAGTCAAAATGTAGGACACTTTAACATTCACAATAAATAATACACATTTCTAGCACACGTTAGAAAGTAATGTAAACTTTGCAGTTTTTTAAAAACATGATTTCTCAATGAATTCTTAAATGCAAAATTTCCAAACCTGTAATCAATACTAAACAATACACTTCTCAGTGCACATGTTTTAACTCGTTCTTCTCAGAGGAGCCAATTTTTATCAAAATTTCAAGTTTAGTCAAATATATATTTATGAGAGACTGAACAGTCAAACTCTCTGAACCCCAGTACCAAATTTTACAGACTTTTTGAAAAAATATTTCTATCATGATTCCGTTGTGCTGATGTAATGAAAGTACTATCTCATTATGACCTGGAATGGCAAACAAATATTGAGCAATTATCGTAACTTGAAATGGTTTCAGAAGTTTTATCTAAGGTAGATTTTAGTTCAATAAGTTTGTTCTCTATACCCCCTGCTTTACAACCAAAATATTGAATAAGAATGGGAAACACCATCCATCACTATAAACCCCAAGGCAAGAAATTTCACTCAGGCACTGAACAGTGACATCATCAGGATATGGCCCCAAAACTTTGTTCATTAACTGCTTCCGTTTTTTGTTCTACGTATAACTGAATCAAAATAAATTTCACTATTGAGTTTGGGAGCATAGTCCATAGACTTGTAACTTGCACAATTTCACTTTAACTGAATCACGTATTTTCCTAATTAATATTATGTGACGCTTAAAATGTAGGACATTGATGATATTTTTCAAATTCCTCCCGGACGCCGGACATAAGGCAAAAATGTAGGACATGTCCGGGAAAATCCGGACGTCTGGTAACCCTACCAATAAAACTATTTGTGGCAATAAAAAACATATCTGATTTAATTTTGTACTTCAAACATGTGGTCAAACATTAGTGAACCCGTCTTGCTCCGCCTTCCCCTACATGTAGTTACCATAACTATAAACAATCAAGTTAGGGAGCATAATAATCCTCAAATATGTTGATTATGAACAGTATCGGCTATTAGGGAGCGTGGGGCGCAGTTCCCGCACATTGCTAAAACTCAAAGGGAAGAAAACTGTCCTTCACCCCCTACCCCAGTTTTAGCACCTTGCCCCCCCCCCCCCAATAGCCGCCACTGATTACGAACTCCAATGATCACTCAAATATTCCCTTTATCGTAATCTGCTCATAATCGTGATTAGTAACTCAAATGTCTTGATGGTGTGCGCATGTACACTTTAAAAGACAAATTGAAATAACTTTTCATTTTTTTTATTGCTGGTTGGGCATTGCATTTGAAATTCCTAAAACAGAGCGTGAAAACATGAAATAAAAGTGAAGGATATTCGTCTTTTTCCGGAAGCTAGGTATTTTTTACTCTCAATTTTAGTTATTTTTCGTTGCTTTTCTACCTTTTCGGTCAATCTCGACAATGAGGATGAATAATGAACTGATGAAATTGATGACAAACACACCAC
This sequence comes from Lepisma saccharinum, assembly GCF_977018435.1. Taxonomy (NCBI): domain Eukaryota; kingdom Metazoa; phylum Arthropoda; class Insecta; order Zygentoma; family Lepismatidae; genus Lepisma; species Lepisma saccharinum. The sequence continues at coordinate 96,022,855 of NC_139232.1, read as the reverse complement.
CACATCCATGCCAGAATTCGAACCTGGGCCTCCGGCTTCGAAGCGCGTTACATTGAGGCTAGCTCCTTTAAAACAGAGGAAAAATAGGGTTCCTCGAGTAAAATGTGCTATAAAATTAACCCAGGTAGGAAGCCAGAAATTTAAGTATTCCACTACATGTTCTGTGGTGTATATATAAACTGACGATACTCTATAAAATATACTATGATTTGAAGAAATCGCAACACAATTCCTAAATCTACATTTCGGGGATTTAACATGCTCAAGACCTACACTCCGAGGATCTGGAAATTGATTGCATACTGGTAGGTTCCGTCTAAAAGATACCCATCTGAAGTGTGATGTTACGTCTATGTACTGTGTACATCCTTACAGACACGTGCCACACCCTTATTTACTCACCACTTTCAGTTATGGGGAAGTATTGTCTACAAGTTACTGAATCATGAATAATGCACAGTTCGAGGAAATGTCACGTAATGCATTCGTGAGGAAGTATGATAAGTTTGAACCTGATTTGTAAACAAAGAAAATAAACAGTAGACTGACCATTCGGTTACAGTAAATGCTGAAATCATATACTGTATGTGTGTTGTGTGGGTGTTATCAAACTCATATTTCATAGGTATCTGGCACCCTGGTAACTGGTTCTTGCAGGCCAACGAAGCTCTGCCGTCTAGACTCACGGCCAGCATAATCCTATATGGAGTCGTGTTGTGTCGTCCATACGTGTTTGTGAACGATGTCACTTCATCGATTGCATCTTATCATCATTCATCCTCATTTTCGCGATTAGTTAAAAGTGGCAGAAAAGCGAAGTAAAATGAAAACAAATAAATCAAATCACATGTGGCTAAATGTATGATTGTGGGCTGTCACATTTCACCTTTTACTCTATTTGTGTAATAATTAAAGGAATAATAGATTATTCTTATCCCATGTGATACACTTGTTTAGTCTGCAGGGATCCTTACCTGCTAGATGCATGTCTACTCGTGCCGTAACCTCAGATCCACTTTTTTTTTAAAATAAGAAATTAGTTTGTTGGTTTTTCTTCCATAAGTGTACATGAAAAAATATCCGGCAAATGCACATATGTTTGTTTACCTTTCTGAAACCGTTTATTTTCCTTGGGTTTTGTATTTGTATGTCTGTGATTTGGCACCGGTTTTGTCTAATCTTTACTATAAGGATGAGTGATGGATGATTTGATGAAACTGATGATCACTCACAAACAACATCTGTGACGAGTCGGGATTCGAACCCGGCAATCTGATTCATCATTTGTAGCCTACTCTCACTGCGTAAACCTCAATATTGAGAGATTACTTAGATGACCCATTGTTGTTATTATTATAAAGAAGAAGCATTCATTCATTCTCCGTAATTAGAACCTGGTTTCCAAGCTCGCTGCTCTAACGTATATCAACCAAGGAGACTGCATAACTTCCAAAAATAGACAGAAATACCACTTCCTCAACATCCACTTCAGTCCTGAACTTAACAGTTACTTCACAATAGCAGAAATATTTTCGTCCCTTACAATCCTCTTGACGTTATCTGTTACATACAACGGTATATTTTATCTGCTGTAACATCGCGGAGTACGAACTCTCAAGTGCAGACAGACGAAGCGATCTGGTTTCCCTGGCTTTATGGTTGACACAGTATGTTGAAAAGAGGGGGCGGGGTGGAAGTTTCAACTCATCCACTATTCTCTTCACCGTTTACTCATTCTTTGGAATTTTCTCGTTTTCTGCCCCCCCCCCCCCACATTTTCCTGTCTTTGCCTGTGCCTGTTGCTCAGTTTATCAGACACCACAGCCTTTAATGAACCTGTTCACCATTACCTCCAAGCTTTCTAGTTACCCTGTAATCATCATCATCCTAAAATCTTACATATTTTCATCCAACTGTGTGCATTATTGTTCCAAACCTACTTGAAACTGTAGGCCCAGTACCGATTGCCCATCTGAACATAAGGTGGACTTCAACTTTTACATTGAAATAGTTTATTTACTCAGTAATAGAGTTGTGTAGTGTTTATGTGGTTATTGTATTATGTTTTTTTTATTATTATATTGAGTAACATTATGCATTTGCTCTCGACAAATGTAAGGGTGAATGGTTAATACAGCGCGCTACGAAGCTAGGGGTCCCAGATTCGAATCCTGGACTATGCACGGGTGTTTCTTGCGAAATGGATCAAAAAATGAGTTGTAAGTTTGTAAAATTATGTATGTTCAACATCCTTCTCAATATAGTTCGAACGTTACTGCTCGCGAGGGACAGTTGACCCCATAATATTTACATTTTGGAATTTAGTGTAGGGGGTGGGGGTATACAGTTGTTAAGCTATATTATACCCTTATACAATATGAAGCATTTTCAAGCAGATGTAAGTTCAAAGCAACGAGGGGGGCATTATTTCTTATGTAAATGAACTGCATTCCTTAGCAAATTCCTTGCTTCTTTGAATTGTTGTTTGAAGTACACTTTATGCACAGAAAGGCTAATCGGGACTGGATCTACAGTTTAAAGTGCGATCCGAACCACTGTGTCATGTGCCTCCACGGGTATCGAACCAAATACCTTGTTGTTAACAAGTTACATACTTGTATGTACCAAGTCTTGTTCCAACTGAACGAAGAATAACATTGTAGTATAGGATATTTTTGTAAGACTGCAGAAGTTCATTCTGTTGTTGTACCAACATTGTTAAATATGCTATCCAATAGCATTCAATTCGCAAGCGTGTGCGTAGTGAAAGTTTTACTTCAAGAGCCGTGAATTTTATTTAGATTCGACTTTCCTGCACGTGGAGGAAATATGAGTTGCATTTCCGCATCAGAGGTATGACCTGTATATAATTACTCTAATGTACACAGGGATGTTATTGGTGGGGGTCCTGATCCATCCTAGATACGCCATTGTTTTATAAGCATCAACACCGAGTTTGCAAAACATTGAGATGGAATGCAGTTCTCTCACCGACTGAACTTTCAACAAGGATTTGCCATCCTACTCAAATCATAGGGTGTATACGCCGCCTATGCAAACGGTTGAACAAACCGCAAGTAGGTTATGTAGCGCTGTTTCCCAATTCACCTTCTTTAGCGAACCGAGTGATTCCTGCGATCGGCTGGGGTTTTCCAATCATTACAGCGACGAAACAAATAGTAGGTCAACCACCTCTGCTTACACGTGGCGCTGGGCAAGTAGGAATTAATTACATAATACCCTGGAGGAGCAACGTTGATTTCTTCCGAGTGCCATTGGTGCTTTCACGCCAGGTAACAACGTTGGATGAGGTCTTCAAAAGTGCTCCAGCGTTCTGTTGACTGTAACGGATTCTTTCCCGTTCAGCGCGACCATTGCTTGGAATGTTAAGAGCGCAGAACTCCTACATTTTCTTACGGACTATTTTGTCCCCTGTAAGAACGAAGATAATATAAACATATGCATGCAGCTTGTGAGAAATCCTATTATTATCAGCTATCAGGAATATCATTCTCCATTAGATCCTTCCACAGGAATACAGAGCCGATGTTATTCTCACATTAGATAATAATATAAATAAAACAAAACAAATCAAAACGTTTAATTTTCTTGCAAAAGAAACATGAGATTGGAATAAAATAATTTTCTTAAGTATTAGAAACTACGAAAGTCACTCATCGAGGCGCAAATCTGCAAATCGCATGTCCTTTGGAGAATGCATCGACGACCCAACATTTGTCAGACATTCTTCTCAATAGCAAGGGCAGCCAAATGAGACAACCTGGCATCCAGTATTCTGTTGCGACCAATATTCTTCAATCGTTTCAAACACGAAAAGTTATTTTGACGCGCTGCGTTGGTTACTGGGATTGTCACAGAGATTACCGCTAGTTTGCAAACATCGTGAAATGCTAATTTGTACTTTGCTAGAAAGTCGACGAAATGCATTAAGTGTTCCACCATCTTCGTAACGCTGAATTATAAGGTTCCTCCGATCTCAATTTCCCCTACTCTCCACCGAACCGCCGCCCTCCCCCACCCTAGTTTAATTCCCATACACTACTATAACTATTGTTCGTCTCACCTTATAAACCACATGCTGTATTAGCAAACCTTATTATGAAACTGAATACAACATTTCAGACATTGTCACATTAGTTACCCCTTTAATACGCCCACGGTCGTACGTGGTCGAATCTAAACGTTCATTGGTATTTACAGAAAAGGTCATAAGTTCCCTGAATACAGAAGATCTCATGAACCTGGGAGTACATCTGCATCTCACTCTTTGATGCAAACAACGTAACTCTCTTGTTTTTGCCTTGGAGAATCAGTCTTTTTTTGTTTTGTTACCAGCATGTTCTAGGTCTGATTGGGTTGCAAAATAGATTTCTTTTTCATCTGTAGATTCTCAGTACTTGTTCTCGTGTATCTAACAGCGTGTGAAGCCTTTGGGGAACATGCCAGCGATGTCATCCAATGGTGGATGTAGGTGTTTCCACTTAAAATTTTGTGAGAAGCAAATACAACCAAGGAGGATAATGCGTTCAAGAAACCTAACATGGATCAATATACAATAAAGAATTGAAAGGGATGCTGAAAATGAGCAATAAGGTATCTTGATTTTTCGCACAGTGTTTCTGTATCTGCAATGGCATGTTCTGAACATATTTTTCATCCATTCGAAATCGCAAAATAACGCGAATTCATCACAATAATGGTAAGGTAAGGTAAAGTTCCCAGTGCATATAGCACCCTGCCTTGAAGGCACATTTAGGAGATGTGGGGGTATTCTCGATATTTTGGCCATTTTTGGAGGCGATGTGATCAGCACCATACTCCGGCCGCCTTTACTCGCCACGGTTGCCCCCAGGTACCCATTGATTTGAGACTGGGTGAGTCCCAGAGCTGGTGTATGCGGGGATAAGACCAGAAAAAATACGACCTTAGATTACCCACACAGGGAATCGAACCCGGGTCTCCCACGTCGCAATCAGACGACCTACCGATTGTTTCTTTGTTTGTTTAAAAGGAATACCCCTATGCGGAAGTATTCCCCATCATTCACATGACTTTCACTCATATCAATTGGACTATTTTCTCGATTTTTCTCATGACAGACAAACACAAATACCCATGCCTTACCCGGGATGCGAACCCGGAACCCCTCGCGTTGTAGCGCGCTGTTCTAACTACTCCGCCACGGAGGTCAATGCCGACTAGAACACCGCGTGACTTTCAATACACTCTTCCTCCGCGATGACGCAGTGTTAGCGTCGTCGCCTTGGAATCAAGGAGTTCCGGGTCCACTCCCGATTAGCCCTACTGTGCATAAAGTTTACTTAAAACCCCAAATCAATTTAATTCAACACATTCTTTGCTTAAAAAAATGAGAAATACCGCGACAATCCAACATTCTTGTGTTTTGGGCTACAAAAAATAAAATACCATACTTGCGCATATGTAACAAGCGAGTTTTCCTAAATGTTATGCCCCCCCAAAAAATGGTGCGTGTTGTACATGGAACAATTCCATCAGCTACATGAAACGACGCGTAAATGGATGTTTTCCGCTATTTTTCACCTTCTATCTGAAGTTTTCCATCACCGAGCAAAGTGGTGCGTTCTGGCGGAGACTGAGCCCGCACCAGCCGTCACTCGGGAGTCGTAACATCGGTATTTATCGCGCGAGAAATAATGGACAATAACTTCTTCAAATCAAAACTCATTTGCAATATATGAATCTGTCTCCAACAGGCGTGGAGACAATATGTCGGATGTGCCTGTGTTGGTATGCAACCGGGTAGGCAGTACATGACGTCAGAAGATCACCTGATGGCACGTGACGTCTACAAATTGTTGCGTTCCACTGTCGACACAGGTGTTGATCAATGAATAGTAAGTTTCTTCTTTGTTCCCTTGGCATTGTTACCAAATAAATTTGTTTGTATTATGGGTTACACGTCATTCGCTTCTGTACCTTACGTAACACCTCATTTGACATGGTTGTAATAAATTATTACTCTTTAGGTTATCAGGTGATCTTCTGACGTCATGTACTGCCTACCCGGTTGCATACCAACACAGGCAATTCCGACACAATGTCATAGTTATAGCACAGAAACCGAACGTTTCCGGACATGGGTTCCTATTCCAAATATTGTCTACTCAGTCCCCTCTAATAGCCCTAGGAGTTTGTAAGGGGAATTTCCGAGCACACCGTATATATTTCATAGGGCCAATGATTAATTTTGTTGGCAGATATGATTGTTAATAGTGATCGTATTATATTGGCCCAACATTCCTTTCGTTGGTGCATTCAAAATTATTTTTGGCCCACTGTTGGGAAATGATTGGCAAATTTCATCCATTATTGTTTGCCCATTGTTGAGAAATGGTTGGTTGTGTTTATCACTGTTGGCAGAAAAAAAAGACAGCAAATTCCATCGTTGGGTCAACTTTTTTGTACTACATGTGTAGTATCGTCTTCAAGGTCCGAAAAAAAACAGCAACTCCCGGTTCTTGCTTATAAACAAAACGATCGTCAAAATGCTAGGTTACATCCTCTGAATCTTGGAGCCAAGTTAGAACAAAGGACACAGCGATGAAGGAAGACAAAAAAGAAGGAAGCCGTAGAGTCCATGATTCTCGTTTCTTCAAGGTCGTCGATTAGCCCAGGGCGGGCCAGGAAAAAATGCAGAGGAGGAAGAATTCCAGGAAATCATTTCCGTTCGTGCAGTCGAGGAAAAGCTCTCGACGCGGCCGCCAATGAATCATCGGAGTGGCAGATGCAAGAGACTTGATAGATAAACCTTGCTTATCGAGCCATTACACTGTTTGGTTATTCTTATTTCAAAATTCACCGAGGGCAGCTCTTGGACAAATACGGCAATAGTTCGGTACAGGGTAAATTTACAGTATTGCCAAGCTTCGACATGCAGTTTTCGTATCTTCAGCCGTCAGGGCTGAAGATATAACGTGTTACAATTGCCACCATTACGAAGTCTGTTGTTTTCAGCATGTTGTTGCCAATCGTGTGTTTGATGCAAACGTGGCGAGTTATCACACATTTCCAGTCTTTCGAAAGAGAAAGTTGTTGTTTTAAGTTCAGTTCATGCACAGATAGGCTAATCGGGATTGGACCTATAGCTTACAGTTGGATCTGAACCACTATGCAAAAGTGCTTCCACCGGATATCGAACCTGTCATTGATTACAAGATATCGACTTTATTTATTTATTTATTTATTTACTCTCTTATTTATTTGCGGCGGAGATTAAGGCTCATGCCTTTTCTTACTCAACCACATACAACATTTCATAGTATAGAACATATTCATAAATTGATTCATCCCTGTAAACATTGCTAATAACGATCACACATATACATTTCATGTCAAACCAACAGCGTTAAAAATATGTTATTCAAAGAAATACATAAAACATATACAGGGTGACTGGTAATTAGATGTATTCCCTGAAAGGGGTTAAAGTAGAGACAATTTGCAATAAATTTGACCATATGATACCCCGTCCGAAAATTAGTAGTTTTCGAGATAATCGAATTTCTTTTGTTTCTTTAAAAAATGACAATTTTCCACATAAAAAGATGAATTCAGAAAACACTGCTCATTGTATGGAACATATTTCAGCATTTTCTGATAGCTAACAAATAAGTTATTCGTTGAAAAAAAAAAAAGCTTTCCCCAAATAACAATCACATGTAAGTACAGGGTGGGTCTAAACTTACAAGTGATGATAAAAAAATGCACTCTTAGTTTACTTGGCAAAGTATTAATAACAAAAATGGTATGACACGAAGCGTACAAATTACTTTAATTACTTCCTTGTGTCATCTGCTATCCAACAAGGTACAAATGTTGCTAACATTCACATTTGTGTACAAGAAATAATACTTCATTCATCTTCATGTGAATGGAATCAATTAACAATACAATTAAAGAACATTATATGTCTTGCTCAAAGTGGGCACCTCCGTTACGAATGCAGGCATGCAGATTTTTACGGACATATGGTCTCGTAACTCGTGATGTGATGGTGTCCTTGATGTGTTGACCAGCTGTTAAGATCCTCTCCCTGAGCTCTTCTTGCGAGTTTACCGGTGTATTGTAAACTAAGTCTTTCATGTGGCTCCAAATGTAGGAGTCGCAAGGCGTCAAATCGGTCGGGGGATCGAGCTGGGCAGTCATCATGCTGATAAATCACGTCACGTCTTGTAGCTAGAGGCGCATCGTCCAACAACATTGCCATCCCATTCCTCATGAAATGTTCATAAGTGATGCCATTTAAGATTTTGGGCAGGAAAAATGGCTCGATCAAATGATTGTTGATGACGTCCATCCATACTTCTGCCTGGGCGTGCGACAGTGGCTGGATGAAAATTACCCAAAGAAATGGATTGGCCGAGGCGGCCCGATTCCCTGGCCGGCTCGATCCTCCGATTTCACGCCTTGCGCCTCCTACATTTGGAGCCACATGAAAGACTTAGTTTACAAGACACCTGTAAACTCGCAAGAAGAACTCAGGAAGAGGATCTTAACAGCTGGTCAACACATCAAGGACACCATCACATCACGAGTTACGAGACCATATGTCCGTAAAAATCTGCATGCCTGCATTCGTAACGGAGGTGCCCACTTTGGCTTTGAGCAAGACATATAATGTTCTTTAATTGTATTGTTAATTGATTCCATTCACATGAAGATGTGTAACGAGTGCACTCACGGTCCCCGAAATGACGTGTCAATCATACCCCGGCACGGGGCCAAACGTCGTTATGTGTACGGGAAACCGGTCGTGACTCTCGGTCCAGTTATCAAGTTCGGTACTGAGACGGTCGTTTATTGTCATACTATTGCGAGTCGGAGATTAATACCTTGAAATGTTACACTGTTTTGTTTACCTTTGATATGCAGATTCGAACAATCATAACACACTAATAGCATAATATCTGGTACCTGAAAAACGTCAAATAACAACACTGACGAAAGGTAAAAAGTGAATATATATTGTAACAACAAATAAAATATTGCAATCGACAACTGTTTACAAAGCCTCCTCACTCTCACAACATTCACTCTATCTCTCTTTCACACACATGAGGTATTTTTACATGTGAAGTATGGATACAAATCATGGATCTCATTAACATATCATTCCTTTTAATTTTTAAACCTTTATGTGAATTTAGGGCATTTGTCTGCCAGCTCCTGTGCTCTTTTAAATTAACTTAAGTGCCATCCCTCGGAAAGCGGTTAACTAAGACAATTGGGTCGGCGTGGTTAAATCTTTCGTTCGCATGAACGTATGCATCGAGTCGTAAGCACGACATATTACAAGTTTCTCGGACGGGGGTATTACACACAAGCCTCTCTCGTCCAATGAGAACAACTACTCAATTACATAGTGATGCAAAAACTTAATTGGCTCCAGCTGCCGGAATACACTAATCAATCGTCGGCGCGAGCAAAAATTACCTTAAAAACCACTATGCAACAAATAATACTATTTCACGCACACGACTTTGCAATAAAAACAACTACGCTTTCCACAATTAAAAAGGACTCATCAGTCAACTATCGACAAATTAAATGGCGCGACGGGGCGGTCGGTTACACAAGAAATGGAGCACACTTTGACAATTTATACTAAATATTAAAGAAATGAAATGGAGCTTCTAACCTTGAATGCAGACAATTAAATTAGAACATCTGAACATGAAATTACCCTTTTTTATAACAATACCAAAAATTATCAGACGCGGGAGTTAGGTTTGGGGTTTCCTGAGTAACTTTGCAAATAAGTGAGACTTCGGCGTTAACTGTACGGTGTTGATACTAACGACGCACGTTTACATGGACATGAGACCCTCTGAAGTATACTGTACCAGACTCTGCTACATGGCGTGGTCATTCATCTCTCCTGGACGCGGGACTTGCACACGGTTCCTTTGTGGCGAAATTGTCCTCCGAGGTCGATCGCGACGAAGAATAATTGCGACGAAATGGTGTACATGCACCTCCTTAGTACTTCGGGCGTTTCTCTTGTCACTAGCGTCGGATGTACGTGGTCACGCGCCGGTCAGGAATCTCTCTGGTGACGGGCTTCGATTCGGCGTCGTTCTGGAAGCGTCGTTCTGGAGTCGTCCTTCAATCTCTCCCTCTGGCTTCGATCGGCGTCGTTCTGGAGTCGTCCTTCAATCTCTCTCTCTGGTGACGGGCTTCAATTGGCGTCGTTCTGAAGACGTCCTTCGGGCTTTGGGCAGTGTTTGGCTTTGATGTCGGCTTTGGCGTTGGCTGACTGGCTTCATCGGAAGATGGCGATGCATCGTTGCGGGTTCAGGGAAGTCGACAGACTTCCTTCTCAATCTCCTTTAGCCTCCCATGATTATGTAGTTAACGCTTGGCAAAAAACAAATCACCGCGTAATCTTCACCAAAATAAGGCGCACACTGGTAACTCTCTATCTGCAAGTCGCTCACAGTACGTAAGGAAACAAAGTTCACGGACACAAAGCAATGATCACGCGAGAGTGTAGCGCGGAGATGCTCTCTCTATGAAATCCGGGTAAAAACTGTGTCTGGGATGGTAGCACCGTATATTTATAAGAGAATCAAATTCGTCCGTTGAAACCCACGCTCAGGTAGCTTGGCTTCGCTTTTGGAGGAGATGCGAATGACCTGTGTCCATTGTCTTGAAACTCGGTCACCGAGGCGTCTTCGATACTTGCGGGCTTGGGGTCCAGCTGGTATCTCTGGTCATCCGTGAACATGGGTCAGCCCGCCCGCTGCGACTCAAGCCTGGTAGCGACGAAAATAATCTTTCCTTATCTCCGCGTTGGTGCAAATATGTCATGTCCTAAGCCGAAATGACAGTTCGGCTGTCACTCAAGAAAAACCCTTCTCCCAACTCCCGACGTCTGGCTCGGATACAAGTTTATTCACAAAATAAACAACCTCACACTTTCAAGTTGGTGCATAAAATGAATCAATAAACAAAAAATAATTTTTATCGAACTGCGTTTCACATGTCACTAGATACCGTGACAGATGAATGAAGTATTATTTCTTGTACACAAATGTGAATGTTAGCAACATTTGTACCTTGTTGGATAGCAGATGACACAAGGAAGTAATTAAAGTAATTTGTACTCTTCGTGTCATACCATTTTTGTTATTAATACGTTGCCAAGTAAACTAAGAGTGCATTTTCTTATCATCAGTTGTAAGTTTAGACCCACCCGGTACTTACATGTGATTGTTATTTGGGGAAAGCTTTTTTTTCCAACGAATCACTTATTTGTTAGCTATCAGAAAATGCTGAAATATGTTCCATACAATGAGCAGTGTTTTCTGAATTCATCTTTTTATGTGGAAAATTGTCATTTTTTAAAGAAACAAAAGAAATTCGATTATCTCGAAAACTACTAATTTTCGGACGGGGTATCATATGGTCAAATTTATTGCAAATTGTCCCTACTTTAACCCCTTTCAGGGAATACATCTAATTACCAGTCACCCTGTATATACATGTACACACACTCATACATAGGTTTATATACATAACAGGCCACTACAAATATTTATTAAACATGTCTACGCCAGGAAAGACAAGGAAAAATATAAGTGAGTTATTCAGGTCCTTACAGGGCAAATTGTTCTCTTTGCCATCAACACTGTTCAGGGGATCTATGGAGCAATCGAACAAGTCCTCTGCGCAAGTGGTGACTACAGAGGGTTCGACCAATGAACACGTGACAGGGGAAGTGGGTGCATGGAGGGAAAACGCGGCTGGTAGTTGCAGCAGCGTGCACTGATTTGCCGCGACCACTCACTTTCTCTACTTCTCTGCCGTTATGCGCGGCCTTCCTCCACAGATTCCCTGAATGGAATTTCTGGGATGAAACAATCCTATTGATTCTCCGTGATTACATAAGAAGTAAACTTGAAATTTTGTGGATCTGACAAACTCCTTTGACATTTTGGTTGACCCAAGTGTACTAAGTTCCCCCGTTAAATTTCCTCATACGCCCAACATAGTAAGTCATGAAAACAACCAAAGCAGCCGAAATCTGCAAGTACCGAAATAGCCACCCACCTACGCTGCTGATATCAAAGCGTGCTCACGGTTGCGAAGCGATCGAATTGGGGACCAGAAAAAGGCTAGAACAATGGAAATGCCAACCGGCTGCACCTACAGTACGTGGATTTGCGGAAGTTAGGAACGAGGATTATCGGGTTTTCGGAGCTACTGACGCCCGGTAACAGCACGCGCGTGGGCAGGTCTCTCTGCAGCTCGAACGAACTGCAATTGCATATAACGGATGTTCGTCTGCAGTCTCATCGTCGTGTCTGGGTGTGGGGGGAGAGAAGAGGTCATAAACCTCTCCCGCATTCCCGAAATGAAAGCTTCAAATGCAGGGGAGAAGCTGAAATAGAAATCTGGGCACTGCAGAAAAATTCTGCCATTTTAAATGGATATCCTGAAATTAAAATATTTTTAAGATAAGCAGTGAAAAAGAGAAATAAAAGAAGTTCGACCGAGATAGGGGGGGGGGGGAATTAAACAAAAAACTTTGAAAAGGAAGGCAAAAAGTTTGCTTTAAGTCCACTTTGTGGTCAGACAGAATAATTGGGACTAAATCCGAAAAAAAGATAGAAACGGGAGAATAAGCAATGAAAGCAGTAGAAAGAATGAGATAAACAGAGGAAGGAAGAGAAACAAGAAAGAATAGAGCACGAAAATAAAAAGATAGAGGAACAAGAAGGAGGCGCAAAGGGAAAAGAAATACAGAGGAAGGAAGGAAGAAGGGGAAACAGAGGAATAAGGAAGTAACAGTATAAGAAAAAATAGATACAGAAGCAATGGAACACGAAAGGAAAAGTTCGAGTAAGAAAGATAAAACGGAATAAAGAAAGAGAACAAGAGGAAGAAAAGAAATATAAACATAGGAAATAGAAAGAGAAATAAAGGAACAAGAAAGAGACAGAGGGAAATAGAGAGAAAGAAAAGAGAAACATGGAAAGAGAGAGACAGAAAAGTTAAAATAGAAGAGGGAGTGAAAGAGAGAGAGAATCGTGACCACCGAAGCCATATTCAAGCAGAGCAATCCCATAGTGTTTTTCCTTTTCAGTGCTGACATCTCTCCGCCGAAACCATCACAGTTTTGAATGTCTTGTGTCTCACGTTATTCAATGTCGCTGCTGTACTTCGCTACATACGTTGTCCATGTTGAGAGCAACGTTCGATAGGGGCGTTAACTATATGCAGAGAAGGTGGATTTCCCCAGCGTCTTTGTCAGCAAGAATTTGGCTCCGAAGTTGCTCCTCAGGTTACGAGGGACCGACCGGCTTTTCAGCTTGATGCGAAGATTGTTTTGCATGCACGCGACACGTCCTGCATTTGCAACCAGCCAGCGCCCACTTGCGTGCAGGCAGAGACAAATAAAAGCAGTGGCGTGCAGTGACTGGTACGCAGTTTCGCGCTGCATGTTTGTGATTGACGACTTCATCCGGTAAGAAAGTAATTTCCCATTTCCTACCATCTATATTCCGAGTATGGAGATAAAATGGACTATCAAGTTGAAACAATGGACAAGAGTGAACTTTGTATTTGGATTAAGCACGGTATCCTAACTTATATGCAGCCCGAAGTATAGCAAATGTCACTTGCATCTAGCGGCGCAGGAAGGACAGAGAGGGACTACAGTGCCCCCATATACCGTTTGATCCTAATTGTACGTCCCCTTAAATAATTTGACAGATGCAAGACGCTGCAGTTAGAATTAATCTTGTTTATGGAAGCTAAAAGCATTTTTTTCTCAAATTTACTAGGTTCTCACCTTATCCGAAAGAATCAAAACCACCGTGAAGCTATTATACTACACACCATTTTATGCACAGACAAACTAATCGAAATTGGACCTACAGTTTAAAGTGGGATGCGAAACACTTTGTGCCTCCACCGGGTATCGAACTCGGGACCCCTTGAGTACAAGGCGACGACGTTACCACTACGCTATCGGCCACAGTCAGGCACGTATCTAGAGATATATTTCGGAGGAAGATCCGAATCGAGTGTCTAAGAAGAAATAAAAAAAAGTAAAAGTAAAGTGCTCCCCTGTGCATAGCACCACGCCATGAAGGCGTATAGGCGGTGTGGGGGTAACGCCCCACACTTTCTTGATCCAGTCGTGAGTGGGGGTGATCTGATCAGTATCACGCCCCTGACCGCCTTTACCCCCCAGGGTTTCCCCCAGGTACCCATGTTATTCGACGCTGGGTGGGCGCCGGGGCCGCTTCCATCGTTAGAAAAGTTCCCGGATTTGAACCGGCATGGTAGTCAGACGCGTTACCGACTGAGCCACCGCGGCCACTAAGAAGAAATAATATAAACGTTTAATTTAATACATTAATATTATTTATAGGTCTATTCATAATATGTAAATTTATTAATATTGTAATGTTATTATTACATGAATAAGTAAAAAGACTGGTCAGAATAGAGATATAACAGCACGTATTGATTATCTAGTTTATGTGTAATTAAGGTCTCCAAAATGTGTATGAAAACAATTAATGTCAAAAAGATAAGGAATTGAGTGGTGGTGAATAGCAAAAAAGTATGTTAGAGTTCCTATTAATATTATATGCACATTTTTATATCTAGTAGTGTACATAAAACTTTCTTTTTACTGTCCTTCCAAGCCGCATGATCCCAATCTAATCCTTGCCTTCCAATGAGTCCGGCAGAAATAAATAACCCTCGAGTGTACAACAAATCCTAAACAAGTATATTTTGATTATTTGATTCTAGTACTTCGTAAGTCTTCCGAGCAAAGGTGAGGGAAGGTCCAGACCTTCATGATGTCACCACGGTATCTAGTGACATGTGAAACGCAGTTCGATGTAAATTAATTTTTGTTTATTGATTCATTTTATGGTCAAATATAAAAGTGTGAGGTTCTTTATTTTGTGGATAAATTTGTATCCGAGCCAGACGTCGGGGGTTGGGGACAGGTTTTTTCTTGAGTGACAGCCGCCGCTTAGAACATGACATATTTGCACCAACGCGAAGATAAGGCTACCAGGCTTGAGTCGCAGCGGGCGGGCTAACCCATGTTCACGGATGACCAGAGATACCAGCTGGACCCCAAGCCCGCAAGTATCGAAGACGCCTCGGTGACCGAGTTTCAAGACAATGGACACAGGTCATTCGCATCTCCTCCAAAAGCGAAGCCAAGCTACCTGAGCGTGGGTTTCAACGGACGAATTTGATTCTCTTATAAATATACGGTGCTACCATCCCAGACACAGTTTTTACCCGGATTTCATAGAGAGAGCATCTCCGCGCTACACTCTCGCGTGATTATTGTTTTGTGTCCGTGGACTTCGTTTCAAACGTACCGCGAGCGAATCGCAGATAGAGAGTTACCAGTGTGCGCCTTATTTTGGTGAAGATTACGCGGTGATTTGTTTTTGCCAAGCGTTAACTACATAATCATGGGAGGCTAAAGGAGATTGAGAAGGGAGTCTGTCGACTTCCCTGACCCCGCAACGATGCATCGCCATCTTCCGATGAAGCCAGTCAGCCAACGCCAAAGCCGACATCAAAGCCAAACACTGCCCAAAGCCCGAAGGACGTCTTCAGAACGACGCCAATCGAAGCCCGTCACCAGAGAGAGAGATTGAAGGACGACTCCAGAACGACGCCGATCGAAGCCAGAGGGAGCGATTGAAGGACGACTCCAGAACGACGCCGAATCGAAGCCCGTCACCAGAGAGATTCCGGACCGGCGCGTGACCACGTACATCCGACGCTAGTGGCAAGAGGAACGCCCGAAGTACTAAGGAGGTGCAAGTACACCAGATCGTCGCAATTATTCTTCGTCGCGATTGACCTCGGAGGACAATTTCGCCACAAAGGAACCGTGTGCAAGTCCCGCGTCCAGGAGAGATGAATGACCACCCCATGTAGCAGAGTCTGGTACAGTATACTTCAGAGGGTCTCATGTCCATGTAAACGTGCGTCGTTAGTATCAACACCGTACAGTTAACGCCGAAGCCTCACTTATTTGCAAAGTTACTCAGGAAACCCCAAACCTAACCCCCGCGTCTGATGATTTTTGGTATTGTTATAAAAAAGGGTAATTTCATGTTCAGATGTTCTAATTTAATTGTCTGCATTCAGCGTTAGAAGCTCCATTTCATTTCTTTAATATTTAGTGTAAATTGTCAAAGTGTGCTCCATTTCTTGTGTAACCGACCGCCCCGTCGCGCCATTTAATTGGTCAATAGTTGACTGATGAGTCCTTTTTAATTGTGGAAAGCGTAGTTTATTTTATCGCAAGGTCGTGTGCGTGAAATAGTATTATTTGTCGCATAGTGGTTTTTAAGGTAATTTTTGCTCGCGCCGACGATTGATTAGTGTATTCCGGCAGCTGGAGCCAATTAAGTTTTTGCATCACTATGTAATTGAGTAGTTGTTCTCATTGGACGAGAGAGGCTTGTGTGTAATACCCCCGTCCGAGAAACTTGTATAATGTCGGGCTTACGACTCGATGCACACGTTCATTCGAACGAAAGATTTAACCACGCCGACCCAATTGTCTTGGTTAACCGCTTTCCGAGGGCTGGCACTTAAGTTAATTTAAAAGAGCACAGGAGCTGGCAGACAAAGGCCCTAAATTCACATAAAGGTTTAAAAATTAAAAGGAATGATATGTTAATGAGATCCATGATTTTTATCCATACTTCACATGTAAAAATACCTCATGTGTGTGAAAGAGAGATAGAGTGAATGTTGTGAGAGTGAGGAGGCTTTGTAAACAGTTGTTGATTACAATATTTTTTTAGGTTGTTACAATATATATTCATTTTTTACCGTTCGTCAGTGTTGTTATTTGACGTTTTTCAGGTACCAGATATTATGCTATTAGTGTTTTATGATTGTTCGAATCTACATATCAAAGGTAAACAAAACAGTGTAACTTTTCAAGGTATTAATCTCCGCCTCGCAATAGTATGACAATAAACGACCGTCTCAGTACCGAACTTGATAACTGGACCGTGAGTCACGACCGGTTTCCCGTACACATAACGACGTTTGGCCCCGTGCCTAGGTATGATTGACACGTCATTTCGGGGACCGTGAGTGCACTCGTTACAATATATACGTCTTTGGTATTGTCGTATCAGTTACCTTACTTGATCTGTGTTCTCGGAAATAAAAAGTATTTCAAACGATGTGTGTGTGTGTGAAGCCTAGAGCTGATTTGTTCCAGAAACTGAATTACACATTCAAATACTCCTAAAAGCTATCTTGAAAATACCCATTAGACAAGCTTCAAGTGGCTGACCAATTACAAGATCTTGTTGATTTTACAGTACAATTACTGTAAAAAGTTTACTAAATCGATGGGAGAAATTTGAAGTCGACACTTTTTATCTAGATCCAAGTGTTATCGTTGGAGAGATTTTCATTTGGATGATACGTAATGTTTAGCTGGGAGATACGTACTATGTTTAGCTGATTCGTTGTACAGTGGGATCCATGAATATTACCGTGCAAATTGTCCACTTCATTTGACCCAATAAGAGCTTCAAGAATGAAAAGAAAACTCAAAACAAGCTGTTGACAACTTCTGCACCAGATGTAAGACAATAACTCATGAAAATAGTCATGGACAATTTGCACGGCAATACTCATGGATCCCACTAGATTGGGGGGGGGGGGTAAGAGGAGGATGGATGGAAAGCGTCAAGCTACTGAGGTGAAGAGTTCGTTAGTTTTGTTCAAGTTTTGAAAACGCTTCAAAGTAATACCACAGACAAATATTACCTTTGTCTTTGTCTGTGGTAATACCCTATGTGCAATATACGAGCAATGTCTCTGAACACTTGGAGGAAATAATGCATATAAAATGTGAGTTATAAAGTTTGCAACTGATAAGACGCGACCTTCGATAGGAACTCTATAACCTTTTGCTTGCCCTTGCAACAAAATACTTTTACTTGTCGGGATTGTTACCCTATCTCAATGTAATATAACAGCAAGCGTTATTGAAGAAGGAGCGATGGAGAATTATTTTTATCTCTATCCTTTGAGAAGCTCTAAAATATTTCAACAAGCTCTGTGAATGCAATAACTGGATTCCCAGAGAATTGTCAGGCCTGGATCGCTATGCACGATATGTGCTAATTTATTTTCTCACTCTTCTCGGTGTGGTCGGAAGAAACTCTCAAGTTTGCAAGGTGTGGAAAATAAATGTTTAAACAGGATTCTTGAGATTTCATGTAGCCGACTGCCTTTGGTGTGAGCGGCTCTGGGTTCGATACCTGGTGGGAGCTGCAAAATTTAAACGTTGGCCCAGCATCTTGAGGACAGGTAGGCAGTTTTTTTAAAGGAGGGGAACCCCCCTGAAAGAACCCGCCTTCACCGGCATATATTCAGGGGTATGAGCTTGATGCCCTGGTGCCTATAAAAACATACCAGGGAGTCAGTTTCCTCCAAATTTGGGTTCCCCCTTGTTCCTTCTTTTTATTTTTTATTTTTTAAGTAATCCAATAATGCAATGATATGATGTGGAAACATAATATAATCTACATAGTATGAGATGTTAAAATTGCATAACTACGATTTGTTCTGGTATACAGAAGGGATCATGAAATGATATATTCAGGGACGTCGAACTTATTTTGGAGTGGGGGGGGCAGGTTTTCAAATCTATCGACCAGTTTTTTACAATCTCATCCCCCATATATATATAGTAATTATTATTATTAAATAGCTTATTTTTATTGTTATATTTATATATTTATTACATAAATAATAAATATATACTTATGGAATATATGAATATCTACAGTGGAGAAGACTCATAAGAGATAAGAGGCGCAGAGACCTCTATTACGGAGTATTTTATTAGCTACTTATATTTCCATTAAACAGGGAATTGAAACTGAACATGAAAACTGAAATTCTAGGTCTTTCGATAGTTTCACAAATTCCCACCCTTGCCTGGTAATCGATGTTCGCATGCAGTGAGGCATGATGGTATTGAAGCATTCCTTTAACTGAAAACGCACTATTTTTAAAAGGGTGCGAAGTACACGTGCAAGCGTATTGAGAAAATCCGTGTTTCTGAAGCTTTCTGATCGATGTGTTGCAAAGAAAGTTACCCGTGACCGTGTTCTCATTTACCATTTCATCATTTTAGAAATCTTAGCATAATTTTAACAAAAACGTCGCATACTAAAGAAGAATCACATGAATGAAAAAGTTAAATGGAAATAATTTAATGATAGATTTAGTTTTTATTTCACTCTTCTACCATTTTTGGCTGATCGCAAAGGCAGTCGATGAGATTGGGGCAGAACATTTCTGATTCTAAAATGGCCTAACAAAACGATTCTTACACCTTTAACTGATATTTTCAATCCGAGACTACTATTCAGAGATTAAGATTAAGAAATGAAACTATCAGTAATTTTAGAGTATTTCTAGGCTAAAGTTTTGCATCGAAGGCTTTCAAATATAGTGCATGGTTGGAGAGAGCCGAGATGTCAAATATGGGGCAAGTCGCCACGCTAAGCCAACAGCTTTAAAATTAGATATTTTGATCTGTAATTATCGTAGCATCTAGGTACTTGGTATTGCGTTTGAATGAAATCAGTCTGAGCTTTACATGTCTTTTCAGATCAATGGCCCCTCTTCGATGTTTCATATTTGAGAGAAGAACCTAAGACTGAAGGCAACCTCCCCCCCCCACCCACTAACCCCCAACCCCGAGAAGTCTAAAATATAAATCATGCCTCGAATTTGCCACCTAAAACTAACCTCCCAACGTAAAAATAAATCATAAATAAGAATGAACGGTGTTACCTCTCTCTGAGGTCTAAAACTAAGCCATCAGCCCTAAACATGACGTTTAAAATAAAACAGTAAACTTTTAATAAATCTAAATGGCCAAGAAATAAAAGTTCCTCCCTTCCCACGAGAGGAGGTGGTTCATACACTCCAAAGATTGCAGCGTTAAAGCCCGAAAGGGTAGAAAACTGATGGTGTATCGGAATGATACTTGCCCGTCTGTAGTCTCGTCTTTTTATGTCCTTTCACACAGAAAATATAAATTAGTAAAGAAAACGTAAGGAGAGAAGTAAAACTTACCAATCTCTTGATTCTATATCAGGCGACTGATTTCAGTGCACTGATGCGCGATCTTGCAGTCGGTCTACTTTCTGCATTTGATTTATATGTATATAAAATATATGTGCACAGTTATATCGCTTGGTGCGGAAGGAAATCCAAACTCATCACTACAATTTGCAGAATAAATGCCGAAACACGCCTTCTGCAGTTGTTCTACTCTGAGCAATGATCGGTCGTCTTACCAAGTCTAAATTTGGAAAGGGAAGAGGAGAATGGAGATTATACCGCGTTTGTTACAACCTGTCCCGGTTCCCGCGCTAGCTGATCGCTGGCTTTTCTCCGTGCTGGGGAAAGTCAAAGCCTGGCAGCCAATTAAAATACGCAACGTAGCAACAGCGTCTACGTAAGCGCCTCTCTTCTGGCTTCCATTCGCTCCTCGCTGTCCAGCAGACTATGTTTTCCTCGTTTCTCATTGGCACCGAAACTGTCGAGCGATCCCTAGCGCGGGAAACGGGACAGGTTCTAACAAACGCGGTATAGTCTACGCTTGTATTTCCAAGAACTTATAAGGTGCACCTTTTCGCATGGCCATGACCTTTTTGACAGTAAGGGGTCTCTAAGGAAAGCTCGTGTTCCGAAAGTGCACCGGAAGATTCAAAGTTAAACTGGCCTCTGTGCCCCTCCCCGGGCATACTTGATTTGCAGAGACCTGACTCTGATGTCACGTACTTCTTGTTGTTAACAGAAACTTGAGTGCACGTTCACAAATCTAGTGCAAAAATACTTTTACCCCTTCCCATCGGGGTACGCGGGGTTTATTGTTTCACACCTACCGCATCTGTCCGTAAAATCGAAGCGGCGAATTTCTAAGGGGATAATTCCACCTTACACTTGATTTGCGGAGACGTGGCTGCGATTCTTATCTGCACATGGATCTTTCTGTTACGTACTTCTTGCTGGTATCGAAACTTGAGTCCACGTTCTTTTAACTAGTGCAAAAATATTTTTCCATTTTTTTTTCAAAACGAAACACAAGTTGGAAAAAATATAGTCTCATTTTTAGCACGCAACCGGGGGGAGGGGCAAAAATACTATTTGTACGTTCGACATGTTCTGGTATCCAGAACATACTTTATTTATTTTGGTTAATCAGTTACTATTTATATTATTATTTCAAGTTTGGTGTTTCGCTTATTATAATAGTAGTTATAAGTTAAGTGTAAGTTAATACTTGGACTGATTCTTGAAATTCGATTATTATATTGTTATTTTATTTATGACTTTGTGGTCCTAAAGAGTTTGCGTTTGAGGAAATAGTGTTTTGTGTAAGTGTTGTTAGTGAGTGTATTTTTATAAAACTGAACTATTATTCAGTTACTATATATTAGTAGCCCCGCCGTAGAAAGACAAATAACAGCGGCGATGGGACTCGATGCAAAGACCACGCGCCACCAATCAAAAACTACTCGGTACTCATTAGCCCTGCCCCACGCAGTTATGTTTACGTAGGGGCTCTTTCGTTCTGTAGATCACGCCATGTTAATTTCTTTTATGGTACAGTCGGATTAGAAAGATATTTTAAATCATCTGGTCTTTTGCGTCCGCGATTTTGTTCTTTCAGTAAGAAGAGGGTTTGAGAAATTAATTATGAAGTTTATGACATATTCATAAAAACATGTTGTTTTTTTCTAAATTATGAGGTGTACTGGCAAAATTGGTCGCCTCAGAGGGCAGTACCCTTGAGTGGTGTAAGACCCGGTACAGCTCGGTATCATGTAGTATACAGTCGAGCAGGGGTGCCCGCAGGGGGGACAAAATTTTATTCCAATTCTATATATATATTCACACAAAAATGGGGGGATCGTTTCGTTTGATTCACTTGTTATTGATTTTTAGTTATGGTTATTATGTACAGTTTTTCTGCCTACCTGTGGGCGATCGTGGCGATAGGGGTTGAAATGAAACCCACCTCTTATGCCTTTAGAATCGGTTTGAATGGGGAAGTGGAGCGCTGGGGGATTGACGTGCTGTTCACATTAATACAAGGTTAGTCAAGCAGACAAAGCTTAGAGTACACTAGTACTAGAGTTAGATTAGATTAGATTTATTTTCTTTTTGTGCGAGCCATAGGCTGTACGCACTACATATTTTTGATTTTTCTACAATATTTTGTTACATTTAGTCTTCGTTTAAGCTGTCTCTTACTTTGTTCCATATATACACATTCTTCCCCTCCCTCGACAGTTCTTATTTCAGTCTTTCTCCTGACTTCTCTTTTCCTGCACTCTCACCAAAACACGCATACATGTTGCTTTACACGCACTTACACTATAAAGATGGCTCGTCTGGAGCATGATCACTCATTTCGCTACCTTCTCTAATAGCTTTCCCCCGCCGTTCTCTTACCTCTCCCAGGTATTTCCCCACTTGCTGCGCCGCTTCCTTTATCTTTATTCTGTCGTCTACCACTTCTATCATCTCCCTGCCTGTTAAGTTTTTCATCCATTTGTCCCTTAGGTCACGTGTAGAAGGGCAGTGCAGTAGGATATGCTCGTCCGTCTCCTCCCCATCGCACAAAGGACATATCGTTTCCCCTGCTTCGTTTCTCTTTCTTAGTTGTTTCCATCCCCCTAATCTGAACCATGCCAGCGCGCCTCTTTCATTTTTTCCCACGAACTGGATATATTTCGCTTTCCCCCATTCTCTTACTCTTAGCTGTTCCCTGATTGAGGTCTTTGTTTGGCAGTCTGCTATTATAAGGTTCAGTGCACTAACAATGGAAGTGAGCCTAAGCAGTTTTGTAGAGTCGAATTACTTTCGGAACATCTCCAGCGGACTACGCTAGTCTGTCTAGCGAGCCTAGTGGGCGTGTAGAGCCTGAGCAAGGAGCTTAGCGATAGATTCTGGGTTGAGATGACGTCAGCGGCTCGCTTCGTTGATTGGCTGCTTCGAGAGTTGTGACTCGTTCCGAAGCTTCAAATGCATAACAGCCAAAGATGTTATGGAAATAATCTCCCTCTATGTTTTATGTTCGCAAACATGAAAGTGAACCAAAAGTACATAAAGTAAACATATATTGCTTAAATATGTCTGTATTATATTGTTCCGCAAATTTTGTAGGATCAAAATAATTTGAGTAAATAATTCAGTAGGAGGGGGCGAATGCTTTACTGCAGAGAAGCGGAAGTTTCTGGTTACATATGTGTTTCCTTTATTGATGTAAGTATGCTGAGATTATTGTATTGTTAATTGACTATTAGAAATCCATCATTTGTTTCCCTCATATAAGAAGAGGCAGGAGTTAACGTCCTGGCCGAATCCCGAAAGCAACCGTGCAATTTTTCAAAGCTATTGTTATCATTCCTTTATTTGATAAGCACCGCAACACATACGTAAAGCAACATCAAAGATGGCCAAATTATGTCATCGGCGCGCTATGCATTATGGGTTATCAACATATGAATTCATCGCACACACCCTCTCGTGCATGTTGTTTCGAAGGTCAGTTGCATTACGGTATCTTTAGAAATTAGTGTAAAATTACGTAAGTAAATTGAAGGGTAAGTACAGCGTTTGTGGTTGTACAGTCACGGACACTGCCGGGTTGAAATGAGTACATTAACTTTCAATGGAATCGTTACGACCCGGCAGTGTCCGTGACTGTACTTGTGCACAGTGGTTATTATTTTTCCACCCTGTTGCGGTGTAAATTTCACTCTTGAGTACGAGAGACCGTTATACCAACATCGGACCACTCAACCGGTGGTTATTTGAACCTGTCTGCGACTCGAACCTGCAATGTTCAAAGACGAAATCGTGAGCACGGATGCGTGGTTATAGTGCGCGTCAAATCTCCTGCATATGGCGATAGCCAATAGCAGCGCACTGCAGCGCTGCCATGTCGAAATCTCACACGGAAAAGAGACAGCGTGGTTGAGCGAAACGCCTTGTCACGGAGAGCACGGAACATTAGATAATATAACATGTAATAAACTTAATGGGAGAAAAGATCATACTTGCTTATGCCAGAGGGACTGCCAGGGGCTCCTCGTCACTCCAACAACTGCCGTCGTTGTCCTCATCGTCACTGACCGCACGTCCTTCAAATTTATTATAATTGGGTCCAAAATTTCGTCCCTATCTATCTCCCTTACAAAATCGTTTTCCTGTAATTGTTGTGCATGTCTAACACAAGTGGCCCATTGTTCTTATGTTACATTGTCAAGTTCTTCGCTAACAAGTTAACAACACATTTTAATGTGTGGTTCTGTTTTACCCATGTCTCGTTTAGGTAAAAGATAGGTCTCGAATCACCAGACACTCGAATTTCGTGCATTGTACGAAGGAATTTTACCCTTGACGTAACAATGTCACTTCTCTCCATCAGAAATTTACCACCGTCGTTGGTTTTCCTGTACTTGAAGCCTTATTGTTTCAATATTCTCAAGGTGGAAGTTGAGTAAGTTATCTTTTTGGCAGTAGGAAATTCGTCACGATCGTAAAATTCAAAGACGGTTCTACGAACTACGTCTTTTTCAAAGTTATCTAAGTTTGTCGTTCTTTTTTTGTACGTTAATGTGCTTTCTAGGTGATTGAAACATTGGAGCAGGCCCCGATCCACATTGTTTTGCCCCCGAACATATCCGAGAAACGGTAGCTTGATTCACACCACACGCTTGAGCTGTTAGAGCCTGGCACTTCTTAAAGTCAATTTTACTGCTCTCTTCTTCACTCGAACATTTTTTTTTAAAAAAATTGTACACCTGAAAAATCACCTGTCGTGCCTGGCTTCGTACAACACTGTATTGTTCTCTCTTCTCTCGCTATCACTACCACTTGGTTTACTCAACGACATGCTGCACACACACACAAACAAACACACACACACACACTAAAAACGTGGAAAAAACGAACAGTGGACGTAATCCTCTTCGTCAATTTCTCCTTCTACCATCACTGGGAACGAACCTGCCCTGTTTCCTTCGCTAATCGGAAAGTTTCGGAATGCAACAGGAACGAAGGGAGAACAAAAACGATACAATGCAAATACGTTTATAATGACATTGCTTCTACAGAGGGAACGGTATAAGCTACAATCACGCTTGTTTTTCGTACATACTCGCAAATTCATTATCTTTCCATCTGTTGAACTACTGACACTTGAAATAATATATTTATATCCGAGCGCCAGGTACACGATTTAGTAGCGAGGTGAAACAGGTTCTGAACTAGGCAACGCCGCACGTCTGTGATTCGCTGGTGCTGTTCAGCAGTTCAAGGCCATATGCAGGAGATTTGACGCGCACTCTAGTGTATTGTGTTGCAAACTCAGGTAAACGGGAAAGACGTTTTGATGAACGAGACTTTGGTGTTGATGAGGTCGCCAAGTTTCTGCGAATGTGCTCGTAATTCTCTCTCTCTCTCTCTCTCTCTCTCTCTCTCTGCGTGCGTACGTGTGCGTGTGTGTGTGTGTTACATGTTATCCCTGTCTTCTCCTTTCTGTATAGCTTTCTTCATGTCACTCACTCCTTTTATCTCTTTCTCTCTCTTATTCTGGGTGGCACCAGGATGATCTACCTCTCTCTTCGAGTTTCAGACTCATGTTATCTCCGTCATTCTCTCTCTCAATGAACATCTGCAGTGTTGTCATCAATTTCCTTCGGCAAAGATCAAGATCCCAGATGCCCTCTCTCTCTCTCTCGCAGTGGCGTGCCCAAGGGGGGGATTGATGGGTTCATAAATGCCCCCTCTCTGGCCCAGCATTCCTCTCCCCCCAAAATCAATGACTACTAAAAAGTAGTACTCCCTCCCCCCTTTCGAAAATCCTGAACACCTCACTGCTCTCTCGTGTGTGCGTTATTTTTCTTTCCTTCAATGTAACTTTCATTGTAGCTCTCTCTGGAGTCTGGAGGGAGTAATGTTTGTGTATATATAATGCCCTGTTTTTGTATCTTGTTACTTTTGTACTTGATACAGAGTCTGAAGAAGACCTTGCTAGAAGGTTGAAACGTTACGTTTAGTTTATGTTTTTAATAAAATAAATTACTGCCTTGGTCAGCATACTTAGTTTTTCTCTCTCTCCTCATGTGCATCACCCTTGTTATCTCATTCTCTCTTTCTCCCCATATTTTTCTAGCTTCCTCTCTTTACTATCGCTTTATACCATGATCTCTCTCCCTATATCTGTCTCTCGTTTGTGTGTGTGTGTGTGTGTGTGTGTGTGTATTTCTTTCTCTCTTTCCTCCCATGCCTCTCTCACTATTTCTCTCTCTCTCTCTCTCTCTCTCTCTGTCCCCATATTTTTCATTTTTCTTATCGCACAAGACTCTAGCAACATTCGCGTTCTGACGTCAGCGTGGAATACCTTCGTTGTTAGCTTAGGTTTAGTTCTCTTAGCATAAATACATTGCAAATGTATTATTTATGCTAAGAGAACTAAGCCTAACCTAACAATAAATTGCATTTAGCCTTCATTAAAGTATTTCGCGGTGACGTCAGAACAAGAAAGTTGCCAGAGTCTTGTGCAATAAGAGAAATCAGCTTTTGCTATGCCTTTATACAATGATATATATATCTCTCTCCATCCCTATGTGATGGTCCTCTGCTACAAATTGTTTTTTAATTTTCATTTGTGCACATTGGGGACGACAGGACCGTCCAACAGATTTCTCAGTGACCCAGATCCCACTCTACCGACGCCCCTCGCGGTACATACTATCTCTACTGTGTTTTTCATCGATGCCTTCTAGCCAAGTTCAGCATCTCACGCGACGCGAAAAACAAAAGAAGATAGGTCTTATTTTCAAGTTAGCTTCCAAGAGGCAGACAGGAGGGAAGCTATATTGGCAAGCAAGAACTTCCTGGTGCGCATGGCATGACGTCAGATGACGTCAGCGATCGAAGAGTTGCCAACTGCGAGAAGAGTATCAAACAACTGTTTCAATACGTAACGTTCTCGCAACCGGTAATTTCCCTATCATAAGTAGATGTTTATTCAGACAAACTGGCCAAAACTTGTCACGTCGTAGGAACGTCACCGCCACAAGCGGCAACACTATTTTTCTGAAAGAGGTCATCATGGAAAGTTAAAAAAGTGTTGTTGCCAACTTCGCAACCTGGGACAGTGGCCGCCATATTGGATTGAAAATGGCGGCAGGTCAAATACACTTAGCTTGCTGTTTCTCATGATAGAAACGTTACTATGCTACACAGACTTGAAAAACTGGTGTCATTCGAAAGAGAAAACTCCAACGAAGTATAAAATTACCATTAATCGTAAGTTTTATTGTTACCCGTTGAATATAGAAACAAAAAACTTTTAAAGATAAATATTTCTCTTGATCTCGAAATTGTATTTTGTTTCATAACATGGTAAATATCAATCAGATCGAAAATATGGTTATGGAATATGCACAACACCCAGGATCTTTTCTGATATTATTGCTCTGTTGAAATAAATATAGCGGACATTAATAACACTTTGAAGGTAGATGGTCTAGAACGTTTATCGTGAGAGATGTTGCAATCAATCCATGCTTATCGGAAATAAAAATATAATTTATTAAACTGCAAGAAAAAGTAATCTCGTAAAGCTAGTGCTTTTAAATATATATTTCAAATGGGGGCTTCCCTGATGGCACAGTGGTAGCGTCGTTGCCTTGTAATCAATACCCGATCGATACCCGGTGGAAGCACAGTGGTTCGGATCCTACTTTAAACTGTAGGCCCAGTCCCGATTAGTCTTACTGTGCATAAAATGGATTTAAAACACCAAATCAACCAACTAATCAAATGTAATGAACAAGTACTACTTTCAATAGGTGAATAAAGGGTGATAAGAAGAAATGGATGAAGGGACAATCTCAAACACAAATGGACAGTTCATAAGATAAGTCCCATAGAGGATTATACTGGCCATGGGACCAGACGCCAGAGCCTTGTTAGTCTGCAAAATGCAGTCCAGAATGTACTACGTGGAAGTGAGGTTGAGTTGTTGGTGTCTTGAGGAAGGGCCACTCTTACATCCCTGAAGATGTTCGTGTATGCTCATTGTAGCATTCTTTTCCATAACATCCACAACCTGGATATTAGGGGAGCTTTGCTGATGTGCAAGAGCATCCTAATCATTTAGTGCGCTTACAACATGTTATGCTCAGTAATTCATTGGGAAATGATTTACGAGTTTCCATGATTGGCACACATAATTATGTTATCTTAAAGTTTCCATCCATATTCTGGCGGAAAAAAAATATTTGGATTGGTATGAAATGTATATCTCCGAATAAGACCTTCATAATTGGCTCGTGTTATGTGCAGTCGAAGTCGAAGAAGGTAGGAGGAAGTTGTTCCATAAAAACTTCCCACGCTGACTTTTTGTATGTCCTCTAATATGATGTACGTATCACACAATCAATCAAGAAGCTATGGAATCCTAATAATAACATAACCCATGACACAACATCCCGTAGGGCAAGGGCCTACCCACGGACTGCCGACCGCACTCTCGCCTGCCGAGGTGGGAAATCACCCAACCAAATACGGGGTGCAGTGTGGTGAACGCGACGACACTACGCCTGGGTAAAGAGAGCAAAGAAGCTCAGGGGGATAGCGAACATGTGTGGGAAGGGGAGAGGGTTACTAAGTAAATAAATTAGTAAATAAATGTGAGAAAATTTAGGAATCACTCAGGTAACAGTGCAAGTATAGGGAAAGAGTTGAAATGAAATAGTGTGAAGGTGGAAGCAGACTAAAAGGAGGAAGGGTGTAGGGAAAGTGTACTAAAAATTTTTCACTTGTATGGTATGTATAGCTGTAAAGGCTCATACTTGAAATAAATTCTATTCTATTCTACTCATTCGTAGCTCCCCAATTTCCTTACCATGGTGGGTGGTCACCGATCCCATATACAGGCCGAAATCTCAGGAGAAAAGTTGTTACGCTTCTCCCAGAGGAATCACGCATCTCGTAGCCGGAGCATAAATCAAGACGCCTTAGACCGCACGGCCACTGTGCTGGACAGAATCCTAATATGACTGATATTTGTTAGACAGATCTACTGCAATGGGTATTATACTGCTCCTTTTTAACCATACTCCAAGAGCTAGATTATACACGAGAAGATCAGTCAAGACATCTGTAATGTCACAAGAAAAAACAAGTGAAGTGCAACCAACTATGATGTTTCCCGTGGAGTACTATTCTTGTGTCTGCATGTTATTGTTGTGAATGAAGTATCTCAATGCTTACTTCTTGGGGTACAACCGTTACTTTTTGGTCGCTTCTGAGTAATTTTCATGATATTTCGATAGTTTCCTCAGCTCAGAAATTTGCTAGACCACCGATCCCATAAACAGCCCGAAAGTGGCAAGTGCCATGAAATTGGACCAGGATTAATGAAGAAGAGTTGGCCTGCTGCTGATAATTCTGCGAATAGGTGTAGCTCTACACCTATTTTTCTTCAAACATGTCGATAATCTGGGCCTATAACCAACTTAAGACCATCCGACGTAATCAAAGTTATCGAATTTTCACTATCGAGAGGAAAAGGTATTGCCTGAAGAAAAATAAATGAAAGCCATAGTGAAAACTGATATTATTTTTTACACTGACAAATGGGAAGGCTAAAAATATTTTTTTTGCTTTATTACTGCTTAGGAAAGTGCATGCGTCTTTAGAGCATATTTTTCCACGTGAGAAATGGTGGAAATAGAAATAATACAAATCTTGTCATTCTACGGACATCGCATTTTTCTGGGTATGTCGCGGCAAGTTTATTTTGCAGTGAATTAGTTGAACGTAAATAATTACTTACAACACTTATTTCTGGGTGCACGGAGAACGCCGAGCGCCATGTTGTCTACGTTGATTACGTAGATTACATAGTTTACATAGTCTACATTGTCTACATGTAGAATGTAGACAATCGTTGACGCAAATCACATCACATCACTGCTTGGAACCTACAACTTCTCACACTTCCTGTGTCTTTGATAGAGGTCTGCACGGGCTCGGGCCAGGCCCTCGGGCCTAGGCCCGGCCCGGCCCGGCCCGGCCCGCGGGCCGGACTCGGGCCATAAATAACCAGAACTTCTCGGGCTCGGGTCGGGCCCAGGCCTCGTGGCTATTTTGTTAGCGAATATTGTCATCGAAAAATAATTTTTAATTATTGAAATTATGGTTTACTTCGAGAATGAGAATACATTTTTTTATAACAGCTAGTTAACGAAGTACAACAGTGCCCATTTTTTTCAAATGCTGAATTGGAAAGTAATTTTAATTATGTTTTCGGGCTCGGGCCGGGCTCATGTTTACTTATTATCGGACTCGGGTCGGGTTCGGGTTTCTTTTCCTCGGGCCGGGCCGGACTCGGGCCTTACAATTTAGGCCCGTGCAGACATCTAGTCTTTGAACACACTTGAGACTGATCACTGTCTTATGGGTCACGTTAACACAGTGGCGTACGCAAGGAGGGTGTACAGGGTTTACCTCCCTTAAGCTTTTCAAATATTATGAAATATGCTGCAGAAAAAAATTAAAAATGGCCAAATTTCGCAATCAAAGATCTGCGACAACAACAATAATAATAATAGTATTAATAATAATAATTTGAATTATTATTCCCATGCAGCACGGAGAAAAGCACATCATTTCAAACACACGCGTCTCTCAGAGTGAATGCCTTGAAAATAAACACGAATTCTTGAAAATAAAATAAGGGCAACTATGATTTAAAAGAGAAAAAAAGTTTTCTTATATCTCAGCTGCAACAATGTTCAATGAACATGTATTTTTTGTGTGTGAACAATGAGGAAAGTTCTTGGTTCATTGTAAGCGGCTAATGTGTAGACAAAGGCTAGGCTGACAAGAATACACAGTCAGCAGTCCGCCTTCCCATTGTTTATCGCGGCACGTTTGAAATTCTGAATTCAAATGACAATAAGCTCAACTATTTAATTTTTTTTGTTTGTAAGAACAGCGAGACAATCCAGATGTGAATTATCGGGGACATTTATGCGGGGACAAGGTGAAAGAAAATTCCAACCAATTCCGGGAATAGAACCCAGATCTCCCGCGTGTTTGACACACGCCCTACCGACCACACCACCGCTCCTTGGATGAGTTCCATACTTTCATTATCTCAATTTATTTTAATATAATTTCTTGTTATTATGGATTCTCTTTACACTTAAAATGTCTCACCTTGATGACTAGGCAATTATCTTGTAACAAAGAAACAAAAAAAGTTAGAATTTATTAAAAAACGAATGACTAAATAGTAATTTCGTTCAAATGCTTTCATAAATACTATATTTATGTAGATCTCTACTAGTTAATAGTAGTACTGATATTAGTAGTATTATTAGTGGTAATTGAACTAATTAATTAATAATAAGTAGCTATTATTGATTAATTATGATTATTATTATTTAATTAAAGTTCTAAAGAAAGTTTTAGAAATAGCCCCTTCGCCCCTTGATGAAATCCTGCGTACGCTACTGCGTTAACACACGAACGAAAGCCTGAAATGAACGGGAGAAATGACCTAGCAGGATTTACAAAGTAGAAGAACGTGATAAGTCAATCGGGTTGGCAGACCAGCTGTCTCTCTGGGTCACAACCCTCATTTGTTTTTGAAAACAGGTTTTTCAGTCCCATGTGTTCGCGATTAGGAAACTTTTATGTGTTCGAAATTAGGGTCATTTAAGCGTGTTCGCAATTAGGACTGATCGCAATTCGGTCGCCCACACAGCGTGCGGGAACGGCTCCGAACCGCCTTATGTGGATACATCATAATTCACCCTTATGTTTACCTATACAAAGAATGCCGGAACTGCACGAAGACATCCGGAATAACACGAGAGTGCATTCTGTGGGCACGGTACACTGTAATGGACGTTAATCTTAATTTTTTCAGGCCTCCCCGATGGAGCAGTATTAGCGTAATCGCCTTGTAATCAAGTTGTCTTGGGTTCGATACCCGGTGGAGGCAAATCGTGGTTCGGATTCCACTTTATATTTGTTTGTCACATGCTCCAAACAATACTTCCTGCGAACATGATATTTTTTTACTTTGTTTGTTTCTCTTTTTTTCTCATTTCACAATATTTGACTTTGTTTCATAAAGAAGGTCAGGCAAAAAAATATATATATTTTCCATTTCACTCATGTAAACGGGCAAGCAGTGTCTGTCGGACACAGTGTACAATTGATATGTAAAGAAGTCTACTTGAATATGTATTAACAAATATTTAATCAAAATAAAGTATTTAATAAGACATCATATAAAAATATTATTAACGCTAAAATAGAAAAAATGAAAAATATATGAGCAAATAAAACTGTTTCCTAACATGTTTCATATACGTACTATGCTGCAAGAAATACAACAATATGCAATTACGATGATTATGATGATGAATACAAGAATTATGGACATAACAATGATGATTAGGTTAAATATCATGTCACTCGCTTGTTTCCACAGCGATGAAACATAGAAATCTCGCATTAGAAGGGTAAAAATCCATTTAAAACATTGCAGTGTCCGACAGACACGGCTTGCCCGGACACGTTACAAAAATAGCTTGCCTGGATAAGGGTTAAACTGTAGGTCCAGTCTCGATTAGCCTTACTGTGCACAAAGTGGACTTAAAACACCAACTCAAGCCCACCTCAAACTCTTAATTTTTCAAAACGATAAACGATTACGAAAAGAGAGAGGAGGGAAACATTTTCGAATAAAAACTCAAGGCTGAATTGACCTTGTAAATAACATGCTCGGTTTTTATCAATTTCAGACAATTGATAGCGGTGATTAGAGTGACGTGGAAAATACAAAGATTACTTTGTTAGTAAATACTTACGCAATTTTACATTCCATTCCCTTTACGTAGGCCATGTTACAGAACAATAATTTTTCACTTGACAAATTCATAGAAGTTAATCTGTTTCATATAAATTGAGGTGACCTGAAGGTACAATAATAGATAGTGAAGTGCTTGATGAAAAGATTACTTCCAACTCCTGCAACATGATTGGCTCTTTAGGAGGCCTGTTTCCTTTACGTCATGCCTTAGGCGAGACCTAGGTGTGTGCGGGGCCTAGGGTACATAACATCCGCGAGGCCTATAAAGAAAATTGTTCAGATTTATATAAAATATCGGAGATCTCAGTGATTTATATTCCCCACTCCCCCCTCCCCCCCAAGAAAACTTTTTCACAAGGAATATCTATTAACATTTTGGAGCAAATTTTATCAATTTTACCCCCCTAAAATCGTACATACACCCGTTAAAATTGAAAATTCCGGATAAACTCTTGCTTATTCTGAGAGTCGATTCCCTAAATAGTAGAAGTGGGGAATAGCTACGCAGCAGACCAACCAGAAACAGCGGTGGCGCCCAGAGTTACGACGTCGAGGGGAGGAACTACTACGTGCACCTCGTTCTACAGGCTGCTGCGTTTACTTATCGCGCTGGATTGGTCCCGCTCCCAACTTCTTTTGACAGCATGTAGAGCGCCCGCCGTAAGACTGGAAAAGAACTATAGTATCATACGAGACTTGCATTTTGACTTTCAAGTTGAAAGTTTCAACTGCCTTTATGAGGCATTATCTATTAGTCTGTCTACCAAAATTCGCATTTCTTGTCTTTTACAAGTACGATACAAAGTTTTCAATGAGGTCCCCGTAATGCAGAGCCGCGGAAATTCACTTCTCAATGCTATGTAGATGATCTTCTACATTCGTCCGGGCTTTCCCAAACACTTATTTCTTTTCTTCTACATGCCACATACGTAGAAAAAATGACAATGTTCGAATTGAAGGGGGAGTCGAGGAATGATCTACAGCCTCTCTGCATTTTCTTTCCCAACCTCCAGATCTTTAATATTTAAGGTCAAAAATAGGGTCATGTGGGGGTAAGAATAGGAATTTGGGCAGTGCACCTTCTGAGAATATATTAGCCATTATAAACTTTATCAAATCTCAAAGACTAAGATGGCTTGGACATATTCATAGAATGTCAGAAGAAAGACCAGTTATGTACAGATGGAACCCAGTAGGAACAAGAGCAAGAGGCAGACCAAAAAACAGATGGATAGATGATCTTATTAAGGATCTGAAAGATATGAAGATCAACAAATGGTGGAAGTGCATCCAGAACAGAAATAAATGGAGAGAAATTGTTGAGAAGGCCAAAACTTTCAGTGCATGAAGTTGTAGTGCCTTATGAAGAAGAAGAAGATTAGTACATTTTGGAAAATTTACCCCCACCCCCACATATTCTTGAAATTAATTTTAGAATGTACCAGATACAGAGAAATTTGCTTTGACATCGTAAGATACGAGCAATGGCACAATTTAAGTCTTTGCAGTAGAAAGAGGGTGCACGGGGCTGCCAGGGGTGCTTGGTCATTCTGAAGAGTATTGATTTTAAATTCTTTAATTTCATTGTTTAAAATATAAATATCGTCACAACGATAGGAAAACATGTGAAAAAGTGATAACGTAGCTCAGAAACAACAATGTTAAAATTTCATCTTCATATACCTAATATTTTTTGTGAAAAAAGAACAGAAAGCTACGCCAAATAGGCTAACATTGACCAGAAAGGCAATTAAAACTCCCTTGCGGCATCCCCAAATAAATTACTGTGCACACGCATACAGGGACTTTTGTTAGGATGGATTTCTTATCATATTGTAACCTCGCCAATTACCACCACCCTTTGAAAAACTGACTTCTGGTATCGATTGATTGATTTGGTTTGTTTTACTTCGTATTTCTGCCACTTTTCGTTAATCGCGAAGATGAGGATGAAATTTATGAAGGGACACAAAGATAACATTCTTGGCCCCAACCGGGATTCGAACCCGGGCCTTGTAATCAAGGGGCGATTCTCACTAGAAGTACATTACATAGTAGTTCGTATTACACTTTAAATTGTGAGTTCCTTCCCGATTAGCCTACCTGGTCATCAAGCGGACTCTTAACTTTTATACGAATATAAATCGGTTTGCTAGCCAACGAGAAATTTCCGTCAGGAAATATTTGTGTGCAGTGAGTTGGAAACCCTGCCGCGCAAATCTGCTTCTGCGCAGTTAGTGTCGGTCAGAAATACGTAGGTGTATCTTGCGAGTGGAACGAGTTGCTTTCGAAGCTATTGTCGAAGT
The DNA here is from genome assembly GCF_977018435.1 of Lepisma saccharinum. Taxonomy (NCBI): domain Eukaryota; kingdom Metazoa; phylum Arthropoda; class Insecta; order Zygentoma; family Lepismatidae; genus Lepisma; species Lepisma saccharinum. Next base: position 95,987,518 of record NC_139232.1, on the reverse strand, counting down.
GAGTGTGATACGGAATACGTTGCAGTGAATCTTCAATAGTTTTAGTGTAATAAGAGTACAGAGGTTATTCGTGTGCCAGCTGTGTGCGTATACATTTAACAGTGCGTGCATGCTTACGGAAATATTCACCGTAGCCCGATAAGGCGTGTGAAGTGCGGTGAAGAAAACTCATTTGGAAATGGAGGAGCAGATATGATGTCACGCACAGAGCAAGGAAGGTAGAAAGTCTATTCTGACATTTCGTAAACGTGACGGTGAGTAATCCTATTTGTTGTTTTCTGTAATTGAGTCCGGGGCATGGTTAAATCATAGTGTTCGTTAGTTAATTGTTGTACATAATATTTTAGACACATACCATGGCGCCAAATATCACACGCTAGATAACTGATCAACTAACACTTTTCATTCACTGTCCTGTATAAGTACTAAAAAAAGTGTTTTCTTACATTGAATTTGTATCGAGGAATTACCCCTCTTTCGCTTAGGAGAGGATTGCAGTACTTACTGGAAGAGGGGGGGGGCTATTTCGCATACGACCGTTTGAAAGATTCTTCCAGAGAGAGAGAGAAAAGTGTCCGAAATTCATATAAGGACAAAAAAATACTTTAATGAGTAATTGCTTATTAAAAAAACCAGTTTTGGTTCACTGGTAATTTTTTTGGTAAGAATTTACAATATAGAGAAAGTCTCCAATTTCGTTAATTTTCGGTATACTAACTAATTTTGGCCTCCTAATCACGAATCTGTTGTAATAAACCGGGGGTCACGTCTGGAAATTGTATATTTTGATGAAAAATTGTTTGTTAGCGCCAAAAACTATCCACGGGTAGCCCCACAAACCATTCACACGAGGTTAGGTTAGGCCTGTTAGGTTAGGTTCCATTAGCACTCATTTCGCCCCTAAATTCATCGAAAAAATAGGGATCGTACTAGAATTGAACATCATAAATCATTTTCTTGTAACGGCGTGGTTGGACACAATGACAGGAGATTACATTTTTGTTCGTAAAACTACGCATATACACCTACATACCTACATATATAAAAAAAATCAATCGGCTTTTTCTCAAATTTTCAGACGTGACCCCCGGTTTTTTTTCAACAGATTCGTGATTAGGAGGTCAAAATTAGTTAGTATACCGAAAATTAACAAAATTGGAGACTTTCTCTATATTGTAAATTCGCTCCATTTTTTTGTTATTTCCTCATAACTTGAGGTGGAGACATTGCTTCCTCTCGTGCCCCCACCCCCAAGGGTTTATCCAGAATTTTCCATCCGGGGATGTGAGTTCATATTCAGGGGGTGTAAGGATATATTTAGTGCCAAAATTATAAATAGGACCTTTGAGAAAAAAAAAATTAGGGGGTATTGACATTTTTAGGAGGTGTAAGGTGGTGTTGGGGGTGTGTGGATAAATCACTCCATCACCTGCCAGTTCACTTTCTTACATTTTTATTGCAATGAAAAGCCAGACCAGATCTACGATGTCGATTACATACATCAGTGGTGTACAACAACATACAATCCGCAAAGTGAATTTAGTCAGTATGATATTCTAGGTATGCTTAATCGAGTTAACAAGTCTAGTCGGTATGTCGTCTGACTGCCACGCGTGAGACCAGGGTTCGATTCCCGGGTTGGGTGATCTATGGTCGGAATTTTTCCGGCGTTGTCCGCGCATGTCCTCTGGGGCTCACCCAGCCTCAAATCAGTGGGTATCTGGGGGCAACCATGGGGGTAAAGTCGGCCGAAGCGTGGTGCTGATCACATCACCTCCAAAACTGCCGAGATAGAGAATGTGTGGGGCTCTATCCCCGTTCATTTCGCGGTGCTATATGCACGGTGAACTTAATCAAGTTGGTAGTGTTGAATGGTAAATTTCTAAAATTGATGAAAATCAAGTAGATCTTGCCTGATATTCGAGACGCAGAACTCCTGACAAGGGGGAGGGGGTGAGGTCTCTTCCTTTTTTTTCTATGGGTGCCTAAAACCAAACCGATGTCCTACTGGGCACTATTTTTAAAAAAGTGAGATTTCATAATATGTCTTCTTTTTTGCGGTTTTCAAACCCGTTTTCCGAACATGTTCAATAAATTCAACAGCACACTGTAATTTCATCAACCCAACGCAGCCTCCAGTATGATCATGGTCAGTAGTACACGAAGTATGTGGTATTTGAAAAATTTCCAGTGGGGAGTGGATTCCTGCAACTCCTTTCGAAGGTTAGGGATTATATACGTTACATGGTCCCTGAGGACTAAAACAGATTGCAACCAGAGGTGTGAATTCCTCATCCCCTCTTACAAATACCACCAGTAGCGAAGCGTAGTCTTACGAAGGAGGCAAGCGATGTTTCAGTGGAACAAAACAAGTAGAGCATTCCCTGACATTCGCTACGAGACTCGGCGGCAAGCGGCCCGGCGTCAGCGCTTGTCTTTCCCAGCGAACGGGGTCCGCGACAGTCGGTAGAGTCGGCTATTAAAATTACATTTCATATTGTGATTCAACCTTGACTACAGAAGGTGTTGAAAATGATGTCCCTCTGCTGCAACACATTCGTGGCATCTCCGAAGGAAATTGGCATTTACACGTGCAAGTTCGTCTACTGTAATTCTCACGACCTTTATTTTTAGATAAATAAAAATCGCAGAGTGACAAATCGGGGGACCTAGAGGATTTTTGAAACACCCGTTTCTTGTGAGAGGCGGCGGATAGATTTCCGAGGAGACTGTTCTAACCTTTGTCCTATCTCATCGAGTTTTTCCTCAGTAAGTACACGTGGGTTTTTCTTTCCACTTTTATTCAGAACTGACCCTGTTACTCTAAACTTTTTTACGAAGTTTAATATAGTAGCCCTATGTGGAACGGGAACACCAGGAAATTTCGTTGCAAAACGTCTTCGCACTTCTCCACAATTCCTCTTTCCGAAGTAACACTCGACAAGATAAATCCTTTGTTGTAATGTAAACTTTTGTGGTACTGCCATATTAAGCCACAATCTTCGACACACGGACACGACACAACACAATTTCCGAGGGAGGATTATACTGACGTCAGTCAGCAACGTCAACAGAAAGGGAAAGAGAGAGAAGGCAGGGAGAGCGAAAAAAAACAGACCGTAGTGTGCGACTGTCGCGGACCCGTTCACGGGGAAAGACAAGCGCTGACGCCGGACCGCTAGCCGCCGAGTCTCGTAGCGAATGTCAGGGAATGCTCTTAGTACAATGGCATGCCGAAAACGGGGGGTTTCAAGGTTTGTAGCCTCATTGGCCCGTTCGCTGGATTTGTTGACAAAATGGTAAAACTTCGATAGCGTCCCAACACCTCTCACTCTTTTATTTCGTCATTTTTAACATTCGTACTTACCTATTCTGCATTGCGAAAGATCCTTCAAGGTGCTATTTTGCTTTTTTCGCGAAAAGAAGTTCGATTTTTGACATAAAGAGTAATTATTAAACCATTGACGTTAGCCCCAAAAACAATCCACGTGTAGCCCCAAAAACCATTGACGTTAGCCCCACGAACCATCACGTGGACGAGGTATGCCTACTAGGTTAGGTTAGGCCTGTTAGGTTAGGTTCCATTAGCACTCATTTTGTTCAATTTAGCATATACGGACAACATCGGTTTTTCTCGATGAAAGGAAATACCTACACGAACTTCTAAATACTACAGAAACTCATTTCGGTAAGTAGTTTCTTGTGTAAAAATGAAGAAATCCGTTGGGACGCTATCGAAGTTTTACCGACAAAATATTATAAATAATAAAGTGACGGTACTAAAAATAAAACATGATCACATTTACTTTCAAAATTCCAGGTAACGTTATTCATATGGTAGTAAACGTCTTGCATATGCAAACTTTCCGCATACAACTAAAGGTGTACGGACTTTCTTATTTATTTATTAGTATCACTTTAAAGTGTAGGTCCAGTCCCGATTAGCCTTATTGTGCATAAAGTGGATTTAAAACACGAACCAGGGTGGCGACAGACCTGGAAAACCTGGAAAACCGGGAAAAGTCAGGGAATTTGAGGTGTCAAAAAAAGTCAGGGAAATGTCAGGGAATTTCGTCTTCATTGACTTTTTTTTTTTTAAATAAAGATATCGTTATGGAACTATGCACGGGAACAGGAAATCTCGTTCGTAAGTTTCGGCCTCATCTTTTAGGCCCCTTTTATGAGCAACACAACCACGGCGCCAGAAACCAGTGATGGCAGGAGGGGAGAGAGAGAGAGAGAGAGAGAGAGAAATTTCTCTCGCCCGGGCTTCTCGGCAGGAATTTTGAATTTGAACACTCTTTGGAGGAAAATTGTTATAACTCGGGCACTATGGGAGCAATCTACTTCGGATAAGTTTTGTTTTTCAGCTAAAACATCAGAGCATGCAATCGTGTACAATTCAGAATGCCGGACTGGGAGGAGGGGCTGGAGGGGCGCGACCCCCGAATTTCAATGGAAAAAAACATAAAAATCTGGAGTTTGCCCCCTCTTCTCCCGCTATTTTGAGAAGAAGGCGCAAACCTTAGTATTCTCTTTAAAGAATGGACGTTTCCAAAGAGAATGAAACTTGTTTCATGTATTTTGGTGCCATACAAGTTGATTAATAAGCCAAAATGTGAAACTCTGTTTTTTACGAAAAATAGGTAATTTGCATATTGCTCAGAAAATTGTTATAACTCGGGCACTATAGGAGCAATCTACTTCGGATAAGTTTTATTTTGCAGCTAGAACATAAGAGCATGCAACCATGTACAATTCAGAACGCCGAACCGAGGAAGGGGGGGGGGGGTTGGGGGCGCGGTCCCACCATAAAAATCTGGAGTTTCCCCCTCTTCTCCCGCTATTTGGGAAGAAGTCGCGAACTTTAGTGTTCTTTTCAAAGAATGGACATTTATCAAGAAAACGTAACATGTTTCATGTTCTTGGGTGCCATACAAGTTGAATAATAAGCCATAATGTGTTTTTTTTTTTTTTTTACGAAAAATAGGTAATTTGCATTTTTGGAGGAAAATTGTTATAGTTCGGGCACTATGCACTATGGGAGCAATCTACTTGGGATAAGTTTTGTTTTGCAGCTAAAAGATCATAGCATGCAACCGTGTATAATTCAGAACGCCGAACCGAGGAAGGGGGGTTTGGGGGCGCGACCACTGAATTTCAATGAAGAAAAACCATACAAATCTGGAGTTTGCCCCCCTCTTCTCCCGCTATTTTGAGGACAAGGCGCAAACCTTAGTATTCTCTTCAAAGAATGGACGTTTCCAATAAGATTGAAACATGTTTCATGTTATTGGGTGCCATACAAGTTGAATAATGAGCCAAAATGTGAAACTCTGTTCGGAAATATGGCATGGATATGTTGCGGAGATGTGGGGGAGGTTGGTCATCAATATGAATTCCCCAGGTTTGCTCCAGACCTGTGTCAGAGTTCCCACCAAAACATAAAGAGTATGAAGGTACAAAAAGCACATTCATTTCGTAATCAGCACCATGATACCATATGGTATCATCGGGTGAGTGCGACCGTACTCTGGTGATACCATAAGGTATCATCGGGGGAGTAAAGGTTATGCCTCTAAATATTACATGGAAAATGCATTGAATTATCATTTTTTCTTGTCCGTATGGGAGTAGTAACGGGACTTGTCAATAGATGGAGGGGATAAGAGCGTGTAGCGTCATCCGATAGTTGTCGGACGTCGTAGTAAGGCATTTTGTTGGGCAAACTGAAGGAACATGGAAACAAATAGGTTCCATTGATACATACGATTTTTGTCGAATATCACCACCCGACAAAGTATCTCACTACAACATGCGACATAAATTGCATGGACTGCAACATCCAACAAGAATCGAATGCATAAACAAGAAGAGGTTTAGACTGCAAATATGCTGCTGGAATTTTATTACTCTTCTGGCTCACTTCACCTTAATGTAGAAGTGCTTACGAAGGTTTTCTTTCATCATCCTGATGTATTACTGGTTTCGCACAAGTTAACATACCTTTACAATGACATTGCATGATTCTTAGATATCAAGAAGAATCCAACCAAATGGGATATATATATATATTGAATACTATCACGAAAAAGTGAAACATAAATCTGCATTGGTGAACGTTATAAAAATTGGCAAGTGCATGCTCCCAACCTCAAATTTACTAGTATTGCAATGAAATTAACGCCACTGTCTGTCCTGTCTGTTTAAACTCGTGACAGATGGTCATTAATCTCTCACTGAGTAAGGTTAATGTACAATATTATGAAATAAAATACTAATAATAAATACGTAAATATTTTAATATCATATTTACTCGAATCATTCAATCATAAAAGCAAATCACTTTCTTCAAGAATTGACTTTTCTCTGCCAGCCCTGCTAAATTTTCACTTTCCATCTACTGATTTATACGAGGGGTGGCCAGAAAGTAATTTCCAATTAGTAGGGACATTGATTTTTCGCAAACGCGAAAACCGTGAAAAATGGTAATTGCTGCGAAGTTATGTTTAGGAATGTGCAGTTATGTCTGGACACATTTTTCGCCTGTTCGAAATATCGAAATAATACGAATTTGGCATAAAATGCGAATTGTTGGCGTTTTTAGTGATTTTTTTAAAGAAATTTCCTAAAACAACGAAAAATTCCTTGAAATACAACATTCTTGTCTTTTCTAGGCCATGTTTGTGTACATAGAACATGCAAGTTTTCCAACAATTTACTCAAGAGTAAACTATAGAGTTATACGTACATGGAATAATTCCGGCAGGCACATTAAATCATGTCTTTCCCACGATTTTTTCAACTTCTATCAAAACCATTTGCATCACAGAGCAAAGTGGCAGGGTTCTAACAGGAGATCGAGTGCGTATCTACCGTTACACGAGAGCCACATCTACGTATTTGTTGCACGAGATATGTTCTGAATTACCAAGCTAAGTGCACACCATCGGCATTTGTCGAGCGAGTAATAATGGAGCTCAGTCGTTAGGGCATCTGACTACTATGCGAGAGACCTGGGGTCGATCCCCTGCGGTGGAGAATCGGGATGTTTTCCACCTATTCAAACTGCTCCGGCACCCATCCAGCATCATATGAAGCTGGTACCTTGAGGAAACTTTGAGGGATAAAGGTAGCCAGGAGCGTGGTGCTGATCACATCACCCCTACCTTCAGCCGTGATCAAGAAAGTGTGGGGTCCTAACTCCACACCCCTACTATACACCTTCATGGAAAAGTGCAGGGAGCACTTTACTTTTACTTCCTCAAAAATCTGTTCTAACATATCAAACTGTCACGAAAATACGTAGACCATGTGACCTACAATTTAAATTAATAGCACAATGGAGTATTAAGTTTCGGTATATTTGGCAGATAAATGTTCTAAAACAAAAACGCAAATTTTGGGAAACGTAACACTAACAAGTCAAAAAAAGATAATGCCAATTTTTGGTGCCATAATATATCGGTATCTGTCACGTGAGATTGATTGATTTTAATTTTTTGGGTGCGTCGCCACTTATGGTCATTATGCACCCTTCAGTATATACGGGGAAAATTCCATTATCTAAAATCTTTACCTTAAAATTAAAAAAGGAGTATGGAAAATAACTTTCCCGAAATAACTTTCAAGATATCAAACTCTAACGAAGAGGCTTAAGCCATGTGACTTACAATTTGAAACAGTAGTTTAAAATCACCATGAAGGTATAATTTCAGATATTTGCCAGAAAATGCGCTGAAATGAAAATGTGAATTTTGGGGAAAATAACACCGTATAGTAAAAAATAAGAAAATACACCAATTTTTTAAAAAAATAACAAAATATCAAGGTCCCTACCGATTAGGCATAAATAAAACAAGAATATCAGTTGTAATTTATTGCATTAGTAACAGTGAGTCCTAACCTAATTTTCGGCATAATCACCACTGTTGTTCTGGCATTTGTCGTAGCATGGCACTAAATTTTGTATGCCCATGGTATATGTGTCTGACAGCAAAGACTGGAACTATCTCTACCGCAGTGTAGCTGTCAAATCCTTGCCCTGCCAGAAACCTTTTCAGTTAAACATTCAAGGCCAGGGCTGTACAGGGAGTGGTCCAAGATCTCTCACCTGAAGTGATGCAAAGAACCCGTGTGTACTCAGCTGTATGGGGTTGTGCACATTCGATTGGCCTTCCGTGAATTGTCTGCACCATCGTCTGACCATACTATCACTCACGACGTCCGGTCTGCACACCTCACACGATTGCTGCTGGCTCTGTGCCAAATTCTGAACGTGCAATGTAGGGTATATCGCAGTCGGTGGGAGACTATGAGAGCTGCAATATTTAACCTAGAACTGTCCTAAAGCGGCTGCATTTCAACTGTACCAGATTACAGCTACATGCCACTTCTTCCTGCCTGCATGTGTGTGTGTCGCTCTCCGACCACTATTGCTGCGTATAGGCACCATTGGAGCTTTTTTCAGGATGCCCCTCGTATATGAACTTTCAGAAGCTTTTATTATTAGAGTGTTCCTGTTTTAATGTGTGGTTAGCTAAATGAGGTACCTATACAATTCAATTCTATAAATTCCTTGCGTTTAATTTCTAATACCTACATACCCTTTTCGTCAGCATTAATGGTATAACTGCATGTTGTCATTTTCACAGTTCTTCACTTGGATATACTGTACTGAAGCAGAAATCCAATTGATAATGTAAGGAAATATGACACTTTATTTTGTTCGATTCAATTGTTTCACTTATATGCAAGAGTTAAGTTGTTTGCTTTACAGAGAAGAGAAGTAGCTTTATGCATTGAAAAATGGGTCCGCAGAGGGTTCTAAACCTCAGTGGAAATATCAACATATAATACCGAGAATGTATAAGGAGACTGATAAATTACAAATTGTATTTCTTAATCAATCACTCTTATCTCATTTAGTCGTAACTTTAAAAATAATGAAGTATTTCATTTTAAACTTACTGCATATGACAAAATTCCGTAATCCTTCCCTAGCTTGTGAATTGTAATAATTTTCCAAATTCACTATTTTGCAGTTTGAATTCAAATCGTAGAGAATAGAGAAATTAAGTCAACTTCATAGAAGATAAAATTGGTACTTAACAAAACCATACATGGATCTGTGTGTTTATTATTTCTATTTGCAAAAACATCGATTTAGTTTAGTTTGTAATTGTCAGGGAAAAATGTAAATTTTGTCCTGGAAAACCTGGAAAAGTCAGGGAATTTCATTTCTGCTTGTTTGTAGCCACCCTGCGAACTCAACAACAACAATAGAACTTAAAACATGTTATTTTGTTCACAATGTGCACAATGTATACAATTTACTTCTGTGTACAAATATCAGTAGATAGTCCTTTTTCAAATAGCTTTATTTTCACCCCAAGTTCTTCTATTCAAAAGCCGTCAATTTATTGAATATAGTTGTAAAATTTGAGAAACAGCTCACTAGAATTACTGTGTAAATAATTAGCAGTTGCAAACACTGGTAGCGGTCAACACTTCTGATGTAATTTGAGCTGGACCGAGCTGGACGCAGGGTGTAGACCAAGGTCCGCCGAGTCTTCAACCTCCCCGGGGAAACTCTTCACGGGGGTGCAGACATTCCACTTCCTGGAAACACAAACGCTCGCCCTTTGCCATCTCGCCCCATTTCCCAACGTCATTTTTTTTACGCGTTTTACATTTCGAGAAATCTAAAATAATTTGTAATATAATATGATATATATATATATATATATGGAATTTAGAACTGACAATAACTTCTTTTAGTTATTTTATGACTAATAAATATTATTATATTCGCGATCTTGTTTACGTGTTCATGAAGACAAATATTCTTTACTAGTTTTTGGTGGCAATATATCCTTCTGCTTTCGGTTGAGCTCGGCTATTTTCGGGAATCGCAAGCTGAGAAAGCAGAGCTTTTTTGTAGGAGCATTGTGGACGGTTTCTACCCGAATTTCACGCTTCGCCATGTGACTCCTTCGGGTGCGTTATTTTCCCGCAGAGCAGCCGTAAGCATTGAGCCTGGTGCTTGCAACAGACCTGCTGAGGGAGTTTGCGGCCGTAATTTTTCGCGAAAACGAGTGCGATGGAAAGTAAATAACGCTAAAGCATTAAGTACATTAAATGCTATTCGCATAACGTAAGCATTGCTTGTACTATATCTTCGCCTCTGCCTACCACCCCAATCGCATCTTGAACACGAAGAGGGATGCGGTTTATCCAACCCAGTTTGATTACTATACAGGAATGTCGAGTGGCTGCTTTGTCACTTGCAGTGACAGACACTCCATATACCGACAGGGGATGGTCAGCTGGTTGGTACTGAATAATTTTGCGGAAAAAAATATAAGGTGTCATACATACTGGCATAATACCAAAAATGCATACGTACTTGTAATTGATACATGAAGGCGTGAGTTGGTGCTTTGTAGTTCTCGCCAACCCCTTTTTCAAAGGGAGTGTTAGCTACTGGTCACTTGTGTTAGAGTTGGCAGTTAATACTCGTCTCTGTGAAAATCAATCCACACGGGTGTGAGTGAATATTTATAACATTAATATTTCATCATGCCCCTTTCGTATGTACAACCTGGATGTACGAGATGGTTGAGCGCGTTGCTTATTTTTCAGGATAGAAAAATAATTTGGTATCCCAAAAAATGTTCGTCACCAAGATATGCGCGAATTAGTACCGCTCCTGGGCAAACGAGACAGTTCTGCCCTTTCGCTTAACCTTTAAGAGACCAACTATCTTTCAAAAGATATTAGTTGCCTGTAAGCCCCAACTGCCCAAGTATCTTTATAAAGATAGTTGGTCATGTTCGTAGTTATGACGTCATAACGTCGCTAATATTTGCTGGAATTGCAATTTTGTTCTTGTATATTATTGTTAACACACATATTGCACCGTAATTGCACCGTAAGGACTCTTGCAGGGCTTAGTGTTCCATAAAAAAGGCGGGAAAATGGCGGATTCCTTTGTAATGAAATAGCGTTGGTACGAACGTAGGTTTTCTTTTCTGCAACAATAATCCGCTTGAACCTCGAGTTGGGGAAAGTGTCGTTTATGGTTGCTGGAAGTTTCGAATGAATTTTCCTGGTAGAAGTGGAGGGGTTTTGACAATATCCGGTAATTTGTTGCCCGGTGGGGAACCCCTTTTTTCTGCCCCCCTACCCTCCATGGATACGCTCAATGAGCATAAATTTTATATAGTCCGATTCTATGCTTCATCCCGCGTACAACGGTATATTATTCATCTCTGTAGGGCAGTTAGCCTCCGATCTAGTCATCGAAATGAAACTCTGCATTTTGCTAAAAATTGGCCCGGTCCCAAGGGGCTCACCTGGTGAAATGGGCTTGGTCTCCTAAAGGTTAATAGATTTTTAAAACTGTAAAGAGGGATTGGTATCAATTATTTTTCAATTCACGCGATGCTTATCAGTTTAATCCAATACAAGTACCATTATTAAATACAACAATTCTACTAGCGTTTTCACTGCCCTGCTATGCGCTCTCCTTTAAAGTTAATGGGATTATACAATGTCCGATATGGTTTAACAGTTCAACATCATTGATAGTACCTTTCTCGGTGGATCCTCAAGACGTAAATTTAGAAAATGTGGTATACCCTTGAAGTGAACCCCGAGTTTTCTGCAGTCACGGACACTTCTGGGTTGTAACAACCCCATTGACTTTCAATGAAATCATTACAACCCAAAAGTGCCGGTGACTGTACCTTTTTCTTTCCATTTTGGTTATTTTACCTCTTGTGAGATTCGCGACGATTCATGATGAAAAGGACGACAAACACAATAATACACCCATGTCTTAACCAGGGTTCGAACCTGGAACTTTGGCTCCGAAGCGCATTGCGCGGACTTCTCCACCACGGAAGCCTCGATTGAGAGACCTTACTGTTTGGAGTCTCATGCACTGCAAGTCTACAGGTTAAAGATCGCTAGAACATCCTTCCCACTCCATTGCTTTCAAGCAACAGATTTCGATGTTGTTATTGCAACTTTAAGTATCTCTCTACTAGCGTCGTTGCGTCACTGTTTTGTCTGAGCCTTATCGGCTATCTTGCAGCCCTGATGCTTGTGTTGTGGCTTCAAATATGACGACATTACCAGGATTCTCACTAGTGTGCGTATTTCACGTCCAAAGAAAGTTATAGCTTTTGAGAAACAAAAAAAGATCATAATTGACGTCCGCTTCCCTCCCTGAATAACCACATTTATTCTTGATTACACACATAAGAGACAACGTAGTTAGTGTGCCTTCTAATTTTAGTGAATTGGAGTAAATGCAAATGTGTTTAGTTTTCAGAGTGGCTTAGTGTCGATAGTTAAATGTTGTATCCAGTTTGTGTTGTTCCCTCTCCCACCTGAAAACTGCTATGACGCAGCCCTTTCTTGAAGTTACGCCAGGGTGGGAAATCCTGGGGGGACGAGGAGATTTCCCCCCACCAACAATCTTAGCCTGAAAAATCCCCCCACCAAAAATTTCCGGGGGGAGAGTTTTTGTTATAACAAACAAAAGTCAAGCAATTACTTTTAATTTCAAATTTCAAATATACTTTACTAAGAATAATATCGAAAACACACAGAAATTAGTGTAGTTGTGAGTATTGAATGCATTCTCTCTCAAGAGGTCGTTAACAAATCTACATCAATACGCACAATAAAAGTAAAACAAGAATGCAAAACAATAACAACTATGAAATATAATTGATTTATATTAACATAAAGCACAAACTAAACAAAAACTTACACATAATAAAACCACTTGAACTATTTCATAATTTATTAACATCTTTAACTAGTTGGTAAAGAAATTTGCTTCTTTGCAATATCTGATATGTATAAAAGTAACAAATTAATTTCCTTTATGTAATTAATAACAATAGTATTAATAATAATATATTTTTAATTGAGTAATTTATTTTTACTTTTATTAACATTTCAAATATGTACATCGTATAATATACACATATGTTCGGGGGGGAGGGGGTTTGAAGATGGAAAACTTTCTCCCCCCACCAGTTTTCAATGATTTCGCACCCTGGGTTACGCTAATCTGCAGATTAATAATAATGGTGTGTTTGGCGAACCAGGTACTGCAGGAAGGGAAGGCTACGAAAGGATGTGTTTTCAAAATGTTCGACTGCAAGTAATGAAGCAGCATACATGCTGTTATTCATTGACGAACGTTTTTTTTTTTTTACAATTGACACTACCAACAGTTATCAGTCAACCGTAAACCGATATAAAAATTAAATATGTTTCAAGTTTGCTCTTCCTTATCTATATATGTATATGAATATATATAAAAGAAGTTTAGAAACACGTGTTAAGACAGAATCCAACAATATAACGAGATATAAATGAAATGCAGCACCACTAGCTTTCTCAGAGTAATATTGGGCCGTCGTTAGCAGTTTAGCATTGTTGTTGTTATTATTACTTCAATAAAATATGCGTATTTCAATAAAATATGCGTATTGAAATAAACGGGATAATATTCAACTTGACATTATCACGCAGTGCATTTTGGGAACAAACAGTTGAATACGCATGAAGTCCTGCAAACAAATTCGCGGGTGTTAAGGAAAGCGTACGAGACTTCGTAAAGCGAGAAGATTTGCGATAATTTATATGCACACATTCGTGTTCATACATTATCATGATAATACTTTGAATCGCTTCAGCAAATACCATAAGCACAATGCTTATCCGACATGTTTACGACGCAGGGCCTGATCTGTTATCGGAAATTAGCGGCGGGCGTGATTTCGCGCAGTGAATACTGGCGAGGTACAGTAAGTTGTTCCCTGAATATCAACCAATTATATCGTATAATTGTAATAATAATAAAAAAATAAAGCCATTTGGTGAGCAACTTCCAAAAAATATTTCATGCACACTTGACGACTTCAGATTGAGTCTTGGGGTTTTGCAACATAAATTTAAAGGGTCCGTGGTAAAGGAAACTGCTGATGTCGTTTATTTATTCGCCTGAAATCTTGGTATCTCGCGAGTCTCAAGGTCAGCCTGTTCTTGTATTTCGTCCGTATGCCAACAGATGGCAGCTGCTGACTGTCGTTTGACATATTGTGACATCTTATCACGTCGTTTATGAACTGAACAGCACGCGAAAAACTCGATTTGGTGCTTTGTCACGGGACTCATTTCTGTCCAATTTCCATATTTCTTTCTCCTGTTTTAATGAAGCACCTTCTTCTGTTAATAAATGCTCGTATACGTAAGTAGTATTGGTTAGGCTGGTCAGATTTGATGTTCTTACGATACGTTTTTTTGGCGTGATGGATGCATTCAAGGGCGGGACTAATATGTGTCCACATCTTATATTATGAGCTCTTGTGTTTGATATGTGCTCCTCGGGATCTAAGGGTGAAAATAGTGGCTTACTTACTGTGGTAAATTTCTCGTATCGGACAAACGGATTTCTACAAATTTTGTTATCCTCCGGAATAACGATTTGGTATTTTTTTTATTATGATATTTTTATTTTCTTTTGGTATGCATGAGCCGAGCAAAGAAATTTGTTGTTACAAACCAAACAATGAAACTTCACAATATTATTTTGAAGGCTCGCGAAAAATGAGTCATTGCTTAAGTAAGTAGGAGGAGCACAAAGTTCAAACACCTTGTTGCGCCAAAGCGTCTACATAACAGAAAATAAAGGCATTGTTACACCAAAATCTCGAGACTTCCTTATTTCTCCCACACCTTCATTATATAGATCTAGTTCGTAGTATGTATTTACATTAGCAAAACCACAAACAGATAACAGCTGATATTCAGGACATTAGCCTTCCAGAACATTTTAATCTAAAGGGTTTGAAGGTTGTAAAGAAATCTCTAGGAATTTTTTCCCCTTAAATGTCTTGTTAAAGTGGCTTATTATTGGGCTACCCTATTATTGGTAGATTAAAATTATCTTAAAGTTGTTGAAACTGGTCTTTTTTATAAAACTTACGAAAAATCATTAAACCATCGGCCACCATCGGAACCATTACCGGTAGATTTTTGTTCAATCTAAAATACTGGTTCAAGTTGAATTTCTTACAAGTACCTATTCTCAGGCCTGCAACTCGCTGACATTGTGAAAAAGTTGTCGAATTCCCGGTTTTGAGTTCCTGCTTAGGTGTGGGTGTTCTTTGTGAGAGTCCCTTTACACCAAAAATTTCCATTTGTCCACACACAGCTAATAAGAATACAAAATCCATAGAGCAGGGTTTCCTGCCTGCTGCCTCCCTGCTGTCATCGCTTTGTTTCGAATTTAATATTTTTTTTTCCTGTTGTATTTTGACAAGAAATGCAAACAATGCTTCTCGACTATAATACACTTTTAATCAGGTGGTGAATTTATGTATAATCACATAACAGAATGAAAATCCTGCTCACAATTTCATGTGCAAGTTGTTATGTTTTCCATTTTTAACTCGCATCTACTATCTACCAGCACAAATATTTCCAAAGTATTACTTCTTTTTTGTGGGGAAACTGACGTTTAAACCTTTGAAAACATTGTCACATATAAAAACTACCATTCAATGTTGGGTAATATCTGTTTTCCTTCTTTCTTCCAGACTTTTGTAAAACAGCCAGGGAACCATGACTGGGAAAACGCACCCTGGTCAAAGATCCCCAGGGAAGAACTGTCAAACAATAAAGTACAAACCAGTTTCCACTTCCAACAAATGTGTGAGGGCTAAAGTTATTAGCAAGAGCCCAATAGAAAACAATAACAACATTAAAAGTTGTAGTGAAACTCAAAATGAACTTTTATTGCAACAGATGGAACAGTTGACCATTGGTACAAAGCTGAATGCAGTGACAAAGTTGAACGTTGTAGCAAAGTGTGATGATGACATTAATCTTTTAGAAAATAAAATTAATGAACTCAATATCAACGATGATAAAGTGAAGGAACTCAAAGTCAAGGTTGAAAAGTCTGAATTAGAAGGTAGTGTTGGTGGTAGTGATAGTGAAAAGGAAGAAGAAGAAGAGTTATGTGAAAGAAGTCCAGCTGGAAGAATAAAATCTCAACAAAGACATGCTCCTTATGTGAATGTGGTAAGTAAATGCATGATTATTTAATTTCATTTCTGCATACATCACAGTTTGCACTCTTGTTTCAAGTGTAAGGTGTACTTGAAACAGCAGTACTACTAGCATTCCAATTTTAGATTTTTCATTTTTTTCCCCTAATGTTGTTTTGAAGTATTGCATAATCAGTTTGCATTCATTCATATTATGATTTGCGTATTTCCAGGACCAGGTCATATTTTTTTTTCTAGTCTTCATACTGATATGGGGGGATCTCGCACACCCTCTAATTCAATTACTTATAAGTGGTAAAGCTGAAAACTTTGTTGACAGAATTTGATTCAACAACAAAAATGCCAAGTTTTGTGTGATTACCCATATGCTCCAAATAACTTACATATTCATTTATTAATTGAAGTGTTATTTTGAGTCCACTTTATGAACAGAAAGGCTAATCGGGACTGGACCTACAGTTTAAAGTGGGATCTGAACCACTGTGCCTCCATCAGATATCAAACACGGGACCCTTTTGATTAAAAGGTGATGACGTTACCACTATGCCATCAGGGAGCCCCCACACACATATTCATTTACTCAATATAGATGAGAGCCAGGTAATTGGCTGGTTAGTCCTGTACAGAAAGTGATTTGTTAAATTTAGTTTTGAGTCCACTTTATGCTCAGATTGGACCCAATTAGCCTGTCTGAGCATTTTTTTTTTTAAAGTGACATTCGAACCACTGTGTAACTCCACTGGGAATTAAACTAGAGCTCCTTGATTACAAAGTCACAGTGTTACTACTATGCCATTGAGAAGTGAAAGTAATTTGCATACTTCCCACTAGATAGGAGAGCTCACTACTCCTGACATGCTCCCATCTACTAGGGATTTCGAACCACAGTCTCATCTGACACCTCTCATTGATGTGTTATGCCTTGCATTTTATATTGAAGAATTTACTCTGCATAGTTAAAGGGTGTCCTACCCTACATCCCCTCACATACAACCCCTGAACGGCATGTTGCAATATTCAGGGAAGCCCCTCCCCTATGACATAGTGGTAACGCTGTCACATTGTAATGAAGAGGTCCCAAGATTTGGTTCCCAGTAGAGGTATACAGTAGTTGAGTCTGTAGGTCCAGACGCGATTAACCTATTTGTCCATGGTGGACTTAAGCTAGTTTTCAGACCAAAGCACAGGCGATAAGCAAGCAAATCCTCAGTAATGAATGCAACCTGTCAAACAGAAGCAACACATGTCACTTGTGTGCTCAGACTGGGTCTTTTTCTCCATACAATGACCGATTCTGAAAGGTGCAAGACTGTACTTGAAGCAAACATTCTCTGAGTCTTGGACTGGAAGTGAAAGTCTTTCAAATTGCATTGCCAAATACGGCAGCAGCACCAATGCATTCAATATATAAAACTGAGGACACATTGTTCTTCCCGTGTTTTAATCACTTGTGTTTCACCATAGAAATCAGATGGCATTTTAAAATGCTCCCATACATACATTTCCACACGTTAGAAGAACTTCAACCAACAAGTTACTGACTTCTATCTCCATGATTTCAAACAAATGCTCTTTGTACCTTTCAGACACAGCCTATCCATTGTGTTGGTGAAATGTTTTGCTTTAGACTGAAGGGGCTCGTGTCGCTTCTGACTGATATCTCCCAAAAACAAACTTTGGCAATGTGGAGGGCATAGGCATAGCTACGGGGTGTTCCGGGAGCTTTTCTAACGATGGAAGCGGCCCCGGTGCCCACCCAGCGTCGAATAACATGGGTACCTGGGGGAAACCCTGGGGGGTAAAGGCGGTCAGGGGCGTGATGCTGATCACATCACCCCCACTTACGACCGGATCAAGAAAGTGTGGGGCGTTACCCCCACACCCCCTATACGCCTTCATGGCGTGGTGCTAAGCACAGGGGAACACTTTACTTTTTTTACGGGGTGTTCCGGGTGTGCGCACACCCTAATGGGCTGCTTTATCAAAGAGAATTAAAGACAGATATTTCAATAAGAGAGGAAATAAGCGGCAGTTTGTAAGAAGTTGAAAACGACATTACTTGGTACACACGTGTGCATTATCGCTGATGAAACGAGTGTCTAGTTTTTCGATATTTTGATGTCATTGGAGAAATACGATATTTACTGCATTCTACTCTGTACTACAGCGCTTTTCTTCTATACCTGTCACAAGCTGCACTTGTGAGATAGCTTTCTCCAAGCTTACCCAAGTTAAAACTAAATTAAGAGCAACTCAGAAGCAGGATAGCTTGGAAGCCCTGCTCTTGCTATTTGTGGAACAGGAAAAAGCTTAGTCTATTGATGTAAATGAAGTTATTGATGAGTTTAAGAACATTGTACCTTTTGACAGACGTCTCTTCTTAGATATGACGTGTATTTTGAAGTATTGGTTTGTAACATTTATGAACATTTTGTGTGTGTGTAATTTCTATGCAATTTTATTTTTCTACTACATATATTCAGAAATTTTCAACACTGGCATTTAGTGAATTTATATTCCTTTACAAACATCAGTGCAGTTAAAGAGCCAAGTGATTGTGTTGCAAAATATGCTATTAAAAAGGTACAAGACCTCATTTTTTTTTCTTTGTGCACACCCAAATATAAAGTTCGAGCTACACCTATGGTGGAGGGAATAAAATTTAATGCATGTTAGGTAATGAAGTGTCATTGAAATTAATCATGGAATTTTGGTCAAGTGTTACTTGAGTTTCATTATTCCCCAACTCTGAGTATTAGGCACATTTCCAAGTGAAAAAAGAAGCATGTTCACTATATTCCTTCTGATATGGATACTAAAGAACTAATAGCTGAATCTCATGTTTCAGGGGAACAGAGGAAACAACTGCCACCCTGCTCTACAAAGTGGAGGATATTGTACCACTACCCAATTTTCTCAAATTCAGAATTACATAGCTACACAGGAGTATTTTGCAAACTGTGGTGTGAAAGAGATTGAACAACCTACTGTACCTTATCCAAATGTAATATCGGTGAGTATTTTTTATTTTTTTAATGGATGGAACTGTATGTTACACTGCATTCATTATATTTTGATATCTGATGGCTCACTTAAGCAAGCCACGAAAAATCCCGGTTGCCAGGTCGTCATGGCGACTTAAAGTTTCAGCCTGGCGACTGTGATCTTATGCTGTAATATGTACAAAATTTTTATGATTCGAAGTTCAAATTGCAGTACAGCATAAGTTATAAAAACCTCTTAGGGTTTTCATGATATACATTTTCAAAGTTTGGGTTGTGCTACCTTTGAAACACTCTGTAGTATGCACAATTGCTAGTATGTAGTTTTCTGGCACCTGATTTTCAGAGCTGGCGCCTAGCTTTGAAAATTTTTTTTCGAGCACTGCACTTAAGTATTGGGACATACCGTAAATGCCATCTATTTCCCCCTTTTTGTTTAACCTTCCTACCGGTTCACTAGGATGTGGGGTAAGAACAACCCATGTTACTTCCTGGCTAAAACAACTGTTATGGGTTACTGCCCTATTGCCTGACAGAAGTACAAGAGAGATTGGGCATAAAAACAAAAATACAACCTTTGAGCAATGACAGCTATTTATTTATGCAAGGATGCTGGTACAGGGGAATTTGCACAAACGTTGCATACATTTAAGAGTTCCGTTGGGAACACAAAATGTTATGAAAAGAACAATAGAATAAATCCCATATGTCAGAAAAGCTTGCAAAGGAAAATATGCAAAAGAGATGTTTGGGCAAGATAGGAAGAATTAACAAAATACTAGGGCTGCGCCGGTACTAATGCCAATGTGTCCGTATCACAAAGTATCCGTTGGAATTTATTTACCGATGCCAGCCGATACTTTTCCAGCATTTGTTCTTTCACGGTGTATGCAAAAATGCTCCGCAACACTTTCTGGGAGTGAAATTATTCAAAATTTAAAGTTGCTTTTTATTCTACACCAGTTTTGTGTGAAAAACTTCATTTTGCGATTACATAACATGTTGTTTAATATGTTGATATAATTCTTCAATATTTTAAAGGAAAGATCTTGCTAAATTGATGAATATAATTGAAGTGGAATGCTTACAATCAAATATTAGTCAATATTTTGAACAACTTTTAATTAGCTATCTCAATTTTCAAGTATCGGTATCGGCTCAGCCCTACAAAAAATCCAAACTAAGTGCTCTGAAAGCAGCAATGCAACTTTGAGCAAACACAGATACTGCTGTTCATCTGAAAACAGTAATCTGCCCAGGAAATATATTACGGCAGAGTGGCTCCCAAAAAATTGATTGTTAGCTTATTGGTTTAACCGATCTTGTTTTGTTTTTACGGAATCAAAATTTCTGCAACGGGTCTGTAACTTTCTGCCACATTATGTAATTTTTTTGTAATTCAAAATGAACACAAACCTGAATTTATTTTTTTAACATAAACTTCTATGCAGCTGTATCTTTAAGATATAACCCATCATGGTCATTAACTTAAATGTAATTAGTGAGAAAGATTTGGGTTTATTAAGGACCAAGACTATTCAGTAATTTAGTATGATTGATTATATTGTAACATTATTCTTAATTATTGAATTTCACACACAAAATAAGTATTTAGGTGCAAAATTCTTCTTAATAGACAGTGCAAAGTTACACGGTAATTTATAGAGAATATCGTCATTTTACTTTCACTGAACATAAGGCTTCTCAAAATAAAATTATGGGTTTTATCAGTACTACAGCTACCACATATAGAACTAGCTTTTATAACTTAAGTGAATTCATGTTCAGAAATTGACATATTCTCCCTTTATTTTGCCAACAGAGTAACAACCAAAGGAATTCCATATCAACTTTCAATTTGGAACCAGTGAATTACAATTGGAACATACATAATCCGTCTGTCACTGATCCATGTTTATCCACTTCAGATTACTTTCAAGATGAAAACAACTTTGCAAGTAAAACATTTCCACACTTACAAGATTTTATAACCACAGAACAGTACAATACCCAAGATGATGCAGACACTGACATTTCCTCCATAGAATTGAATGACATGATCGAGAAATTATTTTCTGGAGAGCTGATAAAACACCCAGCTTTGAATTCTGCTTTGGATAAGATTATGGGTGAACTGAATGCTGCTACATCTGCAGAGAGTTCTAAACCAGTACCTGTTGCTCAGTGTGAAATGAAGGTTCCCATTTCTGTGGATAACACCGATCAGTTCTGCTATTCGCCAACATCCTCGGACACATCAGGCTACTCTTCTCCCGTTCAGTCACCACAGGTAGTACCACCGGGAAGGAACCGTTCCCGCAACGAGAGCTTCTCCTCAAATAACTCTATGTTAAGTTCATGCATGGCTCTGAGTCCCCCCAGCAGTGAGAGCGGTGTAGAGGATACAAACCATTCACTTATCAGTTCAGAAGAGAGCATTCCATTATCACACACTGTTGATTCACTTTCGCCTAGTCCATATTCCTTGTCCCGATCCCCCCCTGATCCGTCACCTGTTGGGATCCTCATCCAGCTACCTTACAAGAAAATTGAGCCAAAACCCGAGAGACCAACTTTCCCCGTACTCAGTGCCAGGGAGAGGATTCTTGAGAAGATGAAAGATCATATCAAGGAGAAAGCATATGTCATCGTTTTTTCAAGGAGAGAAGATGAAATATGTGGTGATGATGGAAACACGTAAGTAAACATTAATAGTGATTGCTATTTTAGTGTATCAAAGCTTTTATTTATACAATGGAAAAAAATTATCTAATTCATTGTGTAAAGATGTAATCCTTAGGGATGAACATTATGTTGCCACAGAATAAAGACATTAAGTTTTATTTAATATGAAAATACTATTTACACTAAGTGTGTTAGGTAATATGTAAAATTTTATCATCTGTTTTTCGCCCTTATTAGTACAATAACAATTAACTAAAAGCCATATATTTAACCATAAAGGGCTATTTGTTATCTGTAATAAAGGTTACTGATTGAGGATTAGCATCAGATAAAATTAAATCTTGCAAAAGTATCCTCCAGTTTGCTGAAAAGTAACAGAATGTTCTTACAGTTGGTGTGTATTGAATGGCATTTGCACTGTGGGTTAAAAACACTTTCAATTTGTTAAAAACTATATTTGATCGCATGGATTTCATATGCATTCATTCCTCGTTCTGTACATTTGTCATGGTTTCAAATTAAACTTTGAAGAAAGTACTGATATGTTTTCCTTCAATTTCAGGAAGTTGATGGATATGTTGGTCAATTACAACAAAATCCCGTTAGAACTGGCATATGCTTTGATTGAACGTTTGAAGTCAATTGAGGGAGGATTGACAGCTGTTAATCGACAGAAAGAGGTAAGGAGATCTAAGTGGTTATATATATTATATATGTTTCAACACACCTTGCATATCTGTTTGTGCTGTTGCCGTCAATGATTAATTATTCGTGTACTGTTATTAAATGCATAATATCTTTCACAATTCGCGAAGGCGAAGAAAAACTTCTGTGGGCTGATTACATATCAAAATTGCCTTAATATTATCATAAATGGAAATGCAGCAAAGCACATTTTGGTAGAAACTTTTAAACTACACAACTGTTACAAGAATATTCCATAACTATTATCACTGTTACTATAGCAACGACAATGTTGCCAAGCACATATAAATGTTGTACAATTTAACATAAATAGAAGACAAACATTATTAAACATCA
The DNA here is from genome assembly GCF_977018435.1 of Lepisma saccharinum. NCBI lineage: Eukaryota > Metazoa > Arthropoda > Insecta > Zygentoma > Lepismatidae > Lepisma > Lepisma saccharinum. The sequence continues at coordinate 95,964,690 of NC_139232.1, read as the reverse complement.
ACTTGAACATTAACATATGAAATTATAAATAGATAATAGTTATAATTGTACATCTACAAGTGACATGTTCCCAGTTTCCTTCATCTCTCCAACATCATCAAGTATGAAGAAATAAGTCATATAGAATAAAGAAAAATGAATATAAAAAACTAATAAGATATGAAAAATCCAAACACCTCAAAGATAATATCAGAAATAATAGTAATACATCAAAGGCAAATTGGAATGTCATAAATGAGCAAAGAGGCAAAAACCCAATAAGCATAATGAAAATACCACGTTATTTGAAAATGAAGTAGAAATAACTAACCCTAAACATATTGCGGATACATTCAATAAGTATTTCTCAAACTGTCCCATTGACCCATAAAGTGCCCAAACAACTAAAATTGAATCAAATACTGTATTGAACTCCATTTATTTAGATGAAATAACCCTAAATGAACTAGAAACTACGATAAAAAATTTAAATAATAAGAAATCTGCAGGTCCAGATGGTTGGTCAAATCATCTAATTAAAAAATGTTCTCAATACATAACATTACCACTACAGTATGCTATAAATGCCTCTATCAATAGTGGAATTTTCCCAAAAGTACTGAAGAAAAGTATAATCAAACCAATACTCAAAAAAGGAATGGAGACAGAAATAAAAAACTATAGACCAATAACAATCACATCATCTTTCTCAAAACTGTTAGAGAAAATCATTTGTAACAAAATATACGAATTCTGTGCCAAATATAACATAATTAATCCACTACAACATGGTTTCCAAAAGGGTAAATCGACAAGTACAGCTACTTTTCAATTTATTGAGATAATTATAGATGATTAGAACATAATGAGATACCCTGTGCAATTTTCCTGGATCTGTCCAAAGCCTTTGACTGCTTAGACCACTCTATGCTCAAGCAAAAAATATACAATCTTGGCATTAGAGGAAATACATACAAACTAATAAAATCTTTTCTCATGGATTGTCCATAGTACACCGAGATACTACTTACTGAAAACTTCATGGTTCACAAAATTATATCTGACACTGAATATGCAAAAACAGGAGTCCCTCAAGGCTCCATACTAGGCCTGCTACTGTTCATACTATATACCAACGACTTACCCACCCCAGACAATACAAATATTTTAACATACGCAGATGACACAACCATAACGTGCAGTGCAAATACACAAGAACAATTGGAAAGACAAACCTACATATCAGTAAATATAATAACTCAGCACTTAAATTCATATAACTTGAATGTAAACTATCGAAAAACAATGTATATGGCTTTCAATCCTGGAAATAAACCCAATTTTGATAATATAAACTTACAAATAGATGATTATCAAATCAATTATGAAAATCCAGTTAAATTTTTAGGTTTAGTTATTGATGACAAATTAAGATGGACATATCATATTGACCTTGTATGCAAAAAAGTAGGGAAAAACTTATATCTCCTGAAACTCCTAACACAATATCATGTATCTGAAATAAACACAAATCTATACTATGGACTTATATATCCATACCTAGAATATTGCATAATAGCATGGAGAGGAGCTGCGCAGGAATACACTCAAAGATTGCTTACCCTTATTTCAAGTGGGCTCTGCTTCAGTTTTCAAGGCTACTAAGATCGTCTTTCTTCCCCCTTTCCCTTGTGTTTCGTCTTTCTCTCCCTCTTACTTTCTACCTTTCAATTTATATTTCTTAGTTTCTCTCAATTTTCTTAGCATTCTTTCCAATTCTTTATCCCTTTTTGCTGTGATTTAGTTATTCTGAAGATTTCTTATGCAGGGCGAGGGGGTCAATAGAAAGCTGAATCATTCTCTGGTAGGTTAGCCCATTGTAGTACATGCTTACGCTGCTAGATGCCTCTTGCGAGGATCCGCCTGCATCAGTCTGCTGACCGATGTTGTCGAGTGAAGTCATGGTGCCACGTATTACATTTTTTTTTGTTAACCACCTCTCTCTTGTTCGTCGTTTTTATGATGACTGAAAAGTTTGAATAACACTGCTGTGAAATTCTGTTTTCTGTTAGGGAAAACATTTCAAATACTTAAAACATCTTTCAAGGAAGCTGCTGTGGGTAAAAACAAAAGTTTACAAGTGGTTTTCCTGCTTCAGGAATGGTGAATTGTCACTTGCAGACCAACCTCGCTCAGGGCGACCCTCGACCTCCCGAACGGATGTAAACAAGGCAAGAATTCATGAACTTATCTTGAAAGACCGTCACAGAACAATCAATGAACTTGTTGATTTGTCTGAAACGTTTGCATGCCACGGTGAAATGAAAACGCCCCGAGTTGTGGCAAAGTGGGGAGTCCTGGTTTCTACACGACAGCGTGCCAGCGCACAAAGCCTCGAGTGCGAAACAATTTTTAACCAAAAACGTCATGACCCAGCTTATCCACCCACCATATTCACCTGATCTCGCTCTGTGAGACTTCTTTTTATTCCCCTGGATGAAAAAAGGCTCAAAGGAAAATAAAAAAAAACGATGGAGGCATTACTTTCAAGATTACTTTGAAAAGTGAAAAACACATTTACATCTGTTAATTGCATCAAATGGACAGTACTTTGAAGGAGACTAAATTTGTAACATCTAAAAATAAATACACAGTTTTTTTTATTACAAAATTCCAGTTTCGTGTGGGTTCCCTCCTCGTAGTATGGGTATGGCCTTAGCCAACCCTCAAGCATATGCTTACTCTAATCACAAGACCTCGGAAAGTAACAATAAATCAAAAATGTATGTTAGATTAAATTAGCAACACCCTTCCTTCTCTTTGTAGGGCCTTAACTCCGCCATTTAAAACAAGGCGTTAATAAATAATAAATAAATAAAATCTAAAGCTGACAATAAGTCTTCTATTAAGGTAACAAGGGTCAGTTACGATTTATTGAGCCTGTGGTTAAGACTAGGGATGGCCAGATCCGGATCCGGTTGGTTCCGGATCCTAAAATTTTTCGGATCCGGATCCGGTACTTTCGGATCCAGATCCAAAACTTTCGGATCCGGATCTGGTACTTCTGGAACGGATCCCTTTTGCCATCACAATGCGCTTCTTCGGAAAGTAAGAATGTGTTTATAACATATTGTTAGTGTTTGTGTGCGCGTGCGCGATTTGTAATTAATTAATACACTTACAAGGGAGGTCTAAGTCTCCCCCTCCAATTTCCATTAAACTTGGCAGGTGTATAGAGGGGTCCAAAGGAAGAAATACGTGTTTTTGTGTTTCAGCTAAAAAACTGTTTTAGGGGGCAACCCCCCCCCCCCCTCAAATGTCAAGATGAGGAGAAATTGAAGTGGGGATCTGACCGCGAAACTACGTAAATATGGCATAGGAAGAAACAGGGGGCATAGAGTCTCTGTATACACCTGCCACATTTCATGGAAATCGGAGGGGGGACAAAGAGGTCAGATGATGCCCACGTCAATTTGTCCTCGTCTTGACATTTGAGGCAGGTTTTGCACCCTAAAACAGTTTTTTAGCCGAAACAAAAAACACGTATTTCTTCCTTTGGGATCCTCTATACACCTGCGAAGTTTCATGAAAATCGGAGTGTGACACAGGGGTCAAATGCCCACTTAAATTTGTCCTCATTTTGACATTTGAGGGGGTTTGCCCCTGAAACAGTTTTTTAGCCGAAACAAAAAAAAACACGTATTTCTTCCTTTGGGTCCCTTTATATACCTGCCAAGTTTCATGCAAATCGGAGGGGGACACAGGGGTCAGATCCCCACTTCAATTTGTCCTCATCTTGACATTTGAGGGGGTTGCCCCCTAAAACAGTTTTTAGCCGAAAAAAAATGTGTATTTCTTCCTTTGGGCCCGTTTATTCACACACCTGCCAAGTATCATAGAAATCGGAGGGGGACACAGGGGCAGATCCTCACTTCAATTTGTCTTCATCTTGACATTTGAGGGGGTTTTGCCCCAAGACAGTATTTTAGCCGAAACAAAAAATACGTATTTCTTCCATTGGGCTCCACTATGAACCTGCCAATTTTCATGGAAATCGGAGGGGGACACTTAGAACACCTCCCTTGTTAGGCTTATACTTTGTAATTAAATAACACTGCATATATCAATTTGTAAAACTGTAACTGTAGAGAAATTGTATAACTTTTGTATAACATTTCTATCTTGTTATATGCGTTAAAGGTTTCATCCTGGAATGGAATGTCTCACATTTATGTTTGTTTCCATTTCCAATACATTCGAATGAATACATATTCGTTTCAATGGAATTTACAAAATCACCTCTGACATTTTATGTTAAACAAGTAAGATTATTCTTGTGCACGTGTGTGTTAGCCGATGCGTAGCAAAGTAATTTAGGAACAACACTTGAAAAAAATTATTGTAGGACTAACTAATGAAAAATTTCTTTGTAATCAAAGATCATAATACCGTTTAAGGTGTGGTAATATTATAATGGGATTGAGATACGAAACTCTCGGATCCGGATCCAGATCCGAAACTTTCGGACCCGGATCTGGAACTTTTGGATCCAGATCCAGAACTATCAGATCTGGAACTTTTGGATCCGGATCCAGAACTATCAGATCCGGAACTTTTGGATCCGGATCCGGATCCGTTTGGCCATCCCTAGTTAAGACCCAGTTGGCTTCATACAACTGGAATGTCTGTGTCATGGAAGTGAAACTTATTTGGACCCCGGCAGTGAGATGTTACATCAAAGCGATGAGAGTCACTTTACCACAAGTGCATACACTTAAATAAAGCATTTTTCCCTCCAGGTTATAAACATTATCTGATGAAAAATATCTTCAAACTAAAGTCAAACTTTCCCTGTGACACAATCCCAGTACAGAGATTGCCATTAACAGGGCCCGGATAGTTATGCATATTGCATGAATCATATATATGAAAATCTTGTGAAGTAGAGGGAGTTTTTTTTTCTGAATATAAAAATATTCTCACCGAAAACAGGAGTTTCAGGTTTGAAAATTTGAGATGATATGTTGTAATCAAGTGCAATCATGATCTGCAAGAAATGTAACTTTCCTTTTGTTTATAAAACAGCAGCATAAAACGTATGAGCTGAAAAGAGAACAATTGTCTATTTCATGTAGGGCTTTGCGGTAGCTGCAAGAAAATATTATAAAAAGATAGGATTTTTTTTCTAAAGTGCATATTTAGTTCAATATATCACACCTTTTTAGTGCATATCTGCATGCATATTTTAGTTAATTTAAGTGCATAACTATCCGGGCCTTTGTCAATATGGGATGGGTTCAACCTTTCCGTTGAACACAGTCTGTACTTTCCCAGGGAGACTTGCAACCGGGCGTCTGAAAATTATTACAGGAATGGCAATCCTTTTCCCCGAAGAGCCATAACCGATGTGAAACGTTGAAGTCTACAGCATTCTAATTGGCCCCATAGGTGTTGGATGGGGTTCAGATCTGGACTCTGGTAAAGCCAGTCCATTTCAGGAATTCAGTTGTCCATAAACCATTCAATATTTGGTTGGAGTTTGATGTAAATTAGTCTTTTAATAATGTTATTTTTCTTCTTTTCCAGTGTGCTCTGTACCTGGCAGCGGTAGTAATGCACAGTGAACCTCTAATAGCAGGATACATTGCAGAAGTACTTTCCCAGAAAGGAATTGATTTAAATGAGGTACGTGGAGGAGTTTTAGCTTTAGTTTTTGTTTTCATCAAGAATGGTATAACAGTAAAATGTGTAGATATAAATTATGTTTAAATATTTGTGTCTTATGTGGGCAGTTATGCTGTATTTGTAATAAGGTCGAATATCTGTTTAATGCAGTAATCCATAAAAACATATTTAGAGTTGATTCTCCTCGTCGTCAAATAAAATAGTCATGCAATATCAATAGTTAATTTTTTGGCATCAAAAATATTGTGAGCACAAAATTATTGGTATTATTGTATCATTGTGCTTCAGTTAATTTGCCTTACGTTTTATCTCTGTATAAATCGTGAGATGAATTGATGCATTATTTAGTGGCCATAAATATTCCTTTACGGTTTGAAAGTTTTTTATTGTCATCATTTATAGACGGTTGATTGAAAAAGTAGCGCACAAACAGGAGTACAAACAAGTAGAAAGCTCAAAATATAACAAATTTTCAGTAGCAATTAATATGCTTAAAAGTGATGCTTAGTTGGGGGAGACCTGTGAAGGTCATGAACCACATGATAGATAGCAAGAAAATGAGGTAATAGTAGCTTATGCAAAAATGTAATTAGGCAAAGATTACATGCAAGTAACCAGAGGTAGGAGATCATCTGGGTGATATGTGCTCAGCACGATGACCCCCCTTTGTTGTAGGCTTCCACGTCCAAGTTATTGTACTCATGCGTAACTCCCCAGTTTCCTCACAATGGTGTGTGGTCGGCCACCTGTCCCATACACGGGCCTAATTCTCAGGAAAGGTTGTTGCACTTTCCCAAGGAGACTCAAACCTGCGTGCATCCTGTAGTCAGGGACCAAAGCTTTCACCTTATTGCACATTAGACTACACGGCCATGAGACTCTTGAATAAACAGGAAATGGAAACATGAAGTAGTTATCAGGCCATTATGTATATGTTTTATATATGGGACATTAATCTGCACTTTATCAGTATCGGCCAATATAGGCATATAGGTTTATCAGTAAAATTACCGATAATTTTACCAAATCGATATATCTATAAATATCTTACAATTTAGTGCAATGTTGTGCCATTTTGTTATAATTTTTCATGGTGACATACATTTATTAAGGAGGTCAATGAACCATTTGGAATTTTACATGGATCAGTAGAATATCGGTTGTTGTTATTGGAAATTTTTTTATCAGTATTGTCCAAAATTTCATACCTGTCCATCGCTAATATTTTGTACTAATGTTGTACTAAAACCTGGTAAATAAATTAGTAATAACTTTTGAAACTTCTTTTATTTATGTTCTTTTTCCTGTTTTCTTTGTAGATTGTGAGCAAAGAAGGGGACACAGTCATCCATTCCTTGTGCATGAAGGGTGATAGTCATGTTAAAGTGCTGAAGGAATTGCTGAGAATTAAAAATGAAAAGAATGAGGCAGCATTTGATATTAATAGAACTAATGATCATGGTATGTAGTTTTAATTAATCAAATTATGGTAACTCAACTTACAATGATAAAATATTAAAGTCGTTCATTGAACATTTTATTGTTTTAAACTAGGCATGTTCCTCTTCCTAGGATTGCCTCAGATATATTTTCATGTGAAAATTTATGTTTCAGCTAGCCACACTATCAAAGTTCAGGATTTCTGTGTTCAAAATCATCCCATGGCATGTTGAAAACCTTTTCTCTTCTGTGCAAGCATAATGAAATCAACTCGTGAACTGAAGACATACCTCCCCTCTGAAATAGCTAAAGCAGCCAAATTATTGCTCAATTTATTTTCCTCCTAACAACTGTTAAGGCCACTTCGAACTTTTCGCTGCAATAGCAAAGTTGTCTTTGAAAATCCCACTCATTTGAGAAACTGATGTTATTTTCCAAATTCTCAAATATTACAACTGTTCAGAATTCCTTCTAGAGCATCGAAGCGAATCTTTGTATAGAGACACGATATGAAATAAAAAAACATTTGACAGAATAAGAAATAGTGAAGGTACAGGAGATATGTAAGTGTTTGGGTGCTCAGACATATGAAGAGGTTGGTAAGCCAGTAGCTGACAGTACTATCACTATCAACATGTTTCTGGCAAGATGTATCTATTTCCTGGAGGCCCTTTGTAATTTCAGAACTAGAAAGTTCCAGGGATCTAGTTGGTCATGGTTTGTTTGAATATACATATATTGCTCAAAAATCCCATCAGCATTCCCACAGTGAAACCAGGTGTATGGCCAGATGCTGTCTTGATGAAACCAGCATTTGCATCTGCCCAGGAAGACAACAAACTTCTATTTGGTGTCATGGTAGTGGTGATTGAAAAAAGCAGGGGTGTAGAGTGGCGACATGTGGAGTTAGTGTTCCTCACACATGAGACTTGATTTCACATTAGAGGGTTTGTAGAAAGGCAGAAGTACCACAACTAGGGATGTGAGAGAGTTGAAACAATTTTCCACATCACTTGTTAACGAAGGCGTAGTGATAACATTATTGCCTTTTAATGAAGGGGTCCGAGATCCTACAATAACTTGCCAGTACGAAATACACACTTGTTAAACACGAATCTCTGCAATGAGTTACAAAACACACACCAGTCAAGTGAAACCAGTGCCATCCACACTGTCAACTGGTTCTCCATTATCTGCACGCCTTGGTGCTTCTGTCAATACACATCTTACGTCAGTATGTAAAGGAAAGCAACAATGCATGGTTCAAAGGACAGTTCCGTTTTTAATATGAACACACTGTATACATGGTGATATTTGTTGCTATCTAAACCAGTGTCCCTACATAAGTCATTCTGGTAAAAATTGAATAAGATGAACCTACAAACTGTACAAAAAATAAGTGGGAATCATTTTTAATAATGAGAAAACAGCTGTTCACTCAGTCGGTTTTATTCATATATGTATAATTATGTTAAGTTAATTTCAGCTCATTTTTTTTTTTTTTAAAGAAATATAAAACTTAAGTGTGTTGAAGGTTCAAGATCTTGAAATTGTTTCTGCATTCCAGGTAAAACACCTTTACATGTTGCTGTTGTCAGTCACGACAAGTGGAAGAACCCTTGCTTGGAAACTATACGGGTTCTGCTCAGCAAAGGAGCAAAGCAACTTAAACAAGTACGTTCTTTCACTCTTTTGTTCTTTTTATATTTTGTTTATTTTATGACACTTCCATCTCATGGGTTAATAATGAGGATGAATGATGAAAGAGGTGATGGATCAATACAGTGATGCATCCATGCTTTAACCCCTAAGGCCGGTTTGACGTACTGATCTACACGTTTCTACTATGCACGGTTTGAGGTACACCATACGTCCGCATCATGGCTCTAAATGAATGCCTGTTCCGTGCCATCTGTTGGCACGGAAAGAAACTAATTTTCTTCTGCTTGCTAGTGAGACTGTATTTTACTGCCACCTAGTGTCATTTTGTGAAAATCAGGGTTGCTACGCAACTGGAAAACCTGGAAAACTGGGAAAAGTCAGGGAATTTCGCATATCTTCTGGAATTTACGTGCATTTTTGTGTTGCCAGAGAACCAGTTACAAAATGAACGAATGGTTCATTTCCACTTCTGAATTCGGTTCTTGTGATTCCAGTCCCTCCAAAAGATTCAGTTCAGAAACTTGTTCCTCTCTTTATTATGACTTCGTCTGTTACGTACAAAATTATGCTTCATTCGCATTTCGATTCTATATTTATTCACTTTTGGATCTAGGTTCTTGGATCCGTTCATTTTGCGACTCGTTCTTGTGAACCTGTTCAACACCGGAATTTGGAGAGGCGTGAGATTTTTCCTTACAGAACAAGCTACTCAAGACTAAACCTAGGCACCAGCCATCTTTAAGAACACACCCGTTCGGAACCCGCTCTCTTTTGATACGTGAAACGGAGCAGGTTGGTGTTCGGACAGTTCATTGGTTTTGGATCTGCAATAAAGCTTGAAGAGCAGAATTTCACGTAACTGGCTGTGGTTGACGTCACACTGGACGGGTGCGGACGCTGAGTAAAAACAAAGAGACTCACTACTTCCTTCCCCCCGTGAACCCATTCTGTTAATTTGAGTCCTTCGTTTGCGACCCGATCAGAAGCAACCTGATCAAGTAGTTCATTTGCTCGTTGTCGTAGTTTTTACATTGCAGAGATGTGTTACACCCGAGAAATGAGTGATTTTATGCAGTATCAGTGACGTCATTATTCGAATATGCACGTGTTTTGTGCATGTAGATGGAATTTATTTTTTAAAATCTAGTGCGAAATAGAGGAATTAAACGTACGCCGGTCACACATCGTTTTTAGGTTAGGAATGTTGGTTTCATGCCGATAGTAATTTTACGTATTTTTTGCATGTAGAATGAAATTATGCTGAATAGTGGTGAAAATGAGCCCAAGTTATTTTTGATTTATTACGATTTCATCATGCTACAAATGCAACTTTTACATGGTTTGATTTCAATTTATGTCTGTTAACACATACTGCAGAGTTTTAGTGATTACTTAAGATTTTGTGAATATATGCTTTTGTGGTTAGGAATGTCAGGTTTGGTTGTCTTAGAATTAAAATAAAGACCCTGAATGCACTCCTCTAAGGTTCCGATTTATTTCTACATTCATTCCCACCAGTTTACGATACTTACTGTCGCTTGTCAAACGGAGAATAACTTGTCCGTGGGAAGCGTGTATGATTGAGTAAGGTCATTTTAAAGTTGTTGTTTTTTTCAACATAAATAACTTTTTTCGAATCCAAATAGTGCTCATTATTTTAAGGAAGGTTCAAATTTCGTGTCACAATGATTGCCAAAATTCTGTGATAATTATTCTTCCTGCTAAGAAAATTTAAAAAAAATCATAAAACATTCGGAACTGTTACCTTTTAAAAGACAGATTTCGATGTTTTCCGTAATATAAAATTGGTTCCAGCATGTGGAAAACTCAAATAATGGAGATATTTGATTCCAAACTATGGCCCGCGTATATATTTTTTTTTTTAGGTGTATGGTTGGTCACCGGCCCCATTCATGTTCTAAATTTTCGTAATATGTACTATTTTCAATAAATTAAAAAATATAATCATTAAACTTATTGCATATTTTCTAAGGGTACATGACCTAATTTTCTGTTGTTTCTCATTTGTATTGATATAATTGAAGTTGTATACAGGTTACATTGTAAAGCTTTGATATATGTCACATTTTTTATTGATTTTTTTACACCTTAATTGTAATGATTTAGTGAAAATGGGGAAGTACACTAGTTTATTTATTTCATTGAATAGCCTTATATTAATCACCTGGTAAATTTTCAGCGAATAACTGTGTATATTCATATTCATAATAATTAACGAGCCTGCATATTTAATTGAAAAACATGAGGTTCAAAAGCAAAAATCATGAAGACAAACATGTCTGGAAAAATTTTATTTCTGGTCTGGAAAACCTGGAAAAGTCAGGGAATTTCATAATCAAAAAATTGTAGCTACCCTGGAAAATATTTCAAAAGTTACTTTTGTTTGTCCCTTGTTTGCCATAGTTTTTCCTAAAAATGGAAGGTCAGGGAGCAGCAGATTGAAGGGTCTTGTGAGTGACAAAATTCGTGAAATTATTAAAGAAAGTGATGATCATCCTCTCGATTATTGTCAGGTAGTGAGGAAAGTGAAGTGGAATCTCAACAATAAAAGTTGTGTTTAGCTTAAGAAACAGCTTAAGCTTACTCCTTTAGTTCAAGCTACGAACAGGATTTTCAGCTTTTCACAAAACCTAATTTACTGTTTAAAGCAAAGACGAAAATAACCTTTTACAAACTTTTATTTCTGAATTTCTAATTAACAAACAATTATGAGGAGGCCCTTGGTAAGTCCCCTTCACCTGATTTACGAGGAAAGGCCCAGATACAGGAATTTACGGAGAATGCCCTAATTGTGTCGGTGAAGTTTCAAAAATGTAACCATTCTTAAAAACTAACACAAGATAGAAGCTAATATACATATTGAGAAATATTACTCACGGTTGTATAGTTCAGCACTGTACTTTTAACTTTATAATGATCGATGCTAAAAAGGCCATATATTGAGAGCTCTCAACACTTAAACAAGACTCACTATCAAAATCATTGAGCACTTGTATTCTTCAACTTCTGGTTAGCACGTCCTCTTCTTTCCTCCTGTCTGTATCCTTAAAAGGTTGTGGTAGAAGCCACCTGTCGACGATCCATCACGCTGCTAGTCTTTTCATCTTTCAAACTACGAGTTCACCATATGTTTTCTCTTGTGGGCTCGAATTATCCATGCACTTTTGTGTTTCGCGGTGACGAAATCTAAAAAATGTCAACAGCTTGTACTTCAAACTTCTCACGTTTTTCCAGCAATGCACGTCCGGACATCAACCGCAAAGACAAGATGCTGTAACTCTCTTTCGCCGACTGTTGCAACAAACCCACGCCGAAATACACGAGCACTCGCTTATTTTTCATTGTCTTTGGGACTCAGTCTATTATTTAAGAGGGGAAGGAGCTTTTTCATCCTCATTCGTTCCAAAGCATAAGTTCTATAACAAACGGTTGTAGATGCCCTTTCCCCCCAAAAAAGACATTAGATGGACTGATCAAGGAGAGCTAATGTCTTTACAAGTCCTTTATCTCCTTAAATTTTCGACCAGACCTCGTATATACATTTCTATCAAACTCTGATTACAATTTTCACGTTTTTTTTGTATATATTTATAACATAATTGCTACCAGTCAAATTTTCTTCAGTTTAAAAATAATAATCATTTAGATTACCCCTTGAATAAAAAGTTCAAATAAAGATATAATAATTTCAAAGAATTTTCAAAAACTCTCTGCATAATATGAAGAGCACCTTTAACAATACTGTTCAAACTTCCTTTACAACTTGATAGTAATGATATTTTTTTTAATTAAGTACAATGATTTCATGATAATAAAAGTTCAAATTTTTACCCTTGAATCGCTTTTACAGTTGTTTTCTTTTGCATAAAACTTACTTTGAACACATAGTATCATTTTCATGTACCCAGCTTTTATCTTCAAATCATCAAACTCTCCATGTTTTCACAAATAAACATATTTTCTAAATTTTACAGCCTTTATCATCAACTTAATTCTTTATGAGTGATAAAATTTTATCATAAAAATTCACCTTTCGAACAATCACATTCTGAGATATGCTCTTCAGCAGGTTTGGGTAGAATAGTACTAAAAAATATTATTTTTACTTTTACTGCTATTTTTCAAATAGGATGCCAAATATGTATAAATAACCTCAAAATAATCTTAACTATAAACCTCATGATGTCATGCTATTTATAATTAGTGCTTCCTTTTCCTCTTCTTCTTTCTTTTACAAAGTATCAACTAGCTCAATTTTCTAATTTCAGGAAATTCTCTCATCTTCAACATGTTGACCTCCTAATAGGATTTAATTAATCAGACTAGCAACAGAATTCTGCACATCAACATTTATTACATATCAACATATGTATATATCATTATGTAACTTCAATAATTTTCGGTCTGCCTTCGACCTACTATTTTTTCAACAACAACATTTCTGGTCCGCCTTCGACCTTGTATTCGTGTGCTTCTCTCGCACTTTATCTTAATACCCACAGACTTTTATCTCATATATGTCCCAAGAAATATATGTCCCAAGAATTATCTTCACTTCATCATTCTATTAATGCTATTTAACCTTCGTTAATGCTATATTCTCTTGCTTTCCGAAGAATTTTCTCAGTTGACTTTCTTCTGAGAACAACTGTACAGTCTTCTTTCTTATTTGTTCTATACTCTTTCTTTTGCATCATCATAAACAGTTTAGAGGTTTACTTTCATATTTCTATCTTCCATTTCTTTTTCTTATTAACAAGCTATTTTCAATTTTACAATATCCACCTGCTTATTGACACAATTACTATCCGTGACAAAAATATTGAGCCCTCGGTTTACGTGCTTGTAAAATTGTACTCCGAGGGAGGAAAAAAGTCAAATATACCTCAATGGAAAGTATCTACTTTCTAATAAGCTAATTAATCTTAACTTTGTTTTCTTACTATAATAAAGAAATCACTGAAAAGTGTAGTTTTTCTTCCAATTGTCACGAATGGGGAACTTAACAACACAATTCATAATTGACTGTACAAATAATTTTGAGATTTTGTGTACTTGAAATTTGATTATTTTTGCACCTCTGTAGAAAAAATCAAATGCAAATTTTTACTAGATACTTAAAAAATTGGCATTTTAGGAAAACGTGCAAACTTGAAATGCATTAGTATAATTACAAATCCAATGAAATTGCAAAAACTGTTGATTAACGCATTTGATCAAATTCCAGAAGTTTGGCGTGTGTACCTCAAATATGGTTCCAAATAATAATTATTCTTTTACACTACGAATATGGTAAATAGCTGCATGACGTATGGCCGGGTGTGGCCAATCTCAGACTCTGCGGGCTTCAAGCGACTTCCACAGCATTGCCGTTTCGCTGCACTTCGCTGCGAGAATCGCGCAAGTGTGTTCCGTCGAGCCGATTAAAAGGAATGTCACAGCATAAAATAATGAATGAAATGTTTCTCATATTGCAAAAGGAGTACTGCTGTACTGCAGGGTATTTTTTTTTTGGGGGGGGGGGCATTTCTTTTAGCTGTTAACTTCATATGAACGTCATCTCCTTTGATACCTGGTAGAGGTACATGGTGGTTCCGATCCCACTTTAAACTGTAGGTCCAGTCCCGATTAGCCTTACTGTATATAAAGTGGAATTAAAACACCAAATCGACCGATCAACCAACCCACTTTAAACTGTAAGTCCAGTCCCGATTAGCCTACCTGTGCATAAAGTGGACTAAAAGGGAGAAAACAACTCAACTCGGATTTATATGAACATCATTTTCCCAGTATTATTTTATGTCTCACATTTAAACAGATATATTGAGTGCAAGGATGTTCGATGAGGACGATTTGAATGAAGTCTATGAGAGATCCAGTCTTCTTTGTATACAATAATATCGCACCTGCTGTGTACAGCGTTTTCATAAGAAAGGGAAACAGAGTGAGGTGCATACTAGCGATAGCAACGCATAAAAATTATATTAAAAAAATTGCGCATTTGAAGCCTTCGTGCCAACTAATATTTTAAAATATATTTCGAGCATAAACGCACGTAAATTGTGTTTATCTTGCAAAATTCACTTAATCATCGTGTCGAGTAGTGGTGGTGGTTTCAGCATTTAACGTGTTGCTATACCTTCCACCTGAAATATTGCTTTTATATTTTTGTCTGTTTCACAGCTGCAACTCTTGTAATAAGCAAGGAGTTGTGGGTTCATTAAGATATTTGATTTTTTTATTTTGATTTGATTTATTTTACTTTGCTTCTTGTGCCAGTTTTGGCTAATTTGCGAAGATGGCAATAAGTGGTGATGATACGATGAAATTGATGAATATACATCACAAACGTCCATGCCCAAGCCAGGATTCGAACCTGGGATGCATGGCATCGCAGCGCAATGTGCTAACCACTCCACCATGGGGACTGGCAGTTCGGTTCATTAAGTGAGACAGAAGGACTAAAAACTAATAAATTTTCATTAAATATGTATAATTAGTGAAAGGTAAAAGTATAAAATATTGGGTCGATGCAAATTTTTGTTGTTCCCTTTTTCTTTACATACCTTTTTCATTGTGCTGACGTAACCCTCAAGCACTCTGCCGTGCACTTGACACCTTGGTTTAATCACTTCACAGAACCGCCATCACTCAATACTGTGCATACGAACAAACACGCAAACTTGTGAGAGGCCGACTGCCTGGATATAATGCACGTAAGAATTATCATGGCTATGTGGGAATTCAGGCAATAATTCATGGCAGGAATGTAAACACAGAAGTGACAAAAGAAAATTTCGGCATCTCTACAATGTTTTCCTTTGAGCAACATATTGTTTCGGCTCATTTCCCATGTCAAAGCTGCTTGGACGCGGAGTTTAAAGGGCAAGCGGCGATGCTTGGCAACAAATGTCACTTGTTCTTAGCAACGATGTGAATTGCGCGGGAACCGGTTGCCAAGGAAAACAATTATCTCGTGTTGTTTTCAATTTGTACAGTGTGAAAGAATGAAATATGGAAATTTGATTTTTATTCTACGGCCATCATTTTGATATGCATTTCATAACCATTGCACTGGCCATTTCTGATATTGCAACATCATAATTAATCATTAATTGTGGCTGTTCCACAGCTGAGAGTACCATTATATTTGGCTGATATATTTCCACATAAACAAGCTTCAATCACAAAAAAAATCATATTTTTACGATGGTTTTACATGAAGCTACACACAATTGAATTAGACTTATGTAAAAAATACACGAAAACACTACACTTTTATAAACATTTTTCTCTGAATAGAAAACAGACAGAATTAAAATCACTTTGTCTTACTTTTTTCTGAAAGCAGACATTTGTAGCTTTCCAATGAGGTATATTTGACTTTTTTTCTTCCACGGAGTACAATTTTACAAGCACGCAAACCGAGGGCTCAATATTTTTGTCACGGATAGCAGTTATCAGCGCTTTTACCAAAACCATTATTTAACTTTCTAAATTGTACCATAAGTTTCACGTAACCTGATAAAACAAGTGACATTAAAGAACCTTTTTTTTTCCAAATACTCAGCATTTGGTAGTATATACACAACTCTAAAAATACTTATTTACATTCAACAATTTCCACTTTTTTATCGAGAAACCTACACAAATCAGTGATATCAACATTTCTATCAAGCTAAATGGAAACTTTGATATTTTACTAAAATATACCAACTTTAGAAACACATCATTATCAATCAGCAATTTAGAATATCTCTTCTTCTTAGAATTATAAGTCTTAGTTGTTTCTTCCATTTCTAAAGATCTCTGTTCGTTGTCACTATCATGCCTCTTTTCCCTTTTCTTCTTCTCTTTTCTCTGCTTTTAATTTTTCTTTCTCTTCTTCCAACTTTCTTCAGGTAGAGAAACTAATAGTCTGCCAACACTATTTGTATTTTCTCTTATCCTTAATGTCTTTTCTTTTCGTTTCCGGTTGTCCATAAGTATGTTTTCTTCACTATGAAATTCATCACTAGTAACTTTCTTCCATTCTTTCCTGTCTCCGTTTCTTTTGGAACTTTCTTTCATTCTCATCAGATGAATATATTGCTCTCTTTTCTTGTTTCATCCTTTTCATACTTGTGTCTGATCTTTCTTCGCTGACATTCTTAGATCTTTTACGAACTTTCTTTGCAGCTTTCTCTTCATTTACTTCACTTTCTTTACTGAACTATATCTAGGTCTCATTCTAATTTTCTTCCTTTTACTGATCAGAGTAATTTCCGGTATCGTCATGTCTAAAGTTATACATTGTTTAACTTTAGGGCACAGATAATTTTTTGGGATTTTCCATGAAAATTTTCTTCTCGCTGATCCATCACACTACAAGTCTTGTCGTCTTTCAAACTACGAGTTCACCATTTGTGTTCTCTTTTGGCCTTGAACTATCTATTCACTTTTCTGTTTCACGGTGACGAAATCTGAAAAATGTCAAAAGCTCGAACGACTGCAAACTTTTCGCATTTTTCCTGCAACGAGCACGCTGACATCAACAGCAAAGACGAGACGCTGTAACTCTCTTTCGCCGACTGTTGCAACAAACCTGTGCCAAAATTCACGAACGCTTATTTTCCATTGTCTTTGGGACTCGGTCTATTATTTAAGAGGGGAGTGAAGTCTTTTTCATCATCATTCGTTCCGAAGCATAAGTTCTATAACAATCGGTTATTAAATGAAAACAATTTAAACAATGCCATGCGAATCTACAGTGTTTCTGAGTTTAAAATTACCACCCAGCCGCTAGACTTCTGGGTATTAAAATTCCAGCCTTAGGGGTTAGCCAGGGTTCAAACTCAGGACCTCTAGGCTTGAGAAGCATAAAATCAAAAGAGAGAAAAGTTTGGAAATGGTAATGGGAGGCATTAAAATATGTGAGGCATTTATTGCAATACGACATTGGAAACATTAGATGTTGAAGCTGGCAATATACACTCACTATGGTGTTGAATTTTTTTGCAAGTGGGATAAGACGTCACTTTTGAAATTTAATCCAACCCATAGGTGCAAGGTGCTGCAATTGCTCACCCTCATCAATGATGTCCGCAGATTTTTTTGACGGAGGGGCAAGCAATGTATTTTTTTTTCAAGGGGTAAATGAGGCATATTAACCCAATAATAGTGGCCCCCCTCAAAAAACAACACTTTTGAAATTATGACGTTCATGCATTCCCATTTAATAATTAAGGTAAATTACTGTGACTGAAATCAAATTATAGTGTTAAAGGTATAATTTAAGTTGACATTCATTTTCTATGGGGGAGGTGTGGCCATCCTTGCCCCCTGCCTCTTCCAGACGTCCATGTCCCTATTTCAATATACTTTCACCTAGAAATTTAATGTTGTTAATTGAAGAAAATGAAGTATTTTCAAGCCGGTGAAAGTTCAAAGCAACGGGGCGATTGCATTATTTCCTATGTAATTGAACTATCCCACTTGGTTCCCTGGCAAATAACTTGTTGTTACCCATCTCACATGCTTTATTCGTCAGTTATGCTGCATAAAATATTATGCCAAAATTACACTAAGGGGATTTTCAGTGGGTCCAGACATATACGAGGGCCACTATTTATATTTTGAGCCTTGGCAACACTGATTGAAGTTAGGCGCGATTTGACGTTTGCATGGAATCGTCTGGCATTATTGACCATAACGTACTTCAAATGTTTTGTCAATAGCTTGATTTGTGTTGTTTATGTTGCCTTGGAGATTGCACGACAACAATAAAATGGAATTAACTCGTGAACATTTTCGTGCGATGATTTTTTACGATTTTCGATGTGGATTATCAAGACAAGAGTGCATCGATCAACTTACTTCCACATTTGGCGATGAAGCCCCATCCTTTGCCACTGTGAAACGCTGGTATAACGAATTTAATCGTGGCCACCATTCGCACACCGACGAGATTCGCGAAGGTCGTCCAAAATCAGTTGTTGTTCAAGAAAACATTGATGCTGTGCAAAACCTAATAGTGCAAGATCGTCATGTGACATACTGTGAGATTGAGGCAACCATAGGCATTAGTTCCACCAGCATATATAAAATATTACATGATCATTTAGCTGTGAGAAAGGTATGTTCTCGTTGGATCCCACACAATTTGACAAAAACTCAAAAGACGCTCGCGTCAATTGGTGCAAACAAATGCTCAATAAATACAATCGTGGTGCTTCAAAAGATGTATATAAGATTGTAACAGGTGACGAATCATGGATATATGCATATGAGCCGGAACGTAAACAGCAGTCGACTGTATAGGTGTTTCAAGATGAACCCAATCCAACAAAAGTTGTTCGCGCTCGAAGCACATCGAAACAAATGGTCGCCTGTTTTTTTCGGGAAAACTGGTCATGTGGCAACTGTGCCTTTAGAGGAACGTAGAATGGTCAACTCTGAATGGTACACAACAATTTGTTTGCCAGAGGTCTTCGGTCAAATACGGAAAACAAACAAACGCCGTCGGATCATTCTTCATCAAGACAATGCCAGCTGTCACACATCTTGTCTAACAACCGACTTTATGAACAGTCAAAAAATCGAATTGATGGGTCATCCGCTGTACAGTCCTGATTTGGCACCCAATGACTTCTTCTTGTTCCCGAATGTCGAGAATAAATTGCGTGGACAACGATTTTCGTCGGCGGAAGATGCCGTTGATGCGTTCAAAAACCATATTATGGAGTGGGGGTGTCTCAAGAAGATTGAAAAAACTGCTTTGTCAAATGGTTTGAACGAATGCAAAAGTGTATTGACCATAAAGGAGAATACTTCGAAAAACAATAAAGCAGTTTTCAATGCCAAATTCCTGTTTTTTCATTGTTAGGCTCAAAATATAAATAGTGACCCTCGTATTATATACTCCTCTTTTTCATACCCATCAATACAATAAAGCAGAGATGAAATGGGGCTTTTCTTCCCAAACTGAACTTTTGCCCCCCCCCCCTCCCCCCTTCAATCCTAATCAGAGGCTCTGCACATGCCTATGAACCGAAAAGGTCAAGCAACTTTGTAGAGATTTTAAAATATCTGATGATATTTAGGATGTATCTTTCAAGTTTGACAAGATTTTCATTCTAATATTGGTTGCAAATTTCACAGTTATTCAGCTGTTAGGCTCCAACAGTGCAATATTATTGACAAGATTCCTTTTTGTTTGTTTGTTTTGTTTTTGTTAAACAAAACACCAATATTTATGTACTATTTGATCATGGACGATATACACCTAGCTTTAGTGAATGAAAGGGAGTGGGGGATGAGGAAGCAAAAGAATGTGCAAAACTTCACTATGAGTTTCAGATCAGTAGTTTAGTTGTATGCATTCAGTTGTTTACTGTTGCTAGATTTTTCCCAAAGTGACACTTTGCATTTCAACATTCTGCCAGCAGCAAGACAATTTTCACAATGAAATGTGCTTCCCCATCTGCATTTCACCAGCAGCAATCGTCACACTTCCCACTGAACTCATCCAGTAAATGCACACACACTTGGATCAATGGTCACAACTGACATGGACTGACTTCACTACAAATAAATGTCTGATGAAGGAAACGTGTGTTCTCCTGAGATGATACTAAAAAAGAAAAGAAATCAATTTCTTGTAACAACCTTAAACTCACTACATTAGAACTCATGCCAGTTTCATGTGCAACGAAACATCAATGATGAAAATCATGTAGCAATGAAATTAATATTTTTAAATTGATAATATTGAGCTTCAATATCAGGTTTGCTTGTGCTGAATTGTATCTGGGGCCAAGTTTTGCAACTTCTGCCACTGGTAATTATGATACCTTTAATTACTTACTGAAAAGCTAGTCACATTTATACAAGTATTAACAGTCATAAGTTGTCAGTGGATATGATAAAATGGTATGGAGAAAAAATCATAACTGTTAATTCAGTGGTAAATTGGTGCATGTGAAGATTGGGACCCTGTGTTGGCACGTGGTGTAAAATTATATGCATCGTAATACTGACCATGTTCAATGTAAGATTTATTGAGTAGCTCATTTTTATTTTTAGCATTACTTCCATTTGTTTGCAAGTTAGTGATTGGAGCTACAGTTAGAGATTTTTTTTAAAAATGTGCTCCTAATGTTTATGCA
The DNA here is from genome assembly GCF_977018435.1 of Lepisma saccharinum. Taxonomy (NCBI): domain Eukaryota; kingdom Metazoa; phylum Arthropoda; class Insecta; order Zygentoma; family Lepismatidae; genus Lepisma; species Lepisma saccharinum. The sequence goes on along the minus strand of NC_139232.1, from coordinate 95,943,757 downwards.
GATTTAAAACATTGTACTTTCATGAGATTAAAGCTAAAGTTGAAATACTATGGTCTTTAACAAAAATGTGTGGAATAATCATGATTGAAGTGTAATTTTGAGTATTTTGTTGTTCTTCTAGGAATACAAGTGCAACAAAACACCATTATGCTGTGCAGTGGAGGAATCCCCCGATCCACAACTTATAAAGGTGCTGCTTGAAAATTACGAAGGAGACAGGTCAGTGCTTGTCAACACATCCACAACAACACGGGACACACCACTACATTACGCAGCAACCCTGGAGAACGTTCCAGTGGAAGTGCAGAAAGATATATTCAATCTTCTTCTGAAGTACGGTGCTGAGACCACCAAGCTCAATTGTGCTGGGAAAACTCCTTTGACACTTGTGTCAGAACAGCGCAAAGAGGTATGCTGTAATTGGCAGAGGTGAAAATTTAAATTTGGGGCTTTAGATGGTGTGCGGTGAAATGCAAGTTTCCTGATATGCCTAACTTTGCCATTTCCTCTTACAACGTGATATTTGAGTATTAACACTGCCTGAAATTCCTTGAATTCAAGAAGAATTATTGTAATACACTAGACTCTCGCTAATCCGGCCATTCCTTGCACATATGGGTGCCGGATTCGCGGAAGTGCCGGATTATTGAGAGGGTCAGAAATTACGTACTACTATGTAGTTTAAACACATAGGGACTATACAGGCTATACTTTACGTGCTTCCTTTTAGAAGCCATAGTATGTACTGAACTTTACTGTAAGAAAGTCACAATTTCAAATCCTGTACGTATGTATAGTTTTGTTTAACATTTTTAACTAACAACATTGATGAACACGATAATTCATTGTTGTGCGCGTCATTTCTGCTTGAGTGACTACAGGCCGGATGTGGACCGGACTACTGAGAGGGCGGACTATTGAGGGCCGGATTAGCGAGAGTCTAGAGTATTTAGTGATGCCAGGACTTAAAGGTGTTGCGGGACCTGTGGTCTCTTACGAAAACCACTATGATATTTCCAATTTTGAAAAACTATATTTTTTTTTAGAATTCTTTCTAGAGCAGAGATCACTAAACTCCAAAAGGCATGGAGTGACTTCCCACATATGAATATACATGGCAAGCTACCAGGATTGAGTTTATGATAATTTCTTGGTTTATTAAATCTTTGAGATGTGATGAAATTATTTCTTTTAATAGACAAACTGACAAGCCAATAAAAAATTATGCCATCATAAATTTCTGTCGCAAGATCTGTACTTTAGAAAATTTTAGATCTTCACATTTATTAGTTTCTAAGATATCGACCAAGCACTTTCATTGATTGATGTCTTGGAACTACCAATATTTGATAGGTCTACGAGTCCACTAAGATGTGTCTATAGATAGTTACTGAGGTAGCGATAGTAACAACAATTCAATGATCCACGGTTTGGCAATCTTTGTTCTAGAGCATTGCAGTGAATCCATGCTGTTTGCAATTGTCAATTATTTGTAATAGTATCATGTTTTCATAAGCTTACTTTATAGTGAATTTATCTATACAGTGAAAGCAAACTACTTGTTTTACTTGGATACAGTAGAAGGAATTTTCAACAAGCTTAATTTTTCAGAATTTGAAACACATAGTGTTTTTTAAAACAAGATATATAGTCACATGCCCTTCGGTATGTGGGATTGAACTTGGGTAGTGTAGCTCATTTATCATTCATCCTGACTATTGGCATACTCGCTGTTTATGGCATGCTTGATGGTAATGTGCAAGAGGTACTAATTTACACACATATGAATGGCAAACACAACACTTGAGTTTTAAACCCCTACAGACTGGATCAACATGGCTAATGGAAAAGGTATACCATGTCTCTGTATAGTAGCTGAAGTTCTGCTTAGAGTGGTTACGGTTATGACTACAATAGAGTCTGACTTGCAACTCGCTCAACACATCCTTGCCCAAATTGTACTTTTGCCTTTCTCTCTCCTATGTTCATAACTCCCGACTGACCATTCACCTCTCTCCTCCCAGACATTTATTCCGATCAAATTTACTAAATAATGCCGAATCAGATACCTGTAGTCTCTTCCATGATTGCAATTGTTTACACCTGTTTACAACGATGGCAATCAAAGAAGCTTGGCAATGTCCGACAAGGCATTTCTCAGGTGCTTCTAGATATTTTCTGTCTGGAAAAGTGATGGCTAAACATCTGGGATTTGGAGTTCTTTGTACTTAATATTTCCAATGATCTTATAGACTCGTACGATATATTTTATAAAAGTCTTTCTTGGCATCTCAAAGGTCAATCTCCTTCACAAATTTGGAAAGCATGCAATTCCTTGTTGAATTTACAAGTTACCTGTACTATATTTAGCAAGAGCATGTCCTCTCTTATCTTCTGGGGGTGAGGTTTTCCCTCTTTTTAAATTTCTCAGGTGTGTGGATCATAATGCTGTAGTATAGTTGCTTTCTACTTAATTGCATAAAGAAATAATTGCAAATTGAATGACCATGATCTGATTTTACTCCAGTTTTAACCTGTATATGTTTAGGTGTGGCTCTGACTTCTATGAAAACATGACAACATATAAATAATAACTCTTGACAGGAAGAATATTAATCCTGCCACTAATACAGACAGAATTTCAGAACAACCTTCATGCACAACCTATGATACCACAGTAAGTGACATGAAACAAACATGTGTCAAAATTAAGATGAGATGGGCAAAAATGGAGTAAATTTGTTAATACCTTCAGTAGAAAGAATACCTGGAATTTGGCTGGTAAAAGTCCCACATTCGAGGTATCAAGAATTCATTTTGTCCATAGGATGGCAGCACTGTACTGTATGACCACGCAGAGGGGTTGAGTAATCTATCCATCAGTTTGTGCACAGCAGCTGTTTATGTAGTTGTGTTGACGAGTATCCTGCGATTTGCAGAATGGAGGCAAATATCGAGCAAAGAATTTGTTTGAAATTTTGTGTTGCCAATGGACTGTCATGTGCTGAATTGTTGAAAATGTACAAGAAAACACAAGCGTATGGATGGTACAAGGCTTTCAAAGGCAGAGACGTTGTTGCTGATTTGCCTCGTTCTGGTCGACCTTCCTTCGACTGACGAAAATGTGGAAAAATCAGGACAAGTGGTGCTTGAAAACCGGCGTGTGAGTGTGAGAGAGGTGGCTCGTGAGCCTGGCATATCACACATGTCCGTTCACACCATTTTGACTGATGTGTTAGGCATGAAACGCGTCGAGGCACAACTTGTTCCGAAGGAGCTAAATTTCCTGCGAGAAGCACATCACAGGGATGTTGCTGAATACATGATTTCGCGAGCCTCTAGTGACTGACTCAACCTTCATAAAATGCATCATAACTGGTGATGAGACGTGAGTGTATTATTTATTATTTATTTTATTAATGCCTTGTTTTAAATGGCGGAGTTAAGGCCGTACAAAGCCTTTTCTTCCACTCAACAATACATTTAAAATTATACATTATTATATTATACACAAAGTACATTTAGTCATTTCACATAGGTCCACACACACACATTATACTCATACACACAAGTCTTAAAGCCCTGAATATAACACACAAAATACAAAATATATAATACACAAAAAACTAAATATGGAATGAAAGAATGCAAAATTTAAAATTGTATTTAAGTAACTGCAAGGTATTTTAAGAATTCGTTCACTTGCACATGCTTTTTAGACTGCTTGACAGGGGAAGATCTAACGACTACTCTGAAGAGAGTGGCGAACACGTCTGCTAAAGGAAGCGACGGAGCTTACTGTTCTAGTGCTTTCTGGCAACTGATTCCATAGTCTTACAGCCGATACGGAGAAAGAGTTGGAGAAGAAGTTTGATCTGTGGACGGGGATAGAGAGAACTGAGGAGCTGCATGATCTGGTGTCGCGATCGTGAAATTCGTGAAGAAATTGGAAGCGAGAGAGGAGATAGGAAGGTGACTTGAGGTTGAGAACTTTGTAAAGTAAAATCAGAGTGTGCAGCGTTCGTCTTTCTTGCATAGGTAGCCACCCCAATTTGAGAAAATAAGGTGATAGGTGGTCCCAGTATTTTAAATTAAAAATGTATCGTACGCAGGCATTTTGAACACTGCAGACGTCTAGCTGACTCACCTGTTAAGCCGGAATACGCTACGTCACAATAATCTAAATGTCATAAAACTAGGGACTGACATAGTTTGGCCTTGATAGAGGTGGGGAGGAACTTGCCCATTCGTCTTATAGAATACAGAGATGCGAAAGCTTTTCTACACGCCGAACTTGTGTGACATGCAAACAGGTCAAAAATCTTCAGAATGGCACTTTGAAAATTAAGTTATAGGAAAACAATTCTTGGATTTTGCACACGACGACTCTTTGTTCACGAGTTTTTGGACTCAACACATGTCTTCGCCCAAGCCCCATATTTTCCAGATATGGCTCCGTGTGATTTTTTTCTCTTTCCGCGATTCAAGTTACCACTTCGGGGAAGGCGTTTTGAATCGATTGAATCCATTAAAGGAAATTCGCAGAAGGAACTCAGGGTGATACCATCTTCTGCGTTTTGAAAAGTGTTTTGAAGACTGGGTTAAGCATTGGCATATGTGTGTTGCATGCGATGGGGCCTATTTTGCAGGCGACAAAATAAAGGTTGATGATTAACCACGTATTTTGTGTTTTATTCACAAATTCCGAGTACTTTTTGTATGTAGTAGTAGAAATAGGCATCGTGGATAAATGCATCATTGACATATAATAGTGAATGAACGCACAAGAGAAAACTGTAACCAAACACCCCGATCCCCCCAACAGATTTTATTTAAATGCATTAATCTTTTGCCCAGAAGTGTGTGTGTTTGTGTTTTAATTATTGTGAACTGAATAAGACAAAAGGAACATTATTGTAGAAATTACACAAGATATTTTGTTATCAATTTTTACACTGTTTTTGTCATTGCACAATGCTTTTCTAGCTTTTAAAATTTAATGGCAAACATCTCATGGAAGTGATAAGGTGGAGATAATCATGATCATAAGGGTAGTTTAATTATCTTTGAATTACGGCAGTTGCAATTTTTGCATTTGTGTGTGTGTTAAAAATGGGTGAAAGGGGGGGGGGGGCGGCAGGCATCAAAGCACTAATTACAGAGGTGATAAATTTAAAGATGTCGATTTGTGTATATAATGTTCACGACATTATAAAATTATTGCTGTGTGGTGAAAAAGGAAGAAGATAAAAATGGATACTGCAATGTCCTTAAAAACTATTGAAAGAAATTAAGGGTGAGTTTATAGTACGATTAATAACATGCACAAATAAGCAGCCAATCTTAGACAGGAATGGCTGTATTTAAACTGATTCCCACTCAGCTGAATCGAGCGTGAGGTAGCTCAACAATTCTGCACCCTGGCTAAATGAATTAACAAGTCCCGGATGCAAGAGCAGACAAGCATGGAAAATACTTTCCAATAATGCTGTCATCGAATTTCCAATATCAGGCAGAATAACTCTGTAATATTATGATTAATACTGAACTATTAATATTTGAAGATAGCGTTGAGTATTTGTTTGAAGTAAGCATAGAACCTTCATCGAGAAAGTCACATCATTGCCAGCCATTGCGCATGTACAGTAATGATAAAGGGGAAGGGAGATAAATTTCTCTTTTGAATTCGTGGTAACTTTGCATTGTTTATGATGCTAATGCTGTAGCTCATGGCTTGCATTCAGAGAGGGGTTGTCTACTACAAGTAGCAGCAGCCGATATGCCACAAAGAAAAGGTCAAATATGTTCTCAAAAAACAAGAGTTATGGAAAAGTACCATGGAGAAGAGTTGAGTAATATGTACATTCAAAGTGGTAGCATCAGTTGCACAACTTTTGTGCTGATTAGATATGGCCAGTCTTTACTAGCATTTGCCACTTTTCAGAAAATGCAGAAACATGAATTCCAAATTTTAACCAAGATAAGCAGAAAAGTATGTATGGTACTCACCCTATGTAAATGATTTGGAGCAGATTCATTATGTAGCTGAAGCCTAACTTCTGTGTTCCAAATAATATATTATTGTATACCGTAAGACGGTAAGGAAATTGGAAGTAGCAGACAACAATGTTTGGGATTCTTGATGCACAATCTGAAAGAAATGGGAATTCATGAAAGTAGAGAGAGGTCCTAAAAAGTGAAACAAAGACAATTATTCTATTGCAACAACCTAAACAAGTATACTGGTTTGCAGAGGTTAGCATAAAGTTCATAAACTTAAACAGGGAAGATATGCACAGTTTTAGTCAGGACACAAGATAGTGTTTCAAATACACAAATAAGCAGATTTATATACAGCCACCATCTTTCCATAGTGTTATGCATCTAGTTCAAACCTTGTAATCTATGAGTTTTCGTTCTGTTGCAACCAGCACCTGATGATGTACAAGTACACTGATATTTCTTGTTAAAAACGAAACAAAACACACAAGCAGCATGATATGAAGGACTTTATAAAAGTGTATACAAGCTTTCGACTCCCATCTCAGAGTCATCATCAGGGCTGGTTGAGAAACAGTGAAGATGCAGTTGAAGTTCGCAGTCTATTGACCAGCCCTGACGATTATTCCGAGATGGAGTCGAAAGTTTGGACAAACTTTTATAAAGTCTTTCATATCATGCTGCTTGTGTGTTTTGTTTGGTTTTTAACAAGAATGTTGACCACATGCGATGTAAGAAGTTTTTAACGTCATAATACAGTGATAATATGCATATGTATATTACAGATTGTATAAATATGGGGCTAATAGTAATCAGATGGTAATTATCCGCTGATATCAGTATTTCTATAAATATTTTATTGCACAGTTCTGCCATTTTGTTATTATTAGAGCCCCTGAACTTATAGGTACTAAAAACTACCCAAATTGCTAGGCAATATTATTTCATATTAGTTTTATTTCTAGTGCCTATTGTGCAGTGGCATATTCTCTCTGGCAAACCAACTTTTTTCATATACATAAAAATTGACAGGAAATTTGAAGTTGTCCGTCTTCTGTTTTTGTTGTACTTGCATGCCTGCATTGGTGTTGTATTTCTATTATGTCTAATTAATATAAAGGAAAACATGAAGGCCGTCTTGTGAATGAACATGTTTACAATTAATTGCATACCATGTACTATTCATCTCCAGGAATAAACTTGCTTTGAAGTTGTTCTTCCTCTTTCATTTTCTATTTCAAAATGTCCCATATTTTTGAGACACCCTTTATAATAAATATATACAATATAGAATATTGTTGCAGTAAAACAAGTAAAATTTTCAGAATACACCACTGCTATTGTGCCTTTTTTGTCTGCCTATTTGGACAGTTTGTATTGACAGACATCCAGGCTCTGGTCATGAAATTAGTAACATTAACATTTCTGTGTAATTTTTGCCGCTCTTGACAGCTTGTTCAAGTTAAAATTATTTTTTACTTTTCCAGGAAATAAGACGAATTTTTATGATGCATCGCAGGGAGAGGAATTGAAATTTAGAAGCATCATGTTGCCACAAAATGTCATCCCGATGAAGTCTACTTTATGGTGTACCTGCATTGTATTACTGTCAGATTAGTTGGTGTAAACGAACTGCACATTCACATAAGTACTTGTATTACATGTAGTAATCACCACTAAACGGTCTGGTTTCCGTACATGGATTCGGTGTTAGTGCATTATGGCTTCCATGTCCAGTCTTGCAAAATTATGGAAAATATTTTTTAGCTTAAGGTGTGTATTTTTTGTATGTGTATCTATTCTCAAGTACTTTTATTCCCTTCCGAATGTAACATCGACATTTTTGCATAGCATAGTTGCATTAAGCTGGACCAAACATTTTTCTTTGACATTTGTAATGTGAATATATAAATATATATACATAGTAACTTGTTTTTATAGGTGTTGGTGTCTTTGCTTTGTACATATACAGAGAATTTAACAATTGGATTTTACTAGTAGAAAAATATAAGTAAAGATTGTGTGTTGTGTTATTATCAGATGTGCCATATTTGATTTGTTATAGACATTTTTCTTGCTTGGTTAAGTCCTTAATCATTATTGACAATGGTAAAATACAGGACATTATCACTGTATCTTACTTCTGCTACAAGCAGGCTCTTAAATTTATTTTAAACATAACTTGATTATGCTTACACAATTTTCATGATAAAAGTGTTTATGATGCACATAAATGTACACATAAGCTCTCAATATTGTATTGTGTCATAGTCGTATATTGCTTTTAGAGAACCTTACATATGTGCGATTAGTTCAGTGTGCATGTGTTGGTTAGTAAAACGATACATACTTGGAAAAAATGATGGTTATTTGCATGTGAATCATAGTTTGAATGTTGTGTTCTTAAATCATATATTTCTAGAAGCAGTTAACAGCAAGACCCCAAAATATCTTCAAAAATTACAATCATGATTTTAAGACTAATGGAACATGTTGACATGTTTCTGTGATGTTACAGAATTTGCTCATATTGATGTCTGTGAAAGAATGCTAGGCTTAGCATTTTGAAATAGGAACAGTCACTAGTAGATGCTTTCAAGGAGACATAGTGTATGGTAGTCTGTCTAGCTTTGGTTGTGTGTACAGTAAATTGAAAATAAAGGGAGGAAAAACAAACAAGAAATATGAAGAGAGGTTACTTAATGATTGTGATAAGCACAGGTGAACAATTACATCTTTCCTACCCAAGTAAATATCACACACTTCTTTACATTTACATGTTAATTCGTATCTTTGTTCCAATTCTGTAAAAGCATAGTTGATCTTCCTGTTGAGCCCACAGCCTAATTTATTCCTTTACCTAAATACATTTACTTACGTTATATACATGTACATTACACATGTATAATTTTTGCAAGGCATGAAAACGTCACTTATTTTTTACTGCAGATGAATCAGTCGTATGTAGCATATTGCTTATTTTCATGTAGTTTTGCAGATTTTCTTCAGTGCCCATCATAGGTGAAATCGCAATCTAGCATTTGTAAGATCTTTTCTGCAAAAGCAGATAAAAGTTAAATTCCAAAGAATATATGATTGTAATTACCTAAAAAAAAATTGTTTCTGCTGTAAGAGGAATCATATTTGTGAACTTTATATGTAGACAACAAAGTTGAACATCATATTTAGGAACTGGCATAACTTACATAGTTCTTGAAGCTTTCCTAACACCAAATGAAAGTGAGGTTTTCTTGGGATATCAAGCTAGCTCTCAAAAGCTTTGGCATAACTTCATTTGTAATAATTCAAATTAGATTTATAACGAGGAGAACTCATACAAATTCTACATATAAGAAGGATCATACATTCTTTAGCTGCAGAATTATTTTTTTAAATTTTATTAACCTTTTCATGTCTTGCATGCAGATATACAAATGATTCCTAAACTTTCATCATGCATAACCAATACATAAAAACAGTCAATAATTTATTCATTATTTTTATTATGTTACTTTCCTGCCCGCCTTCTGTTGTCTTTTAGCAGCCTGCCATTGGGACAAGATATTTCACGTGGAAAATGTTCTTATCATGACCGGTTGAGAAAATCTTGATTAAAATCAGCAAGAAGAAAAAATAATGCATTAAATACAACATAATGTGCTTTATAGGGACCAGGACTGGAAATGTAAAAGTGGGATACCCTGGTATATACCAGATGTTTGTTAAGCCTATTAATAAGTTTTATTTATGTGAACGTTACATCATCAGGTTGAAAGTTAATGTATGTATATAGAAAAGATTGTTACTCGAAGAAAGCTATTTTGTAAAGCTAGCATAATATAGGACTTTATCGAGAAGAAGATAACCACAAATGTATATTTTTCCATGTTGTTCTTTTATAAATATCCTTTATGAGATTGTTATGGGAATTTACAATCCAGCTGCTTGTAGCTCAATTGTGCCAATCAAAAAACAATGAAGCTATATTATGTCTTCAGAATGTTATGTTTGTGTTTAATGTTCAGAAAACAATATTGAATCTGTTGTCTCTTAAGTTTCCTGTATTGTTGACTTACATATATAGAATGACATACGAATATGTAATTCAAAATGTTCGGTTTATGTTAATGTGTTGTCTGTTTCAGTGAATTTTGTTGTGAGGTGTCTTGATATGTTGGTCTATACAAATCTTTGACGGCTTCAGCCATAGCCCATAAACTGTTGAACAAATCGCAATGGAAGGGATATTTGTTAAACTTAATACATACATATATATATATAAACATACATCAGTAGCGTGCGGTGACCATTTAGATAGCTGAAGCACTGAATATATAATTTTTAAATAAACAATAGTACATCGAGGAGCAGGCTTGCCTTGATAAAAACACCGCATGCCACTTTTTGTTATATATATACATAATTGTGGGCTGAACTTTTTCTTTTTTAATTCACAATTATTATAATGTCATCTGCATAAATGAAAAATTACATATTCTGTCATTCTTGCTTTGTAAATAAAATATCTGTGGGTTGCTTGCAGTTTCTATGATTTGCAAAATCATATTTAATGGCATGTGAGTTCAAGCAGTGTAGAACATAATTCAAATACTAAAATGCTTATCATTTCCAATGTTGAATGCAATTCTAAGAAGAAAATAAAATCTGCATTTAATTATTTTTTACTTAAATGAGCCTATTTTTTATAGTATATTCATTGTCAAGTCACAATGCTACCCCAACAAAGAGTTGTTTTTTTCTTTTTGCTAAAATGATAGCACTAAAAGACATTCAATTGTAAAGTACACATAGTCATTAACTACCTCATTTATTCTACTTTTCGGAAGCACAATATTTTTTTTTTTCTTTTCTTGTTTTCTTGCTGCAATAACGCAATTTTACTGTTTGTAAGATCATAATTCTATTCTGATATTTGAAAATGTATGTATGGATGCATGTGCGAATTTACACCACAATATTGGTGCAACTCGTACAATTGGAGTTTAAGATTGTAAACTTCAAGGATTTTTACAAACTTGTCATAAGCCACGGTTATATCAGGTTATTTTACAATACATCTTTTTCGGATGTAAGAGGTAGTAAAGTTATACATTTGATCATACTCGACAATTGTGTTTGTTATTTTTTCCTCCAATGTAATTTAAGTTCCCAAAAATGAATATTATTTTTCAAATATATTCTCCCCATTTCATTCTTGTTAAAAGCCTACATTAAGAAAAAAGACAAATCACTTTTACTAAATGTTCTCTAATATGTAATATGTAGCTATATAATGTGCTATATAATATACAAAATATATAATATTGGTGTTGCTTTTAAAGCAAAGGCCAGATCTCGTGTCATTATTATTAAAATAAAAAACATAATGACAACTCGTTTATAAAAAAGTTCTTTTTTTTTAGAAAATTGAAGTTTTGTGTGTATAACTTACCTCCAGTATTTTGGAACTTAATTGGTTGCAAAATTTTGTTATACAGCTGGAAGTATGCAGTTCATTTTGTATTTATTTCTGTTTCTGTAACAATTGGTTGTAAGTGTTGAAATACAGCAACAATAAAATGTAGAGAACAAGCAGATCTTTCTGTTGATTCCATTATTCTCATTCGCCCAAGCCTGTGATGAAAGACAATAATTATTCAGTAAGGATATGTGAAGTGATATGAATACTACATGCATGGCATATTCTGAAAATTTGACCTGGTGTACCGCAACAAATTTTATTTATTAGGGCTAAGCCGATACCAATCGGTATCGGAAAGTATTGGTTGGAATTTATTTACCGATACTGGCCGATGCTTTTCCGGCATTTTGGTCTTTCATGGGCTCTGGAAGAATGCCATGCGACCTTTTCGCAGAGTGTAATTATCCTGGAAATTATGCAAAATTTGAAGTTCTTTTATTTTGTTTTGTATGAAAAAAATGAATTTTGTAGTAACATAACATGTAATTTAATAATCTGATGTAATTCTTGAACATTTTAAAGCAAAAGTGTTGCTAAATTGATGAAAATAATTAGAGTGGAGTAGATACACACAAATATTAACCAATATTTTGAACAACTTTCAATTTTCTTTCAAGTATCAGTATCGGTGGGAATCTGTGGAAGTATCGGTATTGGGTCACAGTGGTATTGGCTCAGTCCTATTATTTATTGTACATATTTATTATATATTAATTAGATAAAATAGAAATTAAATACATATGCTACATATGCACACATTCAAGTAAAATAAAAACAGAACTTTACATTTTTCAACAATTTCTATGTATACAGTAACCCCTCGACTTATGTAAATTCGAAGTTACGTAATAACTGTACGTAGCTGTCACAAGACATTTTTTATTTGATTTCAGTTTGTTTTTATATTATTTTATATATTTTTCATACTGTTATATATCTGAGTAAATACTGCTGCATGATGTTTCATTTATAAAATAATACTATGTAAATAATATATATATATATATACACACATACATACATACATATTATAATAATAAAAAAAAAAGGTAAAGTGCTCCCCTGTGCATATCACCACTCTATGAAGGCGTATAGGGGGTGTGGGAGTAACACCCCACACTTTCTTGATCCCGGTCTCCCACACCCCCTATATGCCTTCATAGCATGGTGATATGCACAGGGGAACACTTTACCTTTTTTTACCCATGTTATTCGACGCTGGGTGGGCATCGGGGCCGCTTCCATCGTTAGAAAAGTTCCCGGATTTGAACCGGCCGGGGATCGAACCCGGGACCTTGAGCATGGTAGTCAGACGCGTTACCGACTGTGCCACCGCGGCCACCACATATTATAATAATAATAATAAATATTGCAGTTTCTTACAAAGTTACACGTAAACTGATTTACGTAAAATTGCAGTTAGGTAAAGGTTTATGGAACGCATTACTTACATAACTGGCAGGGGGGTTACTGTATATGGAAAAGTTGGTTTACTGAGGTAGCATGGGAGACTATGCCACTTGTGCATAACAGTAGTGCTACATATTTTATTACTAAAATGTGTGATAAAAAAACATTCATAAATGTCAAAAAACTAATCATCTTGCAGGAGAAAATAAGGGAAGAAATTTTCTTTGGATGTCTCCAAGAAACAGTGACAGAATATTTTTATGTTGGGGTGCCTATGGTAAAAATGAAAGTTTCGTCGAAGTTTATTTCAAGTTCAGTTTATGCTCATATAGGCTAATTGGATTAAAGTGGGATCTGAACAACCATGCAATGTACCCTCAGGGGTTCGGATCCGAAATTCGTTGATTGCAAACAGAAAGCTCCACACCATCGGGGAGACCCTCAAGTATATAACAGGAGATGCATATATTAAAAAGGAAAGCTATCCTCCTTTTTTTGGAGAGAAATAAATGAACTTTTACAATAATCAACAGTAAATACGAAAATAATGTAAACCTACATTTTTTTTTCTCTTGTGCCATATTGTAGCTGTTGCCTAGAGTATATGCCAATATTTACATTAAAAAGGACCAAATAACTGTTGCAGTTTTTCTTCCCCTCTTCACACCCCTTGCAATAAATAGGGGCGAAAAATTGACAACAGTGCTCTACTGCTATTTGTATGATTTTTGATCAATTGGCAAGAACCTTTACTTAATGATACATGTTAGACAAACAAGTTTATTTTATTTATTTATTCAGAAACTGTAATGGGAATATTTGTGTTTAAATCAGACTATTATACGGGATAGTATAAAATCACTCACTTACACACACACACACACACTCTCTCTCTTTCTCACCCTCCCTTCCCGATATTTCTAATCCTGAAGATTCATTGCAGCAGCAATATATTTTTTCATCTTTCCCGGGCAAGGAGACCTTTCCAACTGGTACATCAGATGATTGAAAAACTGGCACAACAATATTTTTTCAGGTTTCTTAAAATTGTAGGCTATATAAACACTAAAGTGAATAGTAGTTCTTTGCTAGGGATGAAATGGAGACTACTGTTTAAAAATCAACATGAGAATGAGACTAGACACTTCATAACAAGGCTCGGAACCAGACTATAACATCTAAATCAAGAGGATATTGAAACTTGCTGTCAGAGAGTCTAGTAAACAATATGAAAATTATGCCTAAAGGGGTGACTGTCAAAGTCTATACTCATCTTTAATGTGTAATACTCCAAGTGTTTAGTTTGTTTTCTCAAACATATTTACATTTTTCATTTCTGCTTATGATAACGAGAGAGGCTACCTCATTCATGGGACTGTCGAGTCTCGTCCTCTCTTTCCCATTGAATCATTTTACTGCTGACTTCTAAATTTTTCTCAATATACAACAAGGTCGCCATTAGGAAACTCAAGGCCCTGAAGGAACGCCTACTTGCGAAGACCTGTATATTTTGAAGAAATGAAAATATACACAGCTTCCATACCTAGTAGAATTCTACATCAAGAACCAACATAATTATTCGGTTTGCATAATCCCTCCCACCCTCAACGCATGCAGGATTTCCCGTGAACTGCCAATTAAATTTGGCAGGGTGTAGAGGCTATTAGACAAACAAGTGTCCACATCTTTTTTGTTAGTTCTGCATATGTATTCATGCACTACAGAATCATTGCTGCTCCCGTCAGATTACATACTGCGACGTAAGAACTCCACGTAAACAGGTTCATGCTAACAGATAGAATGAAATCACAAATAAACTTCCAAATTGAAAATTTCTTTAGAAACCTCCATCCATCCCGGGCACTGGCGCTGGTGACATCAGGCTTATCCCTCCACAGGCTTGAAATTTAGCTGTGCTATCTCTTGTCGATTATTATAAGTTATACCAAGAGTGCGAGTAGCGTGCCTCAGCAGATTATTTGGAGAGTGGAGAGTAATTCCCAGCAGGGAATCGGCGCAGATGTGTACCTCCCCGAGTTAAACATCTGTCTATAATACCTCTATAATGAAACTCCTGAGATTAATCGAAGACTAAAATTGGTAAACGCTGTAAGTGCCATAATAATTCAAACACCGGTTTCCACGTTAAACTGTGAAATGTGCCATGCTTTATAATGTGGCTGGTAGCCCTCTAAGTAGTTCAAAGGGCATGTAAAGAGGGCACTAGTGTGCACGTTCTTACGGGCTGATGTGTGGAACGAAGCGATTTCCCAACACTTTTGCTTTTGGCACTTACAACGTTTACCACTTTTAGTCCTCAATCCTTGCGCTCAATGCATGCATTGTTAATTATCATATTTTATAATTTTCCATTCAAGACCCTGTAATTTTTATTCACATTCTAATAGCGACGCCTTCCTATCTGTCTACAGCGTCAAAAGATGTCTTCTGAAAGGCAAACATGAATGTGATGAGCGGCTGCAAGCATACAGGATAAAAATTCTCCAGGACCAGCTTGTTTGAGTTAGTTTTTAAGTTTATGCACAGAAAGGCTAAACGGAACTGGCTCTACAGTTCAAAGTGGGATCCGATCAATATTTGTCCTCTACTGGATATCGAATCTACGACCCCTTAAATAATTCTTGAAGCTTTCCTGGCGGCGAATATTAAAGGTTTTCTCGGGCAATAAGCCACGTGATTTCCGGAAAGGCTTTCGAGAGCTAACGTCACTCTCATCTTCTGGGAATGAAGTGCAGAGGATGGATAACACTGGGGAACAAAGAAAAGATTTTATTTTGTGGCATAAAGTTTAATAACAGTTTCAGCACACAAAACAGCTGTGATTGCCAATTGTATGATTGGTTCAGTTAAATTGACTCCAGTTATAAAAATAAACACACCATGGAAAATGTAGGAAGTAAAATTACTCCACGCTTTTCTCGGTAATATCAAAATTTGATAATGGGCTGAAATTCCCATTAAGAAACTTATTTCTTTATTTGTAAATTGTTGCTAGGCAACTTATGAAGCATTGCTAGGCAATATATCCAATATATCTCTTAATGTTGAATTTTGTAGTATAAATAAGCGAAATGCGTTTAATGTGAATACATTGGAAATATGAGTTCCTCACGTAGTAAGTGTTTCAATAACCCAAATTTTTTTTGCTATATATGTGGAATATATTGTCTACCATCACAGGGAAGAAATATCACGGATGTAGTGAGAGATTTATTTTGCCAAAAATCTGGGACAACAGAATAAAAAATGGGTCCCACATATAGTTTGAAAAACTTGTTTGGAGTGCCCATGACATGGAGTGAACCAAAAAATCATGTTAATGATTCTAATCACAAAAAGAAATATTAAATTGTTGTTTGAAGTTTATTTATATGTATGTGTTATGTTTCAGCCATTTTGGTTTAGTTGCATTTATTTCATAAATTAGAGTCAATTCAGGAAATATATTATTATATCATTATTCAGCAGCATGAAATCGCCCTAAATTAGCTCTCAAACACTGTGCCGCAATTTCACTGTTCCCCAGTGTAATAAACCTTTTCCTGCTCCCACAAAAATAGGCAATAATTAGGCTGGAGGGTTCAATGAACCAACCGATCTCCAACTATGCACTGGTAATGTAATGACTAGAGCCCGGAAGTTTGGCAAAATGCCTCTTTTTATCTACTGCATATATTGATAAAATTTTTCCGGATATACGTTTCTTATGTTGTTTCGAATGTTTTGGAAGCCTTTTCATTTTGCCTATTTTGCCTATTTGGGACCCCACTGCCTATTTTTAATTATAATGCCTTTTTTTGCCTTTTTCAATGAAATTTGACATTTTTTTTAAAAAAAATGTGTATATAAATTATTTTTCTCCCAAAAAACGTTGTTGGCATTTATTTTTCTTCCGTTTATTATGTGAATAATTTTCGCCTTATTTAAGTAATATTGAACTCACCAATGTTTCAACATTGCTGAAGGAGAAAAGTGTGAGAAAAAAGTATTTCATGCTGAGTCAGGATATTGCCTTTCGGTTAACATTTCTTGTGCATGATTGACTGCTGAAGTGGACAGGTTGATTTAACACAAAGAAAATATTTCTGAAATCTCCCTCTCGAACCCGAAAATTTCAGGAAGTTGCGATTGAGCTTAGTTTACCTCAGCAACCAGTCTTGACGAGATAGGGAACCTGGATATCAGCAGCTATATATTATGCTAACAACCTTCAAAAAATCAGTGAGGTGATCGATGCTCTTCCAGAAAATGAAGCGGCTTCAATTCGTGAAGTGAAAAAACTCCTGTGCTATTCAAGTTTACTTTTGCACATTATGGTGCATTGCCAGAGACAATTACAATTATAGCATCCATGAAAATCTTCGAGGAATCTATGCAGCAGATGATGGAAGTGCCAGGAGAAAAGGGGTGAGCTGTTGCGGAAAAGTGCTAACGGGTAGTGAGTGCAAATGAGGACTTGAAACAATTGAAAACAATTTGTGATATTCTAAAAGGTGAAAATGCTGTTACCAAAATGAGTCCAGCTACATTAATATGTATGCTCCAATAACTTCTGTCGAAGTAGAAAGATCATTTTCTATTATGAAAAACATTCTCTCTGACAGACGACTATCAATGAATGTTTAGAACTTAAAAGCACCTTGTAGTTATGTGCAATCAAGACGGAGAAAATTGAAATGCTCTTCCCAATTTAGATTTTAACATTTTGCCAGAAATTATAGATAAAAGTAAGCGACTTCTAAATGTGCCTTTTTTCGGTTTATTTTGCCTTTTTTTTCATTTTTAGTGCCTATTTACCACATTATAAATGCCTTTTTGCCTGCCTATTTTAACGAAAATAAATGCCTGAACTTCCGGGCTCTAGTAATGACAAATGAAGTGCAGAGATAATGGATAATAGATAATAAACCTTTTATCGCACACTCCCTAAAGGCGGCCCTCCGTTCCAGAGGGTGATGAAATAAGGAAAGGTCAAGTAATGGTGATCTTTTTTCTGCCTTTCCTGGTATATTTCTTATTAGCATCGCTTTTTTTCACTTTTGATAGATCGCGACGATGGGAATTAAGAATATTTGATAAAATTGTAGGGATAGTCACAAATGAACACCCAAAGCCTAGCAATGACTCGACCTTGAGACCAGTGTCAGACTGGCAAATTAGCAGCTCTGTCTAATGCCACAAGGGCCGATCTTGAACGGACAAATTTGAACTGGTTCTGCATAGGAGCGAAATCGAAGGGTGTTTTTGCTATTCAAATTTCAAATTTGACCATTTAACAAAATGTTCAAAATTAATATTTGTATACAGATTCGGATCCTCGCCAGTTTTTCTTTAAAATGAGTCATCTTGCACCTCTGCAGAGGCGTGGCGTGCATGTAACCGCTGTTACCGCAGGTAACAACAAAATATAAAGAATTGAAGAACCTGTCTTAAAATATTATTACATACATAAACTGGTAATATTGTCAAAAAGTAAATATTGCAGACTGACATTTTTTCTGACACCGGCAAAAGCGAAGAGGAGGACTGATCCGGTACTCTCCTCAGGCAACATGAGGAAAGGGTCCTGAGCCCACGCAAGGAAGACTTGGCGTTGCGGTAAAGACTCGTCAGGAGGAGGAGGCGGGTTATTGCCATGCCTGTTTAGCCGCTACAGTTGCAGGTGATCCTTACCGGATACAGATCAGTGTGGCCATATTCAATTGACAGAAAAGAGCTAAGTCGCATAATCGGGTCTATCTTACTCTGAAGGTGTCCACTCACACTGGGAAACGATGGCGCAGTGGTAGCGTCGGAGCTTTGTCAAGGGATCCCGGGTTCGATACCCGGTGGAGGCACAAGTGGTTCGGATCCCACTTTAAACTGTAGATCCAGTCCCGATTAGCCTTACAGTGCATAAAGTGGACATAAAACGCCAAATCAAAATAAGAAAAATCAGATCACACTGGGGGGAAAGCAAACTACCAAGTGATATTTTGTATTTACACTAAATATCAGCGATTACGAAAGTCCCCTTTGTCCTTTTTCGACATCGTGGGCGAGAAAGAGAGGAGAGGGATAGGGATGGTCAAGGGGTCCGCTGTCGTTCTAAAATGTCAACCTAAAATTCTATATTTCACACATATAATATTATTTCGGTTACAGGAATTTGTGATAATTGTTGAAAGGGCCGATTGAGATTGACATACGTTGTGCAGGCATGCGATAATTTCGGATTGAAGCAATGTTTTTGAGGTAGCAGCACTGTTTTGGGTGAAAACATTACTTAGAAGCATAATTTCCCGATTGTTATCTTAGCACGCTCTGAAGTGTCAGGTGTCGCAGGTTCTAATCCTCAGCAAGAATGGTTATTTCAATGTTTGTTGTTATTATTTTACTTACATAATTATAAAAATTAATAATTACATACACAAAAAAATAATTGTATTTCAATAATTCACCATGCATCCTCATCGTCACGATTATCCTATAAAGCGAAAGCCTTAAAGGTAGCAAGGGACGTAAAATATAGGAAATAGTAGTGGTGTCAGAAATGGGATTTCTGTGGATTTAGCGAAACATAGGAGTGGGAGTAGTTAGGAAACAGATGAAGACTACATCTACTCTACATACGTCTTATTTGAAACGAAAAGTTTCGCGATTTGGGCAAATCTGGTTTCAAAAGAACTAAGATGGCAACAGTAGTACAACTGGACTTCTTGCAGTGTAAGGTTCCGAAGGAAATATTGACTATTGGGGAAGGGCCCATGCTGAGAAGGGAGGGGGCAAGGAAGATGGGGTGCTTCACGTGTTACAAAAGTAAACAACTGTGCAGTGCGAGTTTTGTGAGTGGTGTCTTTCGTCTTTGCGTTGTTTTCGGGCATTGTCAATTAATTTACAAGCGGAATGGAGCTTGTTTCGAGTTCCGAGGTGGCGGGTTCGTCCTATCTGAACAGTGTGTGCCATAGAAGATATTTCTGTAAGTATCAAATTACGTATTTCTTTATTAGGCTAATGTTTATTGTGTCAACAACCAATGTTTGCGATTTCACTTCAGTGCTTAAGCCAACATTTTTTTTCCTGATTAATAACTTTACCAAAATCTAGTATCTAATTTGATGAAGACACATCAACACTAAAAGGTCGTAACACAATCTTAAGCGATATTTTTAAAATTTATAGAATCTGACACGAATGAAACAAATGATTACTTTGATAATTTCTATCTTCATCAGATTTTTCAGGAATAATGTTTCGTGGATTTCTATGACACACCATCACCATTAACCCACAAGGACACGTGAATGGGTAAAAATGACCCAAAAGATTTTGAAATATTTCTTTTCAGGCGACCCTTCTCAGTACCTTTCCAAACACTTTCGAATATCATGACCTTGACTCAGCTATGAGGCTTCGTTAGCTCCCCTCACAGGGCCGTGGAAACATCGCCTGTGTAAATTTCACCCCCACTTGCGCTCCTGTGTTTCAGCTTGGTATTTAAACATGATCTTTTCTCTCATTGTCAAACTCAATAAAGATGTTAAAAATTAATACAATTTGTTTAACCAATAAAGATATTGTTAATTAAATGCTTTAATGTAATTATAACTCGGATTTACGAAGTAATTTTGCTTCTGGGTAATATTACACAGCCGAGTCTTTGGAGAAAATTTTAGGAATGGCGTTGATGAAGGTTTTGGAAGATGTTAGGGGTTGTTGGGGACGTTTAATAACTTTCTGCTACACTGCACTACTTCTATATGTATAAAGCATCAGCTGATAGCGAAATCGGAGACCTATTCCCTTAGTGCTCGCACACGTGACCGCGTTTGGTTCAGGGTTGCCAGCTGACCCATTAAAAACGGAGCACGCGTTCAGAAATAAGCTAAATTTTTCAAAAATAGCGAAAAGTAGCAAAACTTTTCTCCCGTGCTGTTTTCACAATACTTTAAAGTATCCTTTGATTTATAAATCGTAGCGGGAGCTATATTAACTCAGGCCCGTAGCCAGGCAGGGGCCAGGGTGGCTGAGCCCCCCCTCCCATCGTCGTTAGCCCCCCTTGCATTGTCGTTAGCACCCGGTCAAAGGTAAAATTTGTTTGTAGTGACAAGTGAAAATGTAGGCAGCGGATATTATGTGGTCATAACTTGATGAAAGGACAAATTCACAGAACGAAAATCAGCTATCACATGCCTTCATCTTGTTTATGAACTGAAATCTAAGTAGCGGAAAGTACAGGGTGTCTACAAATGATTAATAGCGGTTTCATGATGTTACTGTACATGTATTATTGAACGTATCACAAAGTAACTTTGCAGTTTTGTAGAGAAACTCAACAAGTTTTGTGACACAGTACAAGTTATGGGAGTTTTCTGTTCGCCATTGCGCCGTTGAGCATATTCGTGACTTTCCGGAACTCAATGCTTTTCGTGCAATCTCAAAATTTAGAGTTGACGGCCGCTTCTTCAGCGAACAACCATTACAGAATACGGGTATCTTGACATGTTAGAAAATTGGCTCATGCCACAGTGGGAGACAGACAGTGAGAATTTTATCCACCAGTTGGATGGTGCTCCGCTCCAGTTCCATCACGATGTCCACGAATTCTTAACCACCAGAGTATCAAACCGATGGGTCGGTCGTTGTGGAAATGATGATCAACAACTGCTGTCATTGCCTCACGGTGACTTTTTGTGTGTGGGGTTATGTGAAGGATCTAGTATTTGTGCCTCCATTACCGAGTGATCTAGCAGAACTGCGAGCTCGTACAATCAGTGCCTTTCATCTAATTGATAGGTACATGCTTCATCGCGTTTGGGAAGAACATGATTATAAAGTTTATGTCTGCAGAAGCACTAAGGGGGAGCATATCGAATCGAACACTTGTAATGTGTCACAAAACTTGTTGAATTTCTCTACAAAACTGTAAAGTTACTTCACAATATGTTCAATAATACACGTACAGTAACTTCGTGAAACTGCTTCAATCATTTTACAGTAACATCGTGAAACTGCTTCAATCATTTGTAGACACCCTGTATTTATTAGGTTGTATAGAGTTTAGACAGTTCTTGCATAGCAGGACCGTAGCCAGGCTGAACTCCCCCTTAACATTAGGTAAAACTATTGTATCATTTGTTTGGAGTGAAGAGTGAAAATAGACAGCAGATTATTTTGCTCACAACTTGGTGAAGGATAAATTCACAGAACTTTATCTTGTTTTTGAGCTTAAGTCGAAGTAGCGGTAAGTATTTAGAAGATTCTCTAGACTATAGAATGTTCTTTCACAGAGGAGCTTCTTTATCTGTACCTTTCCTGCCCCTGTTGCGGTCTCCCGTTTAGACAGAAATCTGTGACTTTGACGTCATCATCATATCTGCATCAAAGGTCAACAGTCCCTAAATTTTGGGAACGAAGGGAAGTTTTATTCCTTTAGCTGGGGGTGGAATGTACTATGATTGAATATTGAGCATTATTTTGGATGATATAAATATCTGTATCATCAAAAGTAGTGTCCAGTACGCAATAAGAGATGGTGTCAGTAGTAGTCGATTAACACTTCAAGAGATGTTTTAGAATATATCTATAGAAAAATGTACTATTTGTGTGATATTTCTAAATTTTATATTAACTTAATGACCCCCCCACACACACACAACACACATAATTTACCTTCATTTAACACTTAAACTTTTGAAAAATGGACTTGGTGTACAAAGCCCGCCTGATAACCCGTGAGCCCCCCCTGGAGATCAATTCTAGCTACGGGCCTGTATTAACTCAAGATAACTTTTGTATTTTCAAGTAAAAAATAAAAACATTATATTTTATTGTAATTCAAATATGTGTTCTTTTTCTGTGCATTACTGAGAAGTTGTGTCTACCTAGCACAATTATATTGTCCTGCGAAAAAATAATTGCTACAAGTTTTAGAAACTAGTACAAAATATAGTCCGAAAATTCCATTTTCACGAACCGCCATTTTGAGGCCCGAAAATAAGAACAAATAATAAGTTTATAGAAAAAAAATTATGGCAGTTTCATGCCATTTAGTTGTTTACAGAGGAGGTAATGTTTTATTCCCTTACCGAAAAGTCAAAATATCTATTTTTGCCGACTTTTTTGGCATTCTGGATCACTGTGTGGTGGTGGAATTCCTGCAGGAGTCAGACCATCCAGGATTATGTGACGTCACGTAAAAGTCTCTGATGTACCGAGGAATAATAATATGGGTCTTCTCACGTTAAATCGTACAGTCATGGATTTTGACGAAATTTTCACAACGCTTTGGTTTGCGCATTAACAAATTTCCATTCGACATTTTAGAAAAAGAAATGCGTTTTTGTACTTTTTAAGGAGGGAGAAAATTTTATTTTTTGAAAAGGCATATTTTTCAAAACGCTGTATATCAGAGTGTATGCAGAGGTGCAGTGGCGTGGCGTAGGATTTTTAAAAGTGTTACCGGTTATCAGTAGGACATTTAAGAGAGGAGCCGTAAGACTTGGGCGCCTCCCCACCTCATGCCCCCTCCCCCCAATGTCTTTCAAGTAGTTCGTATAATATTATTCTGGTACGACTTCAATTAGATACTAGATTTTGGTAAAGTTATTAATCAGGAAAAAAAAATGTTGGCTTAAGCACTGAAGTGAAATCGCAAACATTGGTTGTTGATGTGCTGCATCAAAATATTTTAAGGATATGAAAAATGTTGCCGAAAAGAAGATAATTTTCTTAAAAATAATTTCAGTTGACTTTTTAAAAAATGTGGTGTTTGTAGTTGCTTTTTCTTCACTCTATGCAATCTCAAAAGCAGATTATCAGTTTTGAAGAAAGTAGCGACAGAAATAATAGGTGATAAACTGAGGAGCTTCGCCGGGAAAATACGTCTAAGGGACTCGTATTCACGACCAAAGTACATTTAAAGGAAGAAGGAAAGATATAGGAACTAGTAAATAAATATTATTTAATTCCTTAAAATATATTAATTTATCTTGAAAGTGATTTGATAGGAAGTCTGTTTTCCTCGCTTAGCTTAACGATACTTCTCACATTCATTATTACTATTATTATTGTTAGAATTTTATTACTATCATTATAATCCTTATTTTCATTATTATATAATCTATTTCTGGAAATGTATTTCGGTTTCCAAGTGTATTGTTCAGTTTTACTGTGGTTTCAAGGGTGTATTGAAATAGGTCAAGATTACACATTTTGTATAAAAATGAAAATAATCGAACTCATGTGAATTCTGTGAACCCAATCAATACACATTTGTATTGATTTAGGGGTCAAATAGTGAGCTCCTGATTTTTGCCGATATTTTTCGCATTCCGGATCACTGTGGGTGAAGTCTATTAAACCACTCTCACACGGTGCTTAGGTACGTCTTCACTTCCGGATCGACTTCCAGCTTGAAACTACTACAAGATTTTTTTATTTTTTTTTTACGTCCTCAGTTCGCGAACACAGCAATAGGGGTCTCACACTGCTCAGAAACGCAGTCTTAAAAATGGCGACTGCACAGACACGATATATCACTTCACAAGTTTACATGATAATAACTGTTGAAGAAATAGAAAAGTATTTATTTTATCCAACAAAGAGTAAGAGAAAATCACTGGCAATGTTAAAAAATGCAGCATCTGTAGCCTGTAGCAGCGAATGTGAGTACTAGAGCCCGGATTTCCATGCACAAACAAACAGCAAAATATGCATGCAAATATGCACGAAAAATATAAAAAATATGCACTAAGATATGCATGAACAATTATTTTTTTTCCAAACATCTTACCTTAATGGCCTCTGTTGCAATGAACTATGAACGTCTTTCTTAGGTTTTCTTCTGTAAACCCTCTGCGCTTATCAGTGAGAAACGTTTTGTAGATCGAGAAGTTCCTTTCTACATCAGCAGAAGTCACTGGTGCATGTGAGAAACACCAAACTTCCTCCTGTATTAGGTCCTCTTCCAAGTCCACATTTTCACCATTCAGTACATTTGCAATGTCACAGATTGTTCTGTACCCGGGATTTTTGTCTAATACTTGGTGAAGTTTTTCTGACACTATTTTGGCGACACCGTGAGTTTCACTGGAGAAAGATTGCGATACTTCGCCCAACAAGGAGAGTGAATGCTGCAAAGGATTATTACGGGACTCTTAACTGTGTAATAATTGCAGGTATACTCGAGAAGTGGTTGTGTATGTAATTTAATTCGTTCTCAATCCCACTTCTAGAGAAACATTTCTGTGACACACAAATAGCGGCTGCGTCTTCTGGTTTTCGTGAGTCTATGACTGCCTTCACTTCATTGAAATTTTCTGCATAATACGACACAGCTTCTAGCCACGAGCCCCATCGTGTTAATACCGGTTGCGGAGGTAACGGAACATTTTTCGCCAGTTCGCGAAAGAGACGTACTCGCGAAGGAGCTTTCACAAATACTTTCTTTACATTTGATACAAGTGCATCTACTTCCGGGTATTGGTATCTGATTATTTCTGCTACGCGATGAAGACCGTGTGAAAGACAAGTCAGATGGACTAATTTAGGATACAACACTTTCAAACCAGATGTTGCTTTGACAATGTACGGGGCCGCGTCAGTAACAAGCAGTAACACATTGTCATACTGGATGTGATCTGGCCACAACAAAGTTAACGAATCATTAAATAATTTCGCAATTGTGGAATGATTCACTTTCTCAAACACCTCGATATTCAGTAAGTAGGGTTTACCACTCGCCTTCATTGCACCAACAACAGCATTGCAAACACAACGTCCTGCCGCGTCAATAGTCTCATCGATAGACACCCATATTTTCTCGTGCTTCAACGCTTCCCGAATTTCTCCCATGACCTCATTAAAACAAACAGGCACATAGTTTTTACGTAGCGTTGATTCATCTGGCACCTTCTTTCCCGTGTACTTTTCAAGGAAACCTCGTAGATGGGCATTGCTCAGTTTCCACAAAGGAATATTAGCACTCACAAACGCAGAACACAGATCTACATAGAATGAATGTATCACTTACTGTGCATTCAGATGTTGAATTAGTGGACGCGGTAGTAAGCAGTTGTTGTTTACTGCGATATCTTCTTTGAAGGGCTTCCCTGTGTCTTGCTGAATTGACATGTTGAGTAGCTTGAAATTTCTTCTCTGCTGAAACTCTTTTTTCGCACACCACACAGAACAAAACTGACCCATCTTCTGTAAATACACTACTTCCAAATTCTTGTACGTATTTACCAAACAATACTGCCTTACTTGATTTTTCAGATGGCATGTTTAACACAACACAAAATAACACTTAGACGTTCGTGAACTCCTTTGATACTAACAGCAGAAACCCTTTCCACATAGTTGCCAAGTCGCGAGAAAGGCTTCGCGCTAGTTGACAGTTGTAAAAGCATCAGAAGGTGCTATATCGCTGTTGTTTAAAAAGCACTACATAAAATGCTGGAAAAAAACTTTAAAAATTATAGTGTATATTGTATATTAAATTGGTATGTTCGCCATTCGGTTATCGCCGTGCAGTCGAAAGTGAATTTACCAACTATTGTGGGCAACAAACTCAACGCTATTATCTCTTGATAGACTATGAAATATGCTAGTATGTAGCAATAAAATTCGAAATATGCCTTATCCTGCAAAGTTGAAGAAATATGCATGCAAAACAAAATTCACTCAAAATATGCACTTATATGCGCTATCATATGCGTCTCAAAAGACTCTTTACAAGTTCGTCGGAAAGAAAAAAATATTTTCCATAAGTTTTTGATTGCTACATGAAACATGCATTTTGCATAGAAATCCGGGCTCTAGTGAGTACATATAGCAAATTTTATTTCAAGTTCATATGCCTTCTCTGTTCTACTCTTTCTCCTTCTCTATTACTTTTCTGTCTCCTTCCGTTTTCCTTCATTTTAATTTTCTCTCATGGTTGTGTTCAGATCGTGCCACTTTCATGAACGTTTTGATAATTTGTTTCCCTCTAAATAAGCCTGTTTTTTTATTTCTTGCAGGCTTATGGATTGGTGAATTCCGTTTGGTGTCTGTGACAAAACCCATAGTTAGTGTAGAGAACTTGAAAATGCTCATTCTGCACTATTCAAGCCCTTCAGGAAAGAACAAAATATGAAATCTTCGACAATTGGTATGTTTTTTGTCCATAGGCGTAACTTGGCGGGAGCAAGGGAGCACTTGCCCCCTCTCCCCCAATTGCAGGCTTATCAAAATTTACAAGTTAACAAAGCAATGCTCTTAACCTCCTTGGACCTAAGATGCAACGTAATTAGTAATTTTTATGATTTCGCAAATTTAACAGTTATTTAGCAAAATAATTAGTCCTGGACGCTTTTTTTATGGGATAGAAAACTTTTTGACTTTCCTCTCCCCCCTCCAAAGTTAAGGCGCAAATTCGATTCTGCCCCCCACACCCAGAAAGTTAGGTTCCAGGTTGCGCCCATGGTTTTGTGAGTTCATTCATTACAACTTTGGACACAGATTGAACATAAGTGGTTGCCGAACACCGTTGGCGTTGTACATAATATAATGCGTTTAGAATATAATGTAATAATGCAAGGTTTTTATAGTACTGGAATAATTGTGAGACGTGTGCTAAAAACGTCACATGAGAAAAATAGAGTAATCTTTGAACTATTCTTATCACAGATTATGTAATTCTTGCCCGTGAAGCAGCGATTCAAATTCGCAGTTTAACGACAGTAGCCGTATACTCGTAGCCGTAGCAGGGCCTTGCCCACATGTTGAGACCTATGACTAACAAAAACAAAATCAAAGCTTCCACTGACGTCACGAAACGATAAAGAAGACTGCCCAAACTCTTGGAACTGCAGAACAAAATCACACTTTGGATGTTGCGGTAGGACTCACCGATGACGTCATCCTTCGGCGGGAGTTCTTTTCCTTCACCGAGCGAGCACTTCGCCGAAGTTTTAGGAGGGAAAAAAAGAAAATCGCGAAAAAAAAAGTTACAAGGCCAGTACCTGTGCTCCCATCTAGCGGCGCCGTTCGCAAACTTGACGGAGGTCATCGTCACCAAGGTTGCAGACGTCTTGAATTGGCCGAGGTCGTCTGGAGCAGAAGAGAAGGGGGGAAGAGGGAGGAAGCAACAACAGAAAAGGACGAAAGACTTCTTTTTCTTCTATTTTTTTTAAATGTGTTGTGACGGCGAAAGTGCAACTCAAAGCTACTGTTAAAAGGCGCTTTCTTGCATTCCCCCACACAATATTATATCTGCTCGAAGGTTAGGCACAATGGCAGCGATTCGGGTTCCAGAATGGCAAGAAAAGTAAAAATTTTAGTGGTCATCCTTTATTCTTATACCTGTTGATGCTTTGGCTTTAATCCGGTACATTGTACAGTCACGGACACTTCTGGGCTGTAGTGATCCCATTGAAAGTCATTGGGGTTGCTACAACCCAGATGTGTCCGTGACTGTACACTCCTGTTCAGATAAAGTGTCACATACATCAACCGTTCAACCTTATAAAATGTTCCACTGTATGTGAACAGTAGTGTACAGCAGATAGAGCCACGATTACATCAAATATACAACATAAACTGAGGTAAAAGAAAATGCAATATATAGCTCTAAGCAAAACAGTTTACTTTTTTTAGGTAAATTAGCGGGGGCACTGCACTTCCACCTCCCCTACTGAATGTGTCTGCAAGTAAGATATTCACTGGAGTAGCACAATGCAGTACATTTATGAACTAACGCAAAGAATAAAGCATTTGATAGGTGCAATATTATGATAATCATATTACAATTACGGAACAAAGTACTTATATCAAACCAGAAAGCGACAAATTTTAAAAAATCCAAGTGAGGGAAGCATTTTCTTGGAAAATCAGATCTAAGGTTGGAATTTTTGCGACCTTGTCCCGGAACAAAGCGGCTCAGGTTGGAGGCAACCCTGAGGGGTAAAGGCAGCCGGAGCAAGATGCTGATCATATCACCTCCACAAATGACCGAGATCTTCAATGTGGGGTCCTACACGTGTGTCCTCATGGACATGGAGAAACGAGCGGGGGATAGCTTTTCTTCCACTTTTAAATGAACATAATCTATTGTTGATGGAACATGCAGATGCAAACTACACAGACATCTGTCTGGAGGAAGGATTCACAATATCGAAAACATGATTATTTACATATGGTGAAATGTAGAACACCGAGCTCTATTTTCATCTTCGGGAGAGAAATTATAAGACGGAAGTGTCTGATCAAAAGAACGGAGGAAGTTCGGCCAGTTAGAGAGAACCATGGGTATCCTAATTTGACTAAGGGGCAACATCAATTTATTCCTATAAGATTATTTTGTCCAAGGTCTAAACAATTATAACCGTGATTCATACGTCCGTGAAACATTTGGAAGTTCACCACAGATAAACTATGCAACGGATAGTGATACTTCTGATGCCGATATAGAACGACAACTAGTGTTGCCCACGAGACGAAACTGGCTTTTTAAAATTCGAGACGAGACGAGAGAAATTAAAAGTCTCGAAAAGAAAAAATACAAACAAAATAATTAATCCGTTCCGAATATTTATTTACTCGGAATAAAGAATTTTCTTTGGAAACCCAAATCAGCGTCTATAACATAAAAAAAAAGGCTATCTTACTCTTCCGAAATTCTGTATTACTTCTAGTGTTGCCCACGAGACGAGACTTTGGCCTGTCTCGTCTCGTGGAAATGCTGTGAAATGCTGTCTCGTCTCGAAAATATTCGTTTGTCTCGGGACACATGATCAATCTCGTCTCGTCTCGAATTTTTAAAAGCCTGTCCCGTCTCGTCCCGTGGGCAACACTAATTACTTCCATTTTATAATGTATTCAAGCTTAGTACGTTTATGTTGGTTGTAATTGTACTCCAGATAGAAGGTCTTTGCTAAAATACCGATTCAGATATCTATGTGTAAAACATTGAGAGAGAACTATTCTCGATAATTTCTTTGAATGGAAAATGTATGAAAAATATCGTAAACCTTACGAAGAAAATTGCGGGCTTTGTTTGCTTTTCCATAGTAACGAAATTTATTATTTGTTTATCCTTAAAACAACTTAAATGTATTAAAGCCTTTAAAGTAAAAACTACTGCTATAACTCGTAAACTACAGTTACGTGAGACATACAATAGTTGTTATCGTCACAACACGTTTATTCCCACACAAGGAGGGATATTCCACATAAAATCGTATCATGTAAGGAACGGATCAAAAGCAATTTTTGTAGTCTTCTCATGGAAGGAACTGATTTTTGACATGTAACCTTCTCTTGCTGTTTGTAATATTTCCCCATCCGACACACCGCGGTCAGTAACCCTTTCCTCTAGGTATATTTCACCACATAACTTTTTAGTAAGCATTCTGTTTGTTTAAACATGAATTTCCCAGCGGAGGGAAAATGTCCTCCCTTCAAAATATTCGGCGAACGGGAATTCCCCTTTCGCCGAAAATTTTACTTGGGTTTGAAATCTGATAATGCGCCTCTGGGTCATTCGGCGAAACGGGATTTGGCAAAAGATACGATAACAAAAGATGGAGCAAGCGAACACCTGAATCCCGTGAGGAGATGTAATTAATATGTGGCATAACTTCCCTGGGTGTTCGTTATCCTTTCCTGCTTGTCGCGGCGTTTCGGCTCGATAGTTCGCAATACTGTGGGTTCTTTCGCAACCGATACTTCTAGCTTCTGCCTGTCGCGTGTTGTTTGTAGCATAGGTCAGACCGAAGTAAGAAGTGACCAGACCAAAGCAACAACCTATGTCATTTGGTTGATTGATTGATTGATTGAGTTAGTTTATTGTACTTCTCGTTTTGTGCCTCTTGGCTAATTTGCGAAGATGGGGATGAGTGATGAAATGATGAAATTGATGAATGGACATTCACAAACAACCAAGCCCGAGCGGGATTCGAACCCGGGACCCTTGGCGTCGCAGCGCGATGTGCTAACCACTCGTACACAGGGTCCTCAAGGGAGCTTGCAGATCAAAGCAAGAAGCGACAAGCAACCGCTTGCAAACGAACCCCCAGCAAATGTGACCACCCGAACCGAAGTAACTCGACAAGGTGTAGTACATGTTGCTTGCTTGTCGCTTGCGTGTTGCTGAAACTTAATATCGTGCATGGTGTAGCCTCGGTCTGTTAGTTGGTAGTGTATATGCGGTGAATACTTGCCTATATACGGAAGGGGCTCGTGTTGATTGTAACTTCAATGCAAACTCTTCGCGCAGCTTGTTGCGTGTCGCTTGTTGCTTCAGTCTGAAAGCTGTACGATGGATAAAATAATTGATTGAAGCCAGATAAACAGCAAAGTAGATTTCATACTCTATTTAGCTATTGGTAATCAACAAACTTTATTTTAAATATTAATGTACTTATGGTTAACGAACCTTATTTATTCTCACTATACAGTGAACAAAATATTTTAAGGTTTTGCACACTTTCGGGAATAATATTTTGTGATGTCTCTCACTTTTAACTTTGGTTGACATGATATACTGCAATACTTTTACGAGACGAGACAAAACGAGACGAGAAGAGACAAACGAATAATTTCGAGACGAGACATGAGACGAGACAGAACACTTCGAGACGAGACATGAGACGAGACGGCATTTTCACGAGACGAGACGAGACAGACCAAAGTCTCGTCTCGTCTCGTCTCGTGGACAACACTAACAACAACTCTATAAGTTTTTGTAGGAAACCGCACGAGCGCGTAATTACCATGGTTTGCCGCTAGGAGGCAGTAGTAGCAAATATGGCGGTAAGTAAACGCGAGAAGGCGTTTTGTGTGTTGGAATACACAAGAACCTTGTCCTCTGAGCCTGTGCAGTGACGATTTCGAGCAGAATTTTAAAAGGATCCTCCGCTTCCCGCTAATCTCCAGATGCTTTCCAACCGTATGACAGTGATGTGGTAACACGTATGAGGGACGAAATGCAGCATTCGTTAGATATCTGCCGCATCAGCAAAGGTGGACACATAGAGTATTTGTGAGGTGTGTGCAAAAAAAACTTGAAGAACTTGTCGTTCAATCGGCATCAGAATTACCACTGTCAGTTGTAGAAAATTTATAAAATGTTCCTGAGACTTGTGAATCACCCTGTATTATTAACATGCACATAATAAGCTTCACGCACACCTGTCTACTTAATGTGCAGCTTTCTAGGTGGCAAATAATTAGAATTTTTTCGCACATGATAAAGGTTGAAAGAGTGCACAGAGTACAATATCGATTTATCTTCAGAGGGGCCCACAGGGGCATTACCCCTGGTTCAAGAAATAAAAATGCCACTTAAAAATCAAATACGGGCTATGTTCCGTATACCATAAGGGTTAAATGGGTGCAGTGAGTGCAATATGTTATGCCTGAAGTTTCTTCAAGTGCTCATGGTTCAGTACCTCACGAATTTAACTAATCTACAACGAGGCAATTGCTGACAAAATGTGCAAATTCTACAAGAGATTTGCTGGAACATTTCACCTCAAATAGTGCAATTTGGAAAAATTAATTAGCATCTTAAGCGATGAAATTTAACAATACAATTCGCGTGCGTGCGCCAACAAAGAGAATAACGTGTTTGTAGACATTCGTTTCAGATGGTGGGACAACAATATAATTTAATCTGGAAATCTCAACGTTTAACAAACTATTAACTGTTGGCCAGCCACTAAACTCAAGAACACACACGCGCGCATCCCACCCCCTCTCTTCGGGCGTTCTGGGAAACTCGCTCGTAAACTTGGTTATTACAAGAAATAATTTTTTTATTGGTTGATTGTGTTTTATTGCATTTCCGCCTACAATTAAGAGCTGGATGATTATTACGAGCCACACGTAGGGATGGCACTGAAACAAGATGATTCTTGGTATAACTTGACAGGTTTAAAAACAAGACGCTGCAATCCATTGTTTGCGCACCTCGCATCACATTTCCCCACCCCATTGTCTGCGGCGATGTTCGTTCGCAGTGTTGCAAACCTGGAGGGAGAGGAATCGTCTGAGAATTTTCAACGAAATTTGAATGTGAAAGGCATGAATTAGTATCCCCTCACCTACGCTACCTATTGATTACGCTAAATTCTAAATACATTTTGATATTTTCCCTTTAAACCTTAAATGAATTAAGTTATATTAGGGATATTTCTTACCAGCATAAGAAATGTATGAAATAAAACGATAGAAAAATGAAAAATATATAAACGATAGAACTGAGCTCACCTTCTAAATGTTTTCCAGTTCTCCTTCTTCAGTTTCACTCTCCCACTCATCCGAGTCTGTGTCTACCGATGAATCTGTGTCCGTGTCTGAATCGGCTTCACCAAGTCTAATTATCAGTTCATCTACACGCTCGTCCATAAGTCCATCTCTTTCAAAGTAAGAATCTTCAATTTTTTTTCACGTGTTCCCAACATTTAATCCATTTCTGTACAGAATATTCACTAAATAATTTTCCCAGCAAATCTTTCTTTGCGTCCAGTGAATCCGAAATGAATTCCCTTGCCTTACCCTTGATCCCCCCCCCCCCCACACACACACAAGTTCAATGGGATTTAAGTCTGCGTGGTAAGGCGGAAGTCGTATTATGGTGTGCCCCGCGTTTCTAAATTTCGTGTCAATCGCATACTGTTTCACATAAGGTACACTTTGAATTTTTAAGTACAATTTCCTTTTGTTTATTGTTCACAATGCTTTCACTCTATTCTCCGCATCGATTTCAGTTTCGTTTGCAGGTTTGTCTGTCGCTGAGAGCCACTGTACCATGAAAATCGTCATATTTGTTTTAGCTTAATTTTGCTGAGTTGGCACCACTGGTACTCTCAACGCCAGACCAGTGAGTAGAAGAGTGGTGGGGAGGATGACGTAATTGGAAGTGCTCCGCAGCGATCTGCGCATATCGGGACTTAACTTGTCAGGCTATATATAGTTGTTCCATAATCCATCTTCTACACATACTCTCTCTCTCTCTCTTTTCCTTTCTTCTTCTTCTTTTAAAAAATATAGAGAAAGAGAGAGAGGGATGGAGAGAAAGAAGTGAGAGCTCACCATTTCTCTATTCTTCACTTACACCCCTCCTCTCTCTATCCCACGGTGCACACACACACCAGGAGCGCCGACTTGTCAAAATCATTGGGGGGAGGCTCTGATCACTGAAATAAATTAATGAATGACTCACTCCCTCCCTTTTTTAAGTTTTGGTCTCAGTGTTCGGAATCTCATAAAAGCCCATGAATTCCTCAAAAATATCAAAACTTTTATTCACAGTTGGAATGCAGAATATTAATTGTCCACGGATGGATATGTCACAAGTTTCGTCAACCATAATAGCAAAATATTCCCGACTTTTAATATCTGCTACCACGGAGCGCAAAACAGATCTCCCTAATATATCAATGATCTCGTTCTGAATGTCATGTTAGAGCCATTTGTAGCCCGAACGTCCCATCCACTACCCTAGTTCATGCACATCGTCTTTTGAATCTCTTTTTAGTAAAAATGTTAACAATACTCATAATTACATACTTAGTATATAGTAGTAAGTCATGTGTTTTGCTGTCTCTGGTCATAGCCCCCCCAAAGTTGATGGTTTAGCGGTCTCAGCCCCCCCCCCCAAAGTTGATGGTTTAGCGGTCTCAGCCCCCCCCAAAGTTGATAGTCTAGAACATTTCAAATGTGTATTTAAGTAGTGGGGTTTGTGGTATAACCAGGGCGATAAAGTATGAACCCCCCTCAAGCAGATTTGGCTACACTTAAAACAAGCTCAACATGCCCATATGAGCTTTTTGCTCAAGTGTGGCACCCTGTCTGATCCAAGATTTTTGTAAAAATGCCCTCAAAAATTTCCTGAGAAAGTATGACCCCCTCAGATTGATTTGCCTACACTTATAAAAGGCACTTCTGTGAGATTGTTGTCCATAAATTTGTTAAAAATATGCCCCTCTTGATATTTTTTTTGGCCACACTTAAAACTAGGCCACCCACACCCACATACACACACACACCCACCCACACATACATACACACACATATTTACTTCCGGTTTAAGTTTAATTGGATACCAGGTTCAATTTGTTTATCTAATATTAAAACAATGCAATATGCAGAGACCCTCTAGAATTGCTCCGTGACTCTCTCATTTCTTACATCATAAACATATGATTTTTCACCTATGAGAATAACACTACATATGGTGTCATCAGGTAATGCCTCATGGAATTCACAGATAATTTTAATATTTGTCCTGTCATTAACCACAACTTGTTTTCTTTTTGAAGTGTTGATTACAAACATGGGTCTCTGTGCTTTGAATTCATCTGGTGTGTAATACATGTCAGTATTGCCAGTAGTGACCCTTTTGAATGATGTAAATGCCTCATATAATTTGAGGAAATCATTCTTGGACATGTCTAAATTATAATTTTCTCTAGGAAATACCTCATTTCTGCCATTTTTAAGATAAATGTTCTTGATGTTGCAGTTATCAAATTTACTTGAATTTTTTTCCTGATTATTGTGTCTTCCAGTCTGAAACAATACCACCACAAAATCAGGCATGTCATATTGTATACTGGAGAATGAATTTGTAGCATCAAACTCATAATATGTACCAGATGCGGGCTTCTGTACACATTGATATGTATAAAATTGTAGAGGAATGTGTGGATTTTTTATTATATCTGCTTTGTATTTAAGAGCATAACTGGCCTCATATTCAACAACAGGGATTCTTAGCTCCATAGTCTGAATAATGCATTTGCCTGCATCTGGTAGGGTATTAGGCAGAGCTTCCCCTGTAGGGTTTAATGTGCTGTACCTCATCAAAGCATTGTTATCATTTGCAGCTCTTCTAAATGTGATTCTTAAACCACCCTTCCACATAATATCTTTGTAATCTGAGAAGAATCCTGGCAACAGGCGCATGGGGAACAGCACTGTGTGGTTTTTAGATAATATTTTATCACCAGCCTCAAATCCACCTATTTTGTAGTAAGAAGCCTCGGTTTTGGATAATTTTAATGTGGCCAAAGCTGTGGAGGTAATGCCGGGATAATCCACTCTGTTTATAACAACACCATGCTTTCTGATCTCAATTTCAGAGAACAGATGAGGCACAAAATTATCTACCAATCTTATGTTTGAATTTGCAGGATAATCTGTTCCATCGAGTTTTACAACATCAAATTTGATATATAGATCTGCTCTGTGGGGGTGTATAAAGCCATCCCCTACATCAAGATCAACCTCAATCTCTGTGTTGGGTTGATTTAAATTTGCAAATGTCCTCCTGTTTGGGGGGAATGATTGTAGCTCATAACTCTCAATATTTTCCATTTTCTTCTTGTATGTATTTTTATTTAAATATTAATCTCTATGATTGCAGTTGTTGTGGCTCCAGCAAAATCAACTAATTCTTCTTTTTCATTAGTGACCATCAACTCAATATAATCTATTCTATTATGACACACAGGAAAATATAATGTTGGGGATGGATTGTAGATGATGGGCTCCATGAATTCAGAATTAGGTTTGAATGTTGCAATGATGCCAGTTTGTTTGTGAGTGCCTATGCCATTTGATTTGGTGATCATACCCTCGGCCATATTACAGTGAATATTTAGAGTCTCTATGGCTAAGAATTTAGGTATATTAATAGCAGTGTGTTTGATGGCTGGTTCAAGTTTTGTGTTGTTCTCAAATCCTAACAGCTCTCCTATAGTACCCAGATCCACTGTCTCTGTAGCAGATGCAATCTCTACTCTGTGAGTGACAGAATTTTGAGTTAATACTATACCTCTGGGTAATTGAGCATTTAGAGTAGATAGATTATATTGCCCTGGAGTTATGACAATTTTTTGATCTCCTACTGCAATTGTGTTGTTGTGGTGTGTAATATTAGGGATCAAGTACATGCCATAAAATGCTCTGAGAGCTATTGTTTTGGGATATACTATGTCATCATGCAATTTGAGTTTCAATATTGAATTTTGGCTGGTGAGATGGAATACCCCCATGATGTTTCAGATACCTCAAGGCTTTTTGAAAATCTTCAATTGATGGTTTATTTATTTGAGACATATATCTAAGAACAGATAAACACAAATGTCCGCAATTAACATCTTTGAAATTTTGAACACGGGCATTATTGTAATAAAGATTAGCTGATTTTAGATATTTTATTAAATTTTCAGGTGGAACACCTCCAAATGAATCAAACACAAATGCCTCATTTTTTAAATATTTAAGATAA
Source organism: Lepisma saccharinum (assembly GCF_977018435.1). NCBI lineage: Eukaryota > Metazoa > Arthropoda > Insecta > Zygentoma > Lepismatidae > Lepisma > Lepisma saccharinum. Next base: position 95,906,582 of record NC_139232.1, on the reverse strand, counting down.
CAGATCCAGTGAGTGCCCTGATTTTTGTACTTATCCAAATTAACAATGCCACACTCTTTGTTGAGTGGTTGCTCTGGCAAAGAATCAGACATGTATACACCTCTAAAATTTTTGATGCCCAGTGGCTTGATTAAAGCTTCAATATCTTGGTTTGTAAGCGGCTCTTGTTTTTTTTAAACTTATTCATGGCTCTCTTAACACCTTTGCCTTGTTTCTCAATGGCCAGGTTATGGCGCTTCAATTCATCTAATTCTGCCCTATTCTTCTTGGCATCTATTACTGTTTTTGCTATGGCAGCTGATCCCCCAGCCAAGCTCCCAACAGCCCCGAGAGTAGCTAAGATGGCAGGGATAGTAAATATGAACCCCCCCCACATGTGATTTTTTCCTGGATTGCTGTAATTTTTTTAATTGGGGGGTACTAAGTAACAATTTCATACCATGACCCTTGGCAATACAAGAATTTTTTTTCTTGCGCTGCTTTTTGGTCAAAAGGCTATCAATAGTTTTAAGAGATTTAAGACCTGCATAAGGTATTTGATACATAACACCCTTGGCCTTCATTGTAGGTTTATTATATACATATTCACAGCCCCCACCCCAGTTTTTGTTTGGTGTTCATAGCTATGGTGGTCCCCAATGCTGCTATTTTTTCACTCAAAGAAGCATCTTTGCTTACAAATCTACCAAATGCAGCCTCTTCTAATTTCTTGTCTGCAACATGTCTCTTGTCAAGATCAGAATGTGTGTTGTATGCTATGTCATGGTCTCTACAAGCAGCATCTAGGGGATTAACACCAGGATCACCTCTGTTTAATCTATGATCTAGTTTTGTGCCTGGACCACAATACTGATAGCCTGGAATATGTAATTCAAATGGCAGCTTGTTTATAATGTCATTAACAAGGCCCCGACCCTCAGAAATATTCCAAAATTTAGGTGGTAGAGTATTAATAATTTTTATAAGATACCCAATCCCCTTAGTGTCATTCACTATAAAATTAGACAATTTTGTGCTTATCATGTCCATAATTCCAACCTTTTCATTGTAAAAATTGTGGTTGCCAGCATTTTCCTCCCCAGCTATCACCAATAACCTATCTACAAGTTTCCTGACATCATCAACCCACACAAATTCTTTAGGCAGTGTGTTGTATTGTTTGATTCCACTGCCAGTCTTGATCTGTGACCATATGGGCTTGATTAAATTATTGTATTTTGCCCCACTGCTCGACTTGACTCTTTTTTGTGTGGGATCATTGTTCTGGTATAGAGCATCTGATTTTATTAATATTTCTTTGTAATGTTCATAATCTTCATCTGTATTACTGCCAGGCCTCTTCCTAGTCATCAGTTCCCACAATCCAGGTGTTCCGAGATACTTAACAAAAGCACCTTTTTCTCCAAGACGAGATTCTGAATATACAATTATATCATCTCCCATAAATGTTACTCTGAAATTGCCAATTCTATGTATGATGCTACCATCACGCTCTGTGTCAGCATATAAGCCAAACACCTCATCTTTATTGTCTTTAGGTGTGGTTAAATATTTTTGAGCAAGAAGACCCAATTCAATAGGATCCTGAGTAGCTTCAATTCTTCTAGGAGCAATAGGACTAGGTGTATGAATACTGGAAAGTGGGGTGAATGGATAATCTAATATGTTTCTTGCAGCTACAGGTACAAGCTCTGTGATCAAATTTTGATATTGCTCTGTAACAGTTTTGATATTTTTACCTAATTCACCAATAGCATCAATTATAGGCTGTTCTGTTTGTTTGTGTTTTTCATAGATTCCCCGGTTCTCTGATTTCCATCCCTTAAATCTTTTTACAAGATAATCTCTTAATTTAAGATCATCAATGATTGGCCTTTTCATGGTTATTTATTTATGTTTCAATGTCTAGAAAATTGTTGATTTTATTTCTGTATTTGCCACTATTGGGTGTTCTTGTCATATCAATTGTGACAAACCCATAACTGTCCTGATTCCAGCACCAACTGCAAAACTTAGAAAAACCATTGTAGCTCAAGTCCCCACCTACATATTCATCATGTATGTGTTTGAGGTTGGTATGGTCTTGATGAAACACACATATAAAATTGCTGTTGTCTCGGATCAGCTGCTTCGGAATTTTAGAAAAAGTCTGTGCCAGGTAGAAACAATCAATGTTTTTGTGCCGGCCCTGTGTAAAGAAATTTCTAACCTTGTTTTGATTATCCAGTATAATGTCATCAAACACAACAACAGAATTATCGAGACATTCATGGAGTGGCTTAACATCTGGTTCAAAAGTGGCTATATCCAATCCATCATATAGCTTCATCAGCTGTTGATATTTTAATTGTTCCAAGCTCTTAGAGAAGATATACAAGTGCCTGTTTTTCCAGTCTAACCAGTTGGGTGCCAATAAAAAATTATCAACCATTAGTGTAGTTTTACCACAAGCAGATGGCCCAACAATAAGACACCTAATATTATCAGGCAGCAATTTTCCATTTCTCTTATTCTGCTGTTCAGGTTCTGGCAGCCTTTTTATAACATCCCAGGTGTTCATATTATTATTTTGTTTGCATCGATCCAGTTGTGTTCTGGGAGTCCCAGCCATTTGACAAATAACTTGTTGCCTTTTCTGCGGATGATTTTTTCTATGAGATATGTGTCAGGCTGTTTAGTTTTGCTGAGCTCTTCTTCATAGAACCTGCCTTTGAGAATTTCTCCTCGGTGATCCTTTATTATATATGTGTTAAGGGTCCCAGGTTTAACTTGAACCACTGTAAATAATTCAGTGCTCCAGTTTCTTGTAAAGCCTCTTTTGAATAAGTGTTTATATTTGCTGATTCTTACTTGATCACCCACCCTGTATTTGGCCTTTGTTATTGTTGGCTGGTATCTAGGATAATAAACAGTGCTGATCAATTTTTGCTCATCAGATGAAGTTACTTCAGAGGGTTTCATGTTGATTGTGGAATGGACCGAGTTGTTATATTTATGTAGAAGTTCTGGAAGAATATTAATCCATTTATAATTACCTTGGAGGGTAAATTGTTTATACATAAGATTTTTTAAGGTTCTGTTGAATCTCTCTACAATTGAGGCCTTGAGGTCACTGTAACTCGAATAATGTTGTATTGCCTGGCTTTTAATAAATTGTTGAAACACTGAATTATAAAATTCTTTGCCATTATCTGTTTGCAAATAGCGCGGGGATCTTCCACTCTGATTGATGATTGTACTGATGGCTTCTGTAACACATGCCCCAGTCTTGGATTTGAGTGGCACAGCCCAGGCAAATTTTGAAAATGTGTCTATTACAGTGAGTAGATACTTGTAGCCCTTGTTGATTTTGTCTAAGTTTTTCAGCTGTCCACTTGCCATTTCAATCAAGTCTCTCTGCCATAAATCATCTATGCCCTTTGTGACTACTGGCAGTCTCTTAAAATTATGTCTGGCTTGTCTGTGTAATTCATCAACAATAATTTGTCTAGACATAATATGTAAACAAGAATATTGCAACTATAGGGTGTTCAGCAGCTGATACTACAGGATTTTCTAAATATAATTTGTCCCCTATTTGTATTTTAAATTCCAGAGAGCCATCATCTTCAGCATAGACTTTCTAATGTATTGGGATCTGTAAAATCCTCTAACTCTACACCGGTGATTTTTACTTTGTTCTCAGCATTTGTTATTGATAAGGTGGGGTAGTGGTGTGCCTGTGGTTGAAGCCAATATTTGATCTTGATTGGTCTCAATGTGCCCCCAACAAAAAATTGGTAATAAAATTGTGCAGGGGACAGCATATATATTTTACCTTCTGGTGTAAATGGTGAATCATATTCTTTGTTGGGGATGCTGTACAATTCAAGAATTACTGTATGTTTAGGATTTTCAATTATGCCAGTTATTTCTTTTTCTGCTGTGAGCAATCTACTTGTTACAGATTCAAGGTGCTCATTGATAGTCCTAACAACATCATCATGGCCTGGCTTGATTTTTATGTCCACAACAAGTTTCTTGTATTGTTGCACAATTTCTTGTAGCTGGGTGGCAAAAACAGACAGAGCATTTGCTTGATTGGATTCCATGGTCCCTAGCTGTTGCTTGATATTGGCTACAATTTGCTGTAAATTTTCAACAACTGCCAATTTTGAATTTTGAGCAGTAAGATCATGGACCTGTCTTCTGATATCCTCAAACAGGGCATGCAGTTCATTAATATGTTGATTGGTTGGTAGAGTGGCAACTGTCTGAGTGAGTTGTTTGATCTCTGCCTGGATATTCTTGATATCTTCTGATTTCAATATGCGATTCACAGCTCTCTTAATATTTTTAAGTTCCTGTGATGTGGGCAGATTTGACACAGTATTTCGCAAAGATTCAAGTGCCAATTTTACATTGTTTAATTCAGAAGCATCAGCCACATTTTGCATAGCATCTTGGAGCAGAGCTATATCTGCCTGAGAGGGTGTGGATTGTTGTAAAATTTCAAGCTTTGTTTGGATATCATCAATCAAGTGATGAAAATGAGATAGCTCAGATTCAGTGTTGAGGTTTTCAAGCTTTGTGATTTGTTGCTGGACACTAACAAGGGTATCTACAATCCCAGGCAATCGGGATTCTAGTACATTTGCCAAATCACTTTGCACTGCTGCTATTGTACCTTCAAGATGGGTTATGGAACTTTGAATTTTTCCAAAATCTTCATATGTTTCAAGTTGCAGCTTGATGTTTGCAACACTCCGAGTTATTGCATTCAAAGCATCAGAAGATGGCAAATTGTTCATAAAATTTTCAAGTGTCTCAATTTTTTCTTTAACCTCGGCTATGGCTTTGTTCAGAGGGTCCAGATTAGGTATTTGGAGTGACTGAATCTGTTCTTTTAGAGTGGAAATCACTAGATCAAAATCTTCTTGTGATTTTATGCTTTTGACAATTGTTTGGAGCTGTGTCTGGACATTATTTATCTGTTCTTCTAATTGTTGTTTCAATTGCTCAGAGTTGTTAGCCTGGGTCTTAAATTTGGCTTGAAGAGCTGCTACAGCTTCTTCTAAACTTTGAAAATTATCCAATGTGGCCAAATCAGTATATTTCTGAAGCAGCAATTTGAGTTCAGAATCAATTTTAAGAAGAGGGTCCATGCATTGTGATTGCAAATTTGTAATTTCTAATTGAAGACTGGCATTGAGTGTAGTTTGTAAAGCTTGTAAATCACTTCTTAATTTCTTGACTCTGACATCAAGCATCAAAATCTCATCACTGTGATCTTCATGCCTTGTATGGCCAAATATATCATTAGGCATTTTTGTTTTAGTGGTTATTTATTATTGAATATTTAATTCTTAATTCTATAAAAAAGGGTATAAGCTTGTCATAGGATCCAGGGACCTCAATATATAAGCAGTCACCAGCAGAAACAGTATAAACAGTGCCAGAAATCATGTTTGAGTGCTTAATCCTGTAAATATTTCTCCCTATTGAAATCTTGACATCACCCTCAGGAGTTGTAATAAATTGTAATTGCCCACCTACAGGTAATTGGTAATGATTTAAATTATTGTTAAATATGTACAATATTTTACCTGTTTCATCATCAACATCTGTAAGTATGCTGTTCAGATGAATAATTAAGAAACCACTTAGTTTAGATATTATATCAGGAGAGGGTAGTGGTGTTGGCAGGTCCATAATAGCCTGTTTTTTGAACCCAAATAAGTTCGTAGGCATGTTTATTTATTTCAAATCATGCTCTGTAATTGGGCATTGATTGCCATTTTTCAAATCACAATGACCCCATGGTAGAGTATGTATGCCACATGATAAAATGCATCTCTTATCATCATGTGGGTCCAGAGCCACTTTTCTTACAACATTTGTAGTCAATAAGTGATCCACACTCTGAATTCTATTTTCTGATGTTCTGATTGTGCTACATGATTTGAGACAATTTTTATAATCTTCAAATTGGAGCTCTTTTTCCACAGTTACTCTGCCAATGCCCTTGGCTTTTTTGGCAACAGCACCACTACATGTCTCAAAACTGTATATCTTAGCCCTTAACCCAGCAAATGCCACAATAACATCACCAAGTGTCTCATCTTTTAACTTGCCAGGCACCTTTTTGTTGTGGGGTTGAATCTTTGTATGTTCACTGCTATCAAAATATTCAAGCAATTCAGGCTGTGACATATCTTTATAAACATCTTCTGTTTTAATATCAAGAACAAAACTATCTGTATCCATGTACATCAATTTTACATGATCCTTATAAAAAGGCTTCAACACATCATAATACAATTTTAACATATGTAATTTGGCCAATTCCAATATCACAGCCCCTACATAAATAGGTTTATCAAACTTAATCTTTGTTTTTTTCATGTTGAAAAGTGCCATATTTTCATCATAAATTCTTCTATAATTGAAATTAGGCTTTGCAACCAATTTTTTGCTCAGGCTGGGGTCAGTAATTATTTTAACATCGGTATGTTTTCTGACATTTTCAATAGTTTTGCCATACACAGAATTGACCATCAATTTAAACAAGGCCTTATCAAATTGGCTTTTTGCAGATGTTCGAAGCTCTGTGTTTGTATCAATATATGGCTTCAACCATTTTAAGTGCCTGAACCTCAAAACTTTTCCAACTTTGGTCACTTGAACACCATGATGCATCAGGAACTGGAGGTTTTTGTAATATATGACATAACCCTGTTTTGGCTCCAGTGTCATCATCAATTTCTTCTGTTTAGAGCCAGGTGAGCACTGAACCTCGGGAATTGGGGGCAGATCAGAAAATTTGTTGTGTAAATTATCTGAAATTGTCAGATCAACCTCTAAGAAGAGGCCATAGTCACTGTCATCAAAATTCTTAAGATCTTCAATATTGAAATCTTCAACCCATTCAAGCCCTGCATATGGCAGTTTTTGCATCATAGCATAGCCATACAGGCTGTTTGCATCCACATACAATATATAATTTGATGGCCGTGCAGGATCATAATCAGGAATATATTTGTTATTTGCTCTGGCATATCTCTGAGAACATTGCACCACCCCTCCTCTTATACATTGCTCCATAAACAGATACATGTCTTGATCTTGGATCAGATCCAACTGCATTTTAGTGTTCAAAAACATTGAAGACCATGCTAGGCCCGGGGCACTGTAAAAATATATTGGATCCAGTCTATAATTTTGCATAGAAGATTTTCTGAATGCCTGCAATATATCAGCTAAGAGGGTCACATCAAGTTTTAAATAAGCCATGTGATAATCACCAAATGTCTGGCATTTTAAATTGTTCCACATCAACTGGGCATGGTGATAATCATCATCAGTGATTCCAGATCCTCTGATTTTGCTGTAAAACTGTTGTTTTGGTGGCAGAGAACACTCATCAAATTTAGAAAAATCTGTAACATAATCATATGGATATACACCCTTCCGCCTAATTAATTTCAGGTCCTGATTTGGAAACAAAGCACATGTGATTTTGAATTGATCATCAGATAATTGAGTGGCCAGTGTAGCCAGGCTAGCCGATAAAATTCTGTAGGAATCAAGAAATCTTATGTGAATAGGAACACCATTAACTTTAATTATTTTGCTAATAGCTATATATTTCTCATCATTTTCAGCTAAAATATTTAAATTCTGCTTGTCAAACCCCTCATATCTGATCAAATGATGAAAATCATAATTGGATGCTCCATGGCAAAATACTATAGGGACAAATTTTGGTCTCTGGATCTTAATATTACAGCTATTACACAGGGCCATTAAGAATTTACCATCTGTATGAGAATGGTGTTTCACCTTGATATTTATATCTGAAAATTCACAATCACATAGTGGGCATTTTTCTGCATTGTTGAAATCTTCAATCTGTTTCTCTGTTAAAGGCAACATGGGTTTTGATTTTAATAAGATATTAGATGCTATGTCATGGCACTCATTTTCTATTCTATGTGCAAATTCTTTGATGGCATCTGCTCCCATGTATGAATATTCTTTACTAACAACACCATTCTGTACAATCACATAATAAAAGCTGGAAGGTTCATGTAACTGGTATGGTGTAATTGAAGATTCCTCAGGGTCTGGGCTACAGAATGCAAGGGATTTGAGGTTTGATTCAAAATCACAGACTATATATGCTGGGTGTTCCAACAAGGCTTCAAACTTTTTGAATTTTGCATTTTCACTTGGCATTGGCATCACCATATGAACAGGTTTATAGTTGCCACAGTATTTCAGATGCTCAATTAATTTGTTTTTAGCAATTTTTACATTCTCTTCCCGAACTCTATTTACCATTTTCCTGCCATCAAATACACTTAAACATCTTCTACACAACTTGAATATTGTATTGGATTTGTCTAGTTGTGTTCTGACTAAAGCTTCAAGATTATGTATCAGAGTGTAATGATATGTACCATCCCCTTCAATTAAAAGCAGATCAATCGGAATAGCAGAATCATCATCAAATGTACTGATTCTGAGAGGTGCTATCAAACAATTGCCACGGCCAGTGGAACAAATAAATACATTAATAGATAATTGTTTGCCATTGATATTCCTGGCCTTTTTTTTTTCAAATTTATCAATATTCTGAATAGACATTGGATATTCTAAACCCTCCATTGCTTCATCAAAATCATGTTCATGTTGTTTATAATAACTTATTCTCTCTGGATTCCTTGAAACTGGAAACAAAGCAGCTAAAATACACCACAAAAAGCATTTATCATCATTATTTTCAATATTAACCACAGCTGTTTTGTTTTTAATATTGGCAGGTAATGGCAGATATGTAGATCCTTGTAATGGGCTGAATTCAGAAATATTAACATATAACTTGTGTGGAGATCCGCATAGGCTCCATCCAGACTCTTTTGCTGCAAATTCAGAGTGTTTAATATTCAGTTGATCTATCAAACTGCTTATTATTTTGTCTGAATTTGCATTTGAATATACGGGTACAGTTTCTGTTATGTGGGGCTGTGTAAATTTTGTGCCATTTGGCTTCTTATATTGTGTAAACAATTTGAGGGACAGCTTATAAGAGCCATTTTGTGCATTTAGAATTGCCTGCACATCAGAATTTATACTGTTCAAAAAATTCTTAATGTCACATCTTGGCTCTGATACAAACCGGTAATCCCTTAATTGGCTATTAAAACTGCTATGGATGGGTTCATAGCGTGGCTGCTTTGCAGGTCCAGCATTAACAGGTGTTTCAAACTTCCTTTTCAGACCAGATGTAGATGGTTGTGGGGGCAATGTTGATGCCTGTGCAGAGCAAGTATCTTTATGTTTATATGTGAAATATTCCATGCTATATTTTCTATGGCATTTAGGGCTTATTTTTGTGGGAGTTCTGCATTTGTCTGGATTACAAATCTTTTGGTGCTTAGCCCAATTGGGGCTGGATATATTCTTATTGCATTGATTACAATATTTTTGATTCGGCATTTTTGTTGTTGTTTATTATATACAATTTCTTGGGATTCAAATCAAAATTCTATGCTTAATAAAAAATATCAGTTGGGTTCAGCAGTGTGATTTGTGTGTGTGTGTGTGTGTGTGTGTGTGTATGTGTGTGTGTATGTGTGTGTGTGTGTGTATGTGTGTTAATATTTTTGGCTTTAGTATTTATATAAAATTTCTTGGGGTTCAAATCGAAACTCTATACTTAATAAACCTATGACAGGTTGTCAAAATTCTGTATATTAAATCAAATAGATTTGTAATTCAATTTATACAAATCTGCAGTATTTTTGTGTTTAAAAAATATGAGAAGCACTGCAACAACACAACCTTTCTCTTCAACAGCTCTCACAATACTGGCTGATATGCAATGCAAAATCTTTTATATAGCCTAAGCACGGACCGCATTGAAAACATCTGGGTCGGTGTGGGTGGGTGTAGGTGTGTATGTGGGTGGGTGTGGGTGGGTGTAGGTGTGTATGTGGGTGGATGTGGTGTGTATGTGGGTGGGTGAGGCACAGGTCAGGGTCAAGGTCAAGGTCAACGTCGGGGTCAACGTCAACGTCAACGTCAACATCAACGTCAACGTCAACGTCAGGGTCAAGGTCAAGGTCAATATGTGTGTGTGTGTGTGTATGTGTGTGTGTGTGTGGGTGGGTGGGTGTGGGTGGGTGGATCTTGGCCTAGTTTTAAGTGTAGCTAAAAAAAATATCAAGAGGGGCATATTTTTAACAAATTTATGGACAACAATCTCACAGAAGTGCCTTTTATAAGTGTAGGCAAATCAATCTGAGGGGGGTCATACTTTCTCAGGAAATTTTTGAGGGCATTTTTACAAAAATCTTGGATCAGACAGGGTGCCACACTTGAGCAAAAAGCTCATATGGGCATGTTGAGCTTGTTTTAAGTGTAGCCAAATCTGCTTGAGGGGGGTTCATACTTTATCGCCCTGGTTATACCACAAACCCCACTACTTATTTAAAATTAAGTTCATGTGGCACAATTCAGAGTAAACTTTACAAGTGAAGGAAAATAATACATTATATCCTCTTAAGCAAAATTATTTTGGGGGCTCTGCCCCCACATCGTTAACATTAACACACACATATTCTTTATATTTTCCTCTATTCCACTCACTCTCCCTCCCTCTCTCCTTCGTGCTTTGTTTCTTCCTCTTTCTCACTATGTTTCCTTCTGTTTCTTTCTCTTTCTTCCTCTCTCTCTCTCTCTCTCTCGTTCTCTCATCGTTCATCTGTCTTTTTCTCTACTTTCCCTTGTTTCCATCTCCCGCTCTCACTCTCTCTCTCTCCACTTTTCTTTCTCTTCTTTTATTCTTCGCTGTCTTTGCCTGAAAGGTAAACATTCGAGTTGTTGAGTTCAGTTGTTGATTTAAGTCCATTTTATGCACAGATAGACTAATCGGGACTGGACCTACAGCTTAAAGTGGGATCCGAACCAGCCTCCACCATGTATCGAACCCGGGGGGGAAGGGGGTAAAAACCGACCTCCACCCTCGATCGTGCGTGAACCTCGGACAAAAATAATCCTCAAATGTCCCTGAATGTATCCTTCACTTCAGGACACTCCGCCAACGTCAGCCATGTTCAGCCACATGTCTAGAATTATATTTCGGGGGAATCCGAACCAAGTCTCTCAGAAATAATAATAAGTGTCTAAATTAAAATAATCATATTACATTAAGTTAGACTATGTAATTAATTAATATTGTTATAATTGCATGAATAGGTAAAAGAAGGTATAAGAATAGAGATATAACAGCATGTACTCATTATCTAGACAAAATCTGTACTTTGTCGTGGAAATAAATGTCAAATAAATAATTTGAATTGAATAAAAATGATATTAGATCCAGTTGACAGAAAGTAAAGGTCCTGATTAATGTTTTATGCATATATCAATCAAAAGTAGTAGCGTACATAAATCTTGTTTGGTACAATCCTTCAAAGCTGTATGATTCCAATACAATCTTTGCCTTCCAATAAATTCAAAGGAAATAAATAACTATCGATTATACAACAAATGCTAATCAAGTACATTTTCATTATTTAATTTTAGCACTTGGTAAGCCTTTCGGGGGGAATCCGGCCCCCCTGACCCATCCTTGGCTATGTTGGGTTTTATGCATTGGTTTTCTTTCTAGTCTCTATTACGTTAATCAACTTGAGATTACACCCAATATGAACGGCTACCAAATGTGCAGCCATTTTCTCGTATTTTCTTCAGACTTAAATTTAAAAATATTATAATTAAGATGAAATAACTCTTTTCGCTTCAGTACAACTTTTTACAGAGAAGAAAGATGAAAGAAATACACACAAAACCTAAAATGTGCCGTGAACACAAACATGGCTATTTTTTTTAACAACACACAGTGCATAAACTGTCAATGATGCACTTTTAGTGAATCGCAAATACATCAATGGGCATTTTTTATCAACTTCCGTTCCGTGTGATGTAATAAAAATGCATCAAACTTGAATTCGAGTTCTGTTTGAATTCAAACAAAATATATTGGAAATATTATGAGTAGAGCCCGGAAGTTCAGGCATTTATTTTCGTTAAAATAGGCAGGCAAAAAGGCATTTATAATGTGGAAAATAGGCACTAAAAATGAAAAAAAGGCAAAATAAACCGAAAAAAAAGGCACATTTGGAAGTCGCTTACTTTTATCTATAATTTCTGGCAAAATGTTAAAATCTACATTGGGAAGAGCATTTCAATTTTCACCAAATTCACGCACGTAACCATGTAACTTACCACTTAATGGCACACTAAATTTCGGCATGATGACAACTACACGATCCTTTCCCTCCAAAGTGCAGAACTAAACTAAAGATAGAGAATTTGATTTTGGAATCCATGCAAAGACCCTTGGGCATTAGTGCTGTTTCTTGTCAATAACCTCCTGACACGGACGCGGGACGTGATGACGTAATTGTGCAGATGTTCTGCAACAGGCTTTCAGCAGTCAATCATGCACAAGGAAATGTTAACCGAAAGGCAATATCCTAACTCAGCATGAAATACTTTTTTCTCACACTTTTCTCCTTCAGCAATGTTGAAACATGCGTGAGTTCAATATTACTTAAATAAGACGAAAATTATTTGCATAATAAAAGGAAGAAAAATAAATGCCAACAACGTTTTTTGGGAGAAAAATAATTTATATACACACTTTTTTTTTTAAAAAAAAAGGTCCAATTTCATTGAAAAAGGCAAAAAAAAGGCATTATAATTAAAAATAGGCAGTGGGGTCTTAAATAGGCAAAATAGGCAAAATGAAAAAGCTTCTAAAACATTCGAAACAACATAAAAAACGTATATCCGGAAAAATTGTATCAATATATGCAGTAGATAAAAAGAGGCATTTTGCAAACTTCCGGGCTCTAATTATAAGCCTTAAAATGATAATAGTAATATGTAATCTTATGCTATTGTATAGCTTGGCGTTTTCACGTTGAAAATGCAAATAGAAATGTATTTCCATACATGCTATGTTTTAGTCTTATGGTCTGGAAAGAGACCGGGGACAAAAAATAACAAGGAAACCTTCTGTAATGCTTTCTTCAAGAATCCGTGAACGTATACCGGAAATTTCCAATCCATGGAAAAAAAAACCCTCATCTGGTGTAACATGAATTAAATACTAAATAAGTCATTGTAAACCGTATCGCAGCCATGAACATCTCATTAAAAAAGATTAGCGTCTTTAGCTTCTCTAAATTAAACAAGGCATTGAATTCAAAGAACTACGAAAAACCAGGATTGTCGGTCACCGTACTTTGCATGCAAGAGGTCCCTGGTTCGTTCCCACGGACGCCTCTTCTCGCCTCTATTCAGAGCAAGTACGCGGTTTTCTAGCCCGAGCAGTTTGCAAACAGAACCTCAAGAGAAGAAAGGGAAAGAAATGAAGTCACTAGCAAGTTTACACTTGTATTTTTCACAAACATGTTTTAATAATATGCACTCGCTACTGCATAAACTTAAAAATGAGCAAACCGTCTTAAAAAATTTACTTCGTGCTCTTGTTCCGCAAGCTGCTGAACTCTTAACGTCGCATCAAAAGCTCTGGAATACTTCCACGGATGGCTGGAAACGGGTTTCGAAGCCAGGTCCCCTCGCCTCGAAGCAAAAAGGCCTCTGTATGAGAAGCTCGCTTTGATACCGGAGCTCAATGTTCGTCACGCTTGTTTTTTTCATGCGATTTCAGCTCTCCAGTTAGAACGAAAAAAGCGTTGTTTGTGCTACTTTGAAAGCAACGTCTTTATTACTTTACAGGTAGAGGCACATAATTTTGGTAAATAAAAAAGCAAAATTTCGGTACAAAAACAGAGTCAATTTCGGGTTCAAATGTGGTAAATAAAATAAAATTTCGGTGTTAGCAGTGAAAAATCGGATGAAAAGTGGTATATAAAAAAAATTTTGGTTTTAAAATTGTGAAATAATCTTAAATTTGATTTAAAAACTACACTTATTACACAAAATTAACATTTCACTTGTATTACTTTTTTTCTGTGTAAAGGAGCCCATTTGTGCTTCTCCAATATTAATAGCGGAATTAATGAATTTTCCGAAAATTGCATAACTCACAGGATAATTCAGACCTCAGAAGGTGTCGAGTTGGTAAACAAATCCTAAATTTCGCATTATTTCGTGACAAAACATGGTAGCAAATGCATCTCACACCTTTCAAAAACATGAAAAATTAACACTAGAATGTGTGTTTTGACATTTCGTTTTTTCGTCAAAAACGAAATATGCATGCCCCTACTTATAGGCTACCTCGAATATGATGCTAGACGTATCTAGAAATATATTTCCGGGGGGGGGGGGGTTCGAACCAAGTGTATCAGAAATAATATTAACAATAATATAAATGTTTAAATTAATGCGTTAATGTAACGTATATAGGTCTATTCATAATATGTAGATTAATTAATTAATATAGCATTGTTATCATTACATGAATATGTAAAAAGACGGTATGAGAATAGTGATATAACAACACGTATTCATTACCTAGCTTACATGTAGTTAAGATCGCCAAAATTTACATAAATACAACTGTCTTGGCAAGGAAATTTAATGTAAAAAAAGATAAACAATTGAACATTTATTGAATGACATAAAAGGATATTAAATCCCGTTGGCGAAAAGTAAAGTTGCTCATTAAGATTTTATGCATATACAGTATATCTAATCAGAGGTTTACGTAAATCTTATTTGGTGCTGTCATTCAAAGTCGTTTGATCCCAGTCTAAACTTTGCCTTCGTGTAAGCTCGCACTGGTCGGCAGTGAAAAATCTTTTTGCATGAAAGAAGGTGTTCCTTTTAGTTTTCGAGCTGCTGAAGACGAATCTGAACTTGGTTTTTTGTCCTGCACCCTCAGATTTAGAAATAATGCCAGTTATAGTATCAACCTTTAGACACCGGCCAAAATTTGAAGGAAATCGCGGAGCATCATGTTGGCGGACTTCGTGCCCCTCTCCCAGAATCACAAATGATACCTCGTTGGAAAGCCTATGGAACACAGAATCCAACTAGGTACATTTGGGACCCATCACGCCTAATTTGTATAAGAAGAAGAATAAAATAAGAAAATTGGGGAAAAGGTTAAGTTTTGGAGAACTTGAGGTAAGTTTGCAACACTTACAGTTGCGCTGCGCAAACATAAACTCAGTAACACACACCCTGTACATTAAGTTGGCTAACTGAAGAAACATATGTAAAGTATATATATTGCAATATACAGGGTGAGTCAAAAGTCCCTGGCAACCCCTTATAAAATAAAAGGGAGTGTAGATTACAGCAATTGGTCATGGTAGTAATATGTTAGCCCTAGGGGGAAAGTTTGTGGTGCATGTCATGACAACGTCCGCCATCTTGGATCCAACTTCATTTCTTTAAATGGGAAGGGTGCATGTGGTGTATGGTTTTGGGCTAGAATTTTACCAGGAATTCAGTGGCGAAGTCAGATTTATGAAAACCTTAATGATAAGGAAGTTATGGGCATATGAAAGTTACACAATGTGTTCAATGTCCTGTACTTCTTGTGCTATGCACATGTTGAGATAGTTCTCCCATGCTCTGTGGACACGGAGCAATATATCAGGTGTGATTTATGCACAGGTATCCAGTATACGTTGCTCCAAATGACCCACACCCCGAATCTCCTCGGCATACACGATTGACTTCACATGACCCCACAGGTAAAAATCGAGTGGTGTCAAATCTGGTGATCGGGAAGGCCATTCCACTGACCCACGTCGACCAATCCATCGTACTGACGAACCTGTCGCCCATAATGAGGTGGTGCCCCATCCTGCTGAAAATATGAGGGGAAGCTGCCATCCTTCGTCAAAACTGACGGAAAAATGTGTTCTTGTAATAACGCAAATAGCCCTTTGCAGTTAAATTGTCATGAATGAAGAATGGGCCAATGATACGTATCTCCCAGCAGGCACGTGTCTAGAAATATGTTTCGGGGGGGGGGGGTTCGAACCAAGTGCCTCAGTAGTAATAATAATAATAATAATAATAATAATAATAATTATAATGTTTAAATTAAAATAATTATATTAAATCAAATTAATACTAATTACAATCCATAAATTACTATTATATTATTATTACACGAATAGGTAAAAAGACTGTATAAGAATAGAGATATAAGAGTGCATATTCATTATGTAGCTTACCTGTAGTTAAGATCGGAATAACTTACATAAAAAACAAGTGCCCTGGCAATGAAATTAATGTCAAATAGATTAATAATTGAATATTTATCGGGTAAGAAAAATTATGTTACATGTAGTTGGAGAAAAGTAAGTTTCTCATTAAAATTTCATGCATATTATTTTGAGTAGTAATGTACAGTGGGATCCATAAGTATTACCGTACAAATTGTCCATCAACATGTTCGTACACTTTATTTGACCCAATAAGAGCTTCAAGAATGAAAGGAAAACTCAAGACAGTTTGAATTCCTGGCTGGACATGGGTGTTCTTTGTGAGTGTTCCCTTATCAATTTCATCATACCTATTATCATCATCACTCATCCTCATCGTTGCGATTAGCCACAAAGGTGTCAGAAAATCGACATAAAATAATCCAACTCAATCAATCCAACAGCATTTTGGATCTTCCCTTCCTTTCACATTTTCGGATCTGTCCCCCTCAAAAAAGTCCTGGGTGCAAGCTTGCTGTAGAAAGGAAGGAAGCAATGGAAGTATCTAAATGCCTCACACTTGCATCGTGGAAGTTGGAAGCGCTATATTGTTAACTTCTTAAAATCGGAAGTTGAAGGTCAAGAGAAAGAAGAAAATAAAAGACAGAGTGCTTGTTATTCAAGAAAAGATTAAATGGGTAAAAATGTCCAAGCAAGTCATCGTGATTTTTTCCAAAAATGTTTTCCAATACGACGATATTTTTTTACATTTTTCGAGTTCCCTCAGGCTTAGGACCTCCTTGTCTGTATGTTGCACCCGTGATTTGACGTATTTATTCAAATTATAACGTTAACTAGAATTTAAAATCAGGTAAAGCAAAGTTGTAATTTTATTGCCCACAAAAATTAGCCTTTTCCATGTTTTTTCTCACTCCTATTTATTACATTCTTAATATCGACCACATGGGATGCGAGGCCCTGGGCGGTCGCCCACTTCGCCCACCCCTTGCTACGCCACTGGATACACTAAGCCATCGGGAGACTACTTCTGTATGTTTGTATGTTCTCCTGTATTTTGCTCATAGGAATATACATGTGCTTAGTGCCCCAATACAGCCTCGGTTTTTACCCTGGGTAAGGAGATCTTAGAGACATGCTTGGTGATATTTTTATACATTATAAGGGGCTTGGCTTCGTAAAATGTGAAGGGAGTAAATAGCCTAAGTGCTGGCGCATATAAAATTTTCATTTCAATCAATCAATAACATTCTTCCATGGACATCTAACATTTAAACAAAATTCATGGCTAGTTAGTACTAACAACTAGTACTAATAATAATAACAACAACAACAACACTCCTACTACTACTACTAATGATAATAATAATTACTATTATTATTATTATCAAATGTTATTGGATGTATATAACAATAATATACTATTCAATTGTCAATACCAGTTACAATACGTGTAATTCAATAGGACTAAAGGCACATCCCGCTAGAAGAATTCGCTGCACAATCTACATAATGCATTCGTTTTATATGAAATCTAAGGTCAAAATCAACAAGTGCAATATGTGAAATTAAAGGTAAGCGTTTACGCTACAATTTTCGTTTTGAACATTTTCTTCTCAGATGCCTAGATTATTAATAAATTAATGATAAACATAAAATTAATAGTAAAAATTTCTTTTTTATACTAATCCGTAATTAACTACTTAACGCTTGCTCCCACCGAAAAATCTAAGATAACATTAAATATAGGCTAGAACACATATTATGCTTTCATTTGAAAGAAAGATCGTAGAGATCGGACCGTTGGTTTAAGAGGTATAGTCATTTTTTCAAATGTCAACATCCGCCATCTTGGATTGGCCGCCATTTCTATTAGCTACCACTTTGAAATGGTAATCATGTATTTTTGGTATCCCTACCCATCTATATACGTAACTGTGGCATAAAGGAAAATTAGTACCCCCGAATTATACCGAATTCTTGATTTTGGCTACTTGGCCCATAGACTATACCGCGTGAGGCACCTAAAAGTACCACCTGAAATAGCGAAGAAACCAGAAACAGTAGCGATGTGAGGTTTGCGGGAAACAATAATATTAAATGGGGCTCGTAAATCGGAGGTATGGGGTGGGTCGAAAAATATCGACAAATGGGGCATCTGGAGCAAAGTCATATTTTTTTAATGGATCGATATACAATAACATGCATAATATAAAAGAGCATACGCAGAGAAACACAACGCCGTTGGTTTCATGCATCTACTGCACATAGGAACGAATATATGGCCATGTGAAAATATGTAAACAAACTAACAAGTGGCCCACTTGACCGTCAGTACCACGGCATGTAAGACTTCTCAGGTGCCTGACAGAACTGCCTTTACGCAGAGCAAGTTTTGATAGCAGGTCCACGAGATCGTGTTAGTTCATAGCAAGCAGTCGTAGTGGTAAGAGCGAAGATTATGGTGTTCACAAACATAGAAAAAGCGGACATGATCCTGATTTATGGGGAATGCCGAAAGAATGCCTCAGAAGCCTACCGTGTGTACGCAGAGAGATATCCGGACAGACGACAGCCATCTCGACGTCTGTTTGGTAAGTTATTTAATAAATTAAGAGACACCGGAAGTGTAACACCACGAGCACGTGTGCGAAACAAGCCAACTACAGGTGAGGCAGGTGCAACAAATGTTCTCGCCGCTGTTGCTGTTAATCCGCACGTTAGCTCCCGTGAAATTGCCAGGGATGCTGGGATGAGTCAGCGAAGTGTATTGCGCATTCTGCACACACACAAGTTTCACCCATATCATATCTCCCTCCATCAGGAACTTCACGGGAATGATTTTGTGGGCCGTGTTCGGTTTTGCACATGGATGTTACGACACGACACACCCGATTTGTCACGTATCCTCTTCACTGACGAGGCAACTTTTACCAATCATGGAAATGTCAACCTAAGGAACATGCACTATTGGTCGGTGACAAATCCACATTGGCTTCGCCAAGTGGAACGCCAGCGCCCATGGAGTGTGAACGTGTGGTGTGGTATAGTGGGTGAACATCTTATTGGCCCTTTTTTATACAAGGGACACTGAATGCTGACCGATACATACAGTTTTTACAACATGAACTGCCTGTACTATTGGAGGACATACCACTTCAGACAAGGAGGGAAATGTGGTACCAACGTGACGGGTGCCCAGCTCACAGTGCAAGACGCGCTACAGCATGTGTGGAAAATACATTTCCAAATCGTTGGATTGGACGTGGAGGGCCTGTCAAATGGCCGGCTCGTTCCCCAGATTTACCACCGTTAGACTTTTTCCTGTGGGGAAAGCTGAAAGACATTGTCTACCGGGATGTGCCAACAACTCCAGAGGATATGCAACACCGCATTACTGCGGCCTGTAGGGACATTCCCTACGAGATGCTACATTCTGTGCAACGATCTTTGTGTGGGCACCTCGTTGCCTGTATCGCAGCTGACGGCCACCACTTTGAACACACACTTTGACAGGTTTTCGCTTCTTACGCAGTGGTTCTTCGACATACTGTCATGGTCATTTTCATTATGCTGTAACACTGTCAAATACATGGTGCTGACGATGTCTACTGTATTTTTTCTTCCTTTAACACGTTCTGTCTTCATCTTGTCCAATGGCTTCCGACATCTCATACTTGTACATGCCGTGGTACTGACGGTCAAGTGGGCCATTTGTTAGTTTGTTTACATATTTTCACATGGCCATATCTTCGTTCCTATGTGCAGTAGATGCATGAAACCAACGGCGTTGTGTTTCTCTGCGTGTGCTCTTTTATATTATGTATGTTATTGTATATAGTTCCATTTAAAAAATATGACTTTGCTCCAGATGCCCCATTTGTCGATATTTCTCGACCCACCCCATACCTCCGATTTACGAGCCCCATTTGATATTATTGTTTCCCGCAAACCTCACATCGCTACTGTTTCTGGTTTCTTCGCTATTTCAGGTGGTACTTTTAGGTGCCTCACGCGGTATATATCATCTATTCATTCTATTTGGGTGGGCAGACGGGTGGGCTGAGACTATTTTAGAGCCCACCCTCCGACGCCCCTGCTGTGTCACAAACACGTCGTCGTCACTTTTATTCAGTGTTTGTATCAGAATGAAGGGGAAAGCCGTACACAGAAACGTATATTTTATCGTTGTCGAAGTGTTTCGACAGTGAAGAAGGAGCAAAAGTTGTATGTTTGGCAAACACGGGTCACTCGGGCACAAGCGAAGGAGAAGCGCGAGGAGACAACCGCGGTTTTTCCCTTCTTGGTACGACTGCACATACAATTGCAATAATTATGCCGGATTATAAATTATAGATACTCTAGTTTGGTCTCCAATTAAAAATTAAGCAGTAGACCTAAATAAAAACAAGTTATATCAAAATTTAGCTTATTCAATTCTGGGCTAATCTATTCTAACCAATTTTTTTTCGAGTATGACTTCTATTTTTTTCTTCCCGAGAACGTTAAAGTGCCGGTATTTTGGAGGTTTGCAAGCGATGGCTCTCTTTGAAATTCTATAAATAGAAAACGGGTTGTCCGATCATGATGAAATTTTAGTATAGTGCAAGCAGAAAGGTTTTAAACGCAATTCTTAATTTTCAAATTTTAACAATTTGCCAAAAAAACGTTCTTTTCAATTTTGCGAAACAACTATTTCGTAGTATTGGGTAGTCCTACAAATACAATATTGATTTTGTTTTGAAGTTCTATGCATCTATTTTTAAAATTCATTATCATTGTCTATTCACATAGCGAAACCGATTTTATACAGATTTCTACTCAACGAAGTAAAGCTGTATACGTCGAACGTGGCAACACCTCTCGCAATGACTCGCAGTGACAGCCAGCAGTTTCCACGGTTCAACGGACATTGCTGTGTGCGATGTTGCCACGTTATAAACTATCTGAGCTTTAGGCGAGGAGGGACAATTTCTCCTAGGTCTTTCTCGCTGGGGCAGCTGCTGATCACTGTTGCCAACTTCGCTCTTTTGGAGCCAGATCTGCCTCTTTCGTGCACTCGTTTGACTTTGAACTGTGGCACCCGCCCTCTGCCCCACCATGATGCCATGATGCCACCATAAAGACCAACCTTTGCCATGAGTGTACATTTTGTACGCGACGTGATATTCATATATAGGCTGCGTCACCCACCCCCTCTTTCCTCCCCAGGTATTTTTTTATATAGCGCTGTGGCTAAGGTGAAGATGACAACATTGTTATCCAGGAATCCTTTATTTTCGATTTCATATGAACATCATTGGATTATTGAGATGGGTGATGCCGCCAAATCTAGGCGGTGAAAACTAGGAATAAATTCCCATCAATTTAAAGCTAACGGTAATAGCAGCGTCTCCACCCCTCGGACACCTAAAATTTCCCTAGGAGGCACTTTATGCAGCCTTCGTTAATCTAGCTTCTTGAAAGTCATCTTTAGCTCTATTAATGGTGAAATATAGCTCTTTTATGCACATCAGGTTTGGCAACACTGCAAGGATGGCCGTAGGAGGCAATGAGAAATGCATTACGCTTATGGGACCATTATTTTATTCGTTCTCATGGGAATATCAAACATCCAATGTCGTCGAAAAGTACATGGACGGAAAAGGACACGTTGAACTATATCATAGTAGAAGGAAAAGTCGAAACTCCCATTTGATTAGCCGTAGTTTGAACTTGAAGTCGATTTCCCATAAGGAATACATGGGATTCTGTAAATACTTATTAATCATAGTATGTTTCAAACATCGTGTCTAGCTTACTAATCAACTTGAAAAACAGTTTCCACTTGCAACATGGAGAGAAATGCATACTCTCTTGCATACTAAACCCTTTTTTAAATAGCAGTGCCCAATCCGACGATATTGAAATAAATGCACAACTAGTGCGTAATTGTCCCTCCTTGCCTTAAAGTGGACTTTTAAACAAATGTCCATTTTTTCCTGCTAACTCACAGCTATAGTTACGTTTCTACTTTTACTATTCTTCAGAGAATGGTAGAGTATTTATTATTGATTCACAATGTTGGTTCTCTCGTATGTTAATCAATAAAGAGACAGCGAATGCCAAATGCACATCACATAGCCGGCTTGCAATTTACTTTACTTTGCATGACTGCCTTCTGTGTGCAGACAAAGGCCTGGAAAAAAACACACACGGAAAACGGAAAGCATAGGCGATTTCCTGCTATTGGAGCCAAGTGGGTGGCGGTAGACACGCAAACAGCTTCGGTTTTGCTATAGTCAGTTGTTCGTCGGATAGTGCCCGCAAGAAGTGATGGTGCTCATAATTATCTTCATTTAGGACGCATCTCGCAAATGGTGAACTTAAAGGATGTTACTATAATGAGTGCAAACAAAGCCATTGACAACAACAGGAGCTGTAGCCACAATAAGGTTAGTACGTGACTGTTACGCCACTTGATAAGCTAAAACTTACAAGCAATCCGGTGTATATCAGATATATTATCTCAGAATGACATTGACAAACTGGACTGTGAGGACGCCAGCCATCACCAGGCAGGGCGAGTGCGGGTCTACAGAACGTAGTACTTGGCTCTGTTCTAAACTCTGTCCGGGGAAACTCTGGAGCGAGCGAACGAAAGCATATCTGTGCAAGTGGTGACTCGAGAGGGCTCGACCAATAAACAAGAGCGAGGGAATGGGATTGCGTGGAGAGGGAAAGGAGACTCAGTTACCAGCCTTTGCAGCTGCCTTGACCCGCCCGCTCACTTTCTCCCCTTCTATTTCAGTTATACGCAGCCTTGCTCCAGAGATTCCCGGGATAAGGTATAGGCGGAATTGTACAGTGCCTGCAATCAAGTGTAAGAAGTGTACACCGGGTTGCATATAGTGTTGTCCACGGGACGAGACGGGACAGGCTTTTAAAAATTCGAGACGACACGAGATTGACCATGTGTCATGAGACAAACGAATATTTTCGAGACGAGACAGCATTTCCACGAGACGAGACAGGCCAAAGTCTCGTCTCGTGGGCAACACTAGTTGCATACCAGACGAGGATATTCCATTCCTTCGCTTTATGTTCCGTTTCGCACCCGTTCCGTGCATATCTCTTTCTGCTCGATGCATTTCGTTCACACATTGGAAAGTTCTCATTAATAGTAACTTTGTTAGTTACTTCTTCGATTTGGTTTATTTAACTTGACTAATCCGCGAAGATAAGGATGAGTGATGATTTGGTGCAGGGACACTCACAAAAAACACCCATGCCCAGGATGAGATTCGAACCCAGGACACCTGGAGTCGTAGCGAGTCGTGCTAACCACTCCGCCACGGGGGCCGGCTTTACAGTTATTATCAGAGACCAGGCCCTTCGAGACCTCATGGGACGAGACAAGACCGAGAGTCTCGCCAGACTTTGGTAAACTGTAGCGTATAATATTTGAAAACCAAGATAGCTTTACCATCTCTCTTAGGGTGGTTTCATACTGAAAGGAGAAGCGAAACGCGACACGTATCGCTTGAGGATTTCACCAATCGAACGCAGGCTTGTGGGGCCTGTCATGCCGCTACGGTGATAAAGGTTTCTGATGATTGGCTCGTTCCTAATTTTTATTTTTGTCCATTAACTTCGTTCTCTTCTCTTTTGTTCTGTAATTCTATCTTCCTTTATGTATTTCTTTCTCTCTTTTTTTTCTATTTCTTGCATTATTTCTGTTTTCCTTTTTCCTTCTCATTCAGGTTTTCCCTACTTGCTTTCTCTATCGCTTAGCTCCGAAAATTCGTTGTCGACCCAGCATCGCAGCTACTTGCAAAGAAAAACCAACTTCCGTGGCGGAGTGGTCAGGACTTCGCGCAATGACGCCAGGGGTCCTGAGTTCGAGTCCCGGCCTGGGCAAGGGTGTTATTTGTGAGTGTCTCTCCGTCAATTTAATCGTATCAGCACTCATCCTCATCTTCGCGATTAGCCAGAAGTGGCAGAAAAGAGAAGAAAAATTACCAAATCAATCAATGAATAGAGAACAAAAGGAGCGAGCTCCGGTCTAGAAATATAGAAAACAGCGGCGAAGGTCCTGACTTCAAAGAGATGTTTCACTACGAAGTTTAGTTTAGCCGAAAACGTAAGGTAACAGTTAATTCCGTTCAAGCTAGCGCAAGAAGTACTACTTGCAATTAAAAAAGTAACACCGTTACAGTCCGATGCCACTTTTTAATCTCCAATACAAAGGTCCCGGGTTCAAAACCCGTGCAAGGTTCAACCAGCAGCAGCACAGAGACTGCAGCGACGAAAATGACCTAAATAACGTGTTCCCACACGCGTAAACGAGCAGCAAAACCCCTTCGGCGCATGCGCAGTCCCGCGTCCCCAGTCCATTGAACCACGGCCATCATTTCGCTGACCGGTTGTCACCCCGTCCTTTGTCTGGGAAGGTCTTGGCTTCGAGTCACCCTTCCATGTATATTTTTTCAACCTCTTAGCTTGGAAGGGGTGCGGGGAGCGAACACAGAGAGAGATCTCGTGCGCCAACACATACTCTGTACCTCGGAAATTGTCGGGAAGTTGCAGTTGGGTAATGGAAGCACGTGTAAGATGCTGTAATTCCTACTGTGAGACCTTGAGCATTAGGTTACTTGCGGAGCCTGCAGGGCTATTGTGCATCATCTGGCTTGCATGCGCATGCAGCTGGATGCAAGACCCCTCCCCCCTTCTTCACCCACATTTTTATTTTTAGCCGTCAGTCGCCTGCGTGCACCAAGGCCGTCTGCACTTGCACTGCACACGTTGACAGAACGTCGCGATATTTCGCGAGCAGACCAGGATATGGTTTTCGCTGCATGGTTATCCTTGTCTTAGCTTTCAATGAGAATACTAATCGCATGTCCTTCGATCGGACTTACTAATTTTTAGAGGCCTTGAAGAGTTTTATGTGTGCGGTACAATGATGTAATCCCCCTATTCAGTCGCCTTGTACTGTAAACACTGCTGTGACGGGAAAAGTGATGTCAGCGTTCATGCAACAGACGTTCAACGTACAGTGTGCTCGAGTGAGTGCATCGGGTAGTGTTCAAGCTCTTGTGCGGCATTGTCACTGTGATGAGTGTGAAAAAATGTTTATATATGTTTGTTGTGTGAATTCGTGCTACTTGGCATGGCAATCATATCAGCCCCTGGAATCAGCTTGAATTGTAAATATGCACTGCACACAGATAAGGATCGATATCATAATGCAAGTATCGCAAGTATTTATTTTCTATACCACACGCAATAGTATACTTCATGTTTCCTTCTAATCTATAAAGTTAAACAGAAAAGACAGTATGCACGAATAACATTGTACAATCGCAGTGAAACAGCAACCAGTAACAATTAGGAAATTATTTCCTGCATACTAATACACCACTATTGTCAGCCGGTAATATCAAGCGTTGTTTATTTGCAAAAAATACCCACCACTTTGTGCGTTGTTATTATTGTTTGTCTTGGATATACACAGGACGTTTGTTTAAAACAACTTGTTAGACATACAATGACATTAAACTGTAGTGTTGAGTAGCACAATCGCTGGTTTTGCTTACTATAACATTTCTGCCTTTACCACTTAGTTAACCAATATGGTTAAACAACATCGATCAAATAACATGCATTACATCAGCTACACATACACATATCTATGACCCATAACGTTCTGTTCAGCTGTGAAATATTTACACCATCCATATCCTGGTTTTAAGCCTTCTATTGTCAGGCATCCAAGGTCACAAAATAGACTGGTCTACTGACATCACCCGGCTTTGTGTGCGGTGTAGGGTAGTGTACCACTCTCTGGCTGTGTTCTTGAAATCACTGAATGCAGGTTCGAACTCCGATTAAGGTATGCATTCGTTAACTACATGATAATAAAGCTTGCAGAAAAAATAAAGGTGAGACACTTGGCATTTCACTACACTACCAACTGTTTTAATTTTCCTCCCACAGATGGCAGCACGTATAAGTGCTGCCCATTTGAAATCTTCACGTCTGCATACATATCATATCAGTATTTCCAGGTGCTTAGAACTTTTTTAATAAAACTATTTCCAGCAGGGGTGCCCAGGAAAACATTTCAAGGTAGTAGGTGACAGAGGCTCCACTATATTCACAATCCCATAAATATATTTCACGAAGATTTATTATTAATATTATTATTTCGGAGAGGATTCTTGCAGCAAAAGTTTTAAATTGCAGACGTGTTCAATTCATGATATAAAAATTAAGCTTTTCCGTTCCACACACAAAAAAAGAATGAAATTAACAACAGTTAATTATTTAGGCAAAATACAAAGAAAAAGTTACTGTACATGAGTGTTCAATGCGTCAAATAAAAATTTTAAAAGTAATAAATTATATACTTATCCTAAAACTGTCTTTTCAATTCGTTACCCTGTGCAACTTTGAAGACTAAGAAATCAGAAATATTATTTTATTCGGATTATGACAAATTATTTTTACATATTGCCCCTTTATTTATACTAGACCACTTCTCATGCAATGGTGTTCAGTGCTTCCCTTTTATGGCAGTGGAGTGGTAATGCTGTCAGCTTGTATTAAAGGAGTGCCGGGTTCAATCCCCAGTGGAGGCACATTGCATAGTTGTTCGGATTCCACTATAAACTACTTTCCAGTAGCCTATCTGAGTATAAAGTGGAAATAAACAAAATTGACTTCGCCCCTTTTCTTTGTATATTATTTCCAACCCTATCTTTGGATGGTATATTAATTGACAATTGTCATTGTCGGATTTTACTTATGCTTATATCTGCTGTGAGATTCATAAATGAATTAAAAGAATGTTTAAGCTAATACAAACTCGACTAAAATTAGTTATTTAAAAAAAAAATGTAGATGAATAAGCCAGTGGCGTAGCAACATATCGCGAGGCCCTTGGCGAGATTAGAATCCGGGGCCCCCTTCAGTTCTTTAAATTTGAAATCTCAATGTGAATCTGTACAAAATCTTCACGAATACGTCAGCAATTTATCATATTTAAATAATGATAATAAATTACTGTCGAAATGATATTTAATAATTTCACACCCTAACTTTCTCTGTTTTCCGGGAGCTGAAATCTGATGCTTTAAGACAGGCCTGTATTCAGGGGAAGGGCCATGGGGGCTACGTCCCCCCTCGAACTATGAAATTTTACAACGTGAAGATATGAGAACCTATGAAAATAGCATTGACAATTTTTCAGATTGTGCAAGAATTTCGATGTCGTCCTTGCATATATATAAATGGATTGTTTAGGGAGAGAGGCAGACTCCAGAAGTCTACAGTTTGCAACTTTGAGTTTTTTTGTTTCTTTTTACAACCATTGATGCAAGTCTACAAGACATCCTGATTTAGTGGGTAGGAAGGAAGGGTACGTGGCGGTTGTTAACTTATTAAAATCGGGAGTGCAAGGTCAAGAGAAGTAAGAAGACACAAGACAGAATGCTTATTATTCAAGAAAAGTTTAAATGTGTAAAAATGTCCAAGCAAGTTATCGTGAATTTTTGCGTAAATGTTTCACGACAAAAAAAAAAAAAAAAATAATAATAATTTTTACTTTTTTCGGGCCCCCTTAGGCTTAGAGCCCGCATGCCTGTATGTTACGCCCTGATTTGACGTATTCATTCAAATTATAACGTTTAACTATAATTTTAAACCAGATAAAAAACAGAATATTTTAATTTTATTGCCCACAAAAATTAGCCTTTTCCATATTTGTTTCTCACTTCTATTAATTATACGTACTTTTCGTATCAACCCCATGCGACATGAGGCCTCTTTAGGCGCGAGGACCCGGGCTGTCGCCCACTTCGCCCACCCCTTGCTACGCCACTGCAATAAGCAACATTTTGCTACAATGTTTTGCTTGTATTGTCATGAATGTCATGTTTATATATATTTATAATATGAAATAAAAAGGAAAAATATGATTTCTTTTACAGATAATTCAAGGTCAGATTAAATTATTAAAGTAAATTCCAAAACGCACTTTCACTGTAAGAATCTGTAGTTTCTGTAGTTAGTTTCCTGCTTTAATTCCATTGAACCACTTATGGCAAAGTGTGCTCTATTTCCACTACAAATAAAGATAGACTAATCGGGACTACAAACCTAAATTTAATACTTAGAGATCTATATTTGTTATAAGTACATTGGTAATAGCTAATTTACAAGACAGCGTGAACCTTATATTATTTCATTGCCAGGTAAAAGCGACAATAGTAACTTATAACACCATTAAACCTTGTTTCCATGATATGAAAAACTAAATATGTTGACAAGGCAGTAATTTATTTTATTATAAAACAAACTAAACGTAACGTTTCAACCTTCTAGCAAGGTCTTCTTCAGTCTCTGCACCAAGTACAACTGGCTCCACCTTAAATTTGTACTTGGTGCAGAGTCTGAAGAAGACCTTGCTAGAAGGTTTAAAATAAATTACTGCCTTGTCAGCATATTTAGTTTTTCATGACAATAGTAAGTCTTAAGTAAATCAGATGTGGATTAATGGCCGATGGTTGTGGATACCATTTTTCACTCATCTGGTCTTAATTATTACAAAGATTGGCAGTCAAATAGACAAAAATAATAATAATAATAATAATAATTGTGAAGTATGGTATTTTTACTTACCAAGTCAATGGTCCCCAAATGATCCATATGGGGTTTATGCACTGATCACTGATCAACATCTGGAATGAAAATAATACAAATCAGATATTTTCACAAATTAAGTGTCTTGCAGTGTTTCGAAAATTAAGCCACCTTCACCAGCTTCGTTAAAAATATACTACGTATACCCTTGTTCTATGTATTATTATTATTGAGGGGTCACTCAATGAAAAAAGCCGATTGACAGGCTCTGGCCCTCAAAGGACTGTTGCACCATGGAATTTAAATATGTGTGTATGCGTTTATAACACATACTGATTCTCAAAATCCTGTCGAAAAAAAGATATTGAGTGATTACAGCCACTGATCAGGTGGTTTGGACAATATATTTACTCATATTATTGTTAGTAGCAACCAGTAGCGTACGCAGGATTTCATCAAGGGGGGTGTTATTTCGAAATTTTCCTACAATTTCACATTACCATTGTTTTATTATACTTTAATTAATTAATAATCATAATTAATAATACTTATAATTAATTAATTAGTTTAATTACTAGTAATAATTACTACTAATTCAGCTGCTGTTACTACTTATATCACGACTATTATTAAGTAGTAGAGATCTACATAAATATATTTATATATTTATGAAAGCAAGAAAATCCATAAAAACAAGCAAATATATTAAATTTATTGAAATAATCAAAATATGAAACTCATTCAAGGAGCCGCGGTGGCCAAGTCTGACAACCTCGTGGGAGAGTCGGGTTCGATTCTCGGAAATGGTTGGAATTTATCCAGGCTTGTCTCCGCACCCAGCCTCATATCAATGGGTACCTGAGAGCAACCCTGAGGGATAACGGCTGCCAGAGCATGGTGCTGATCACATCACCTGCAAAATGGCCGAGATCGAGAATGTGTTGGGCTCACCACACCACTACGTGTGCCTTCATGGCATGGTGCTATATGCACGGGGAAATTTACATTACCTTTACCTATGGAACTCCCCAGGATGATGATGAAGCGCGAGAATACGTGTTGCTAAATTCCACTGAGTCTATGTTTTCGTTGAAAAGTAAGTTTATAGACATTCCAACACATTTATCACTTCTAGGTGATTCACAAAGCACTTCTTCAAAATTATTTAATGATGTGGATGTAGACTCAGCATCACTTGAGAGTTCACAAGGGGATGTGAAATCGGGAAGAACGTTTGCAATAAGGTCGGCACACTGCGACGAAGCAAGGAATCTTCTTAAATCTCGCGAGAGTCACTACAAGACTTTTTGCAAAAAAAATATTCAAAATTGAACTTTGTAGCCGCTTAGATTGTGTTTGGAATGTTGTGTTTTTCTTCATGCTGCATGGCAATAATCATTCAAATTATTATTATTATTATTATAACTGTCGCATATCTTTGACTGTAATAAATTAGTCACTTTTATTTTTTCTACAGCATTTTCCATAATATTTCAAAAGCTCAAGGGGGGGGTTAAAACCCGGTAACCCCCCCCTTGCGTACGCCACTGGTAGCAACAAATGCTTTCAGAGACCTAGCGTTTATGGTACAATATTATTACTATAATAAGACTGTAATTGAAATGGCGCTGACTTCAAATAAGTTGAGGGTAGGATTGACAAAATATGCGTAACAATCAAAATTAACATTTATTTGGAGATCTATGTTTTAATATGAAATATAGAGGCAAGAAAATTGTAAAATTACGTCACACAAAATCCTTGCTCAAATGTATTACGTTAAGATTAAAACTTTATTTCTACTTTTTTAGCACATCATAAATGTGTTGGTTAATGATCAAATGCACAGAAAAGCATATGTTTATTTGGATATTTGTTACATGAAAAAGTAACTGAACAGTTACTCGTTCTAGAAAGGAAATAGCTACAGTAACTCTCACTTGTTACTATTAACCCTTTACTTTATGTTGTGAAACATTGAGTGTAAAGATAATACGTTGCACATCGTAATATTTGAAATTTTGTATTCATATAGGCTATTTTTGTACTAGATAGTCTGATATTTTATGTTACTCTCTTTTAGTCTGATATTTTATGTTACTCTTTCAATCCAACTTGTATTATCATTATAACGTATTATTTTAGTAACTATACTTTCTATTGTGTACATATACTTCAGCCTTGACATGTTTTATTTTTATCAGAAAATGTAGAACACTGTATTTGAGCATTCGCCTGTTGTGTTCAAATTCATAAGTAAATATATACTGCACGTAACTTATACAGGAATCCTATGAACTTGTGCTATTCGCATGTCGGAGGCTAGATTGTCTAGCCAGAAACGTGGAGCATAATTAACCGAGGGTACAGCTTCGTTTCCTGTTGACGGGCAACAGAAAGGCCAACTCAATCGTTGATTTGTACCCTGTAACCCGTCATCGCCGTGTTCGGCTCTTCTTTTCAACCTGGGGCCGAAAGCTTTCGAAGCTTCTTATTTATTGGCGAGTGGGAACACAGATAGGGGTTTCCGAGGAGCGAGTTTTTCGTTTTCGTCTCGTCCCGGACTGGTTGGCCACGCATGCAGGGGGGGAGGAGGACCACTGCAAGAGGCGAAGAAATTTTTATCCCGACCGGCAACGGCCGCGATGTGTGTCAGTGGGCGGAGTCGGCGGGGAGGTGTTTGCCTGCCACGAAACAACCCCCCGAGCTTGGCTGGGCGGAGTTTCCCGCGCGTGATTGGCGTCCGCGACCGCCATGTTTCTTCGTCGTTGGAAAAAAATGTGCAGCTTCGGCGTCGGAAGACAGATGGCAGGAGGGACGCTTTCTCCAACCCAGCTCAATATGGAGAGTTTATAAATTCGATAACTTTTACTGAAACAGAAATATTTTGTTCTATCTCGAAATTGTAATTACTTTCTTTTACATAAACAAAGAAAAACTTAAACTGTAGAGGCATTCTGTAACAGCACCTATATAATATAACAATTTAAAATCAATTTCAAATTTTTAAAAAGACGAAAGAGATGCCGATAAAACAGTTTTGAGCAGAACAGCTCTTTAACACTAAAAAACACCTTAACTTGTAGAGATATTTTTGTGTAACAACACATCAATATAGATCAAAATTAACACAAATAAATAAAATATGCTTTTAATAGTGGCTACTACAATTTAAAATTCATTAAAAATAAAGAAAGTAAATATGTTGATAAAACAGGGTTAGTGTTGCCCACGAGACGAGACTTTGGCCTGTCTCGTCTCGTGGAAATGCTGTGAAATGCTGTCTCGTCTCGAAAATATTCGTTTGTCTCGGGACACATGATCAATCTCGTCTCGTCTCGGATTTTTAAAAGCCTGTCCCGTCTCGTCCCGTGGGCAACACTAAGCAGGATTTATTCTGGTAATATTACCACAGCATGTTGAACACTATACATTTTATAAAGAATAAACAATATTTTATTTGTGCATGGGGACTTCTTATACAAGTTGTTAATAGTGTATGAATTTTTCCATTAGGCATATATCTGAGAGTTCTCAATCTTGGGCCATTTATAAATTGTGTTATATATTCGATAATCCCTAAGTTTCAACACAATGATTATTATTAGAGAATTTACTACCACATGTGTATCTAACACAGCTATTATAAACAAACTTAGTTTGTTACCCAGTTTAGTCTGAATCTAACACAATTTTGTTTTAACCAACATGTAAATAATATACGGAAATGGAAAGATACCCTCACAAGACATATTTTTGTATTACTACAATTTTCGTTTTTATAAAAATATAAAACGCTATCTATTACATTGACTTCACATCAGAGTTCTTTAAAATTTGGTAAACTAAAGTTCGGTAGGCTCAATGTAATACTCTGAACTAAAGTACAATTGGCAAGTTACCTAATTCATTCAATTATAAATCGTAAACCATATCGGTGCAATGTAAAATGCATTGCACATTATAGTTATAAAGTTAAATAACTATCGCTAACAGTAGCAATGACACCAGTCGCATTTTAATCTTGGGTTCGATACCCAATGGAGGCACATAGCGGTTTGTACTTTCCCGATTAGTCTATCTGTCCATAATGTGGACACAAACACAACTTAAGTACACCAGTGTCGCAAATTTTCAATATTTGGGGAGGAGAAGAGACAAGATTGATATTGTATAAATATATCCATCCGTCTTGAGAAGTTTTTGGCGGCAGAAAGTGACCACTTCCCTCAAAGTCGGTGCCATGGTTCACCTTAAGTTTCGACATCTGTATCACATGATGCAATGCCAAATGGTAATATTTAGTTTCGAATAATACTTAAGTCAAAATACACTGCCATGTTTCGTTCCCACATCATAATAACTTCAAAAATGTTATCATAATTTCTAAAAAAGAATCTCAGAATTGGAGCAAGATGTTTTCTCGAGTTGCTTAAATTTTTATGTACGTTTCAAATAAATTGAGATTGGCATCAATCATATTTGAAGACGATTTAGTGATTAAACAAAGTCAGTTTGAGAGTGAAATGATTGTCATGTTTCATGCGCATGTTTCAAATTTTAGTCAAAACTGAGAACATTTTAAATAAGTTTGGAGTTTAGCGAATATGGAAAAAACCTGTATCGTATTTGAGACAGACACACATATTGTATAGGTACATAACGGATTGTTTTGACATATTATTATTATTATTAAAACGAATAACGTTGTGCTGTCAGATTTTGAATCATAAAACATTTTAAATATAAATTACAACGCAAACGAAATAATTTACCAATCTCCTCGTGTGTGTTCATGAACATTAGTTTTCTAATTTGTACGAATCACTTATTAAAAAACCGCTGGTGCAGACTTTTTTCAAATTTAATTAGATCATGTGCATGCTGAATTTCTCTACCACAATACTTTCAATATTCCATTGGTTTATATTTTCCTATCGTTTATGTGTACTTTATTTGGTTCGAATAGGAAAAATAATTACATTTTTTTTCACATTTTTTGTCGTCGAATTTAATACATAATTTTCTTTCGTAAAATTTAAAAATTTAATACATCTTGAAGTTTTATGTTTTTATTCATAAACTAGGAATCTCTGTAAACATGGTGGTAAATTTTAAATTATTTACGTCGCATACCACAGAATAAAACAGATAACACACTATTCAATAGGTCACAGTAATTATAACGTGCAGATAATTTTTTCTTGTAGTATTTGAAAAAGATTCTAGTACGTATCTAATGAGAAGCAACGAACAATGCTGCATACATCCCAACTCCTTGCGTGAGCTGCATCGTGTCTTCTTTCTTTTATAAATATGTTATGGTGCTTCTAAAATGGGAATTGCAGAAATGAAGTGATTTTTTTTTATCTAAAATGAAAATTATGAAGAACACTCATACACATTTAAGTACTCATGTTGTGATCGATCATATTTTCCTCACGAAATCCTTTAAAACGAACTACCTCCATTAATGGCAAAATCTAAATTTTGTAATTCGATAAGTTGTTTATTCTTCATTTAATTTAAATTAAAATAAACAATTAACTTGATAGCTATTCTAAAATTTGTCACGAGGTTTCTCGAGTTTGTGATTTTTTGGGTTTCAACGTTTGGAGAATATGTCGTTAGAAATGAGCGTCATTTTGCAGAAAAGAGCATTTTTGACTAAAGCATTTCTATTTGTATTGATATTAATATATAGCCAAATCACATTCTTTGCTTTTGTAAAAATTTAATGTACAGAATAAGCTCTCTTACTATTGCTTTCGCGGAAGACTTTCCACTTTCGTAACAATATACACCCGGTATATTTTAGGAAATAATATTTTCAAAGCACCCATCTATATCAATAATATTTTTATTGAGACTTGAGGATAAGCAGAAAACATAGTGATTGCCGAATTTGGAACCCAGTTTTCTTAAGTCTAGTCTCTGTATTAATTAAGAAGAAACAAAACGGAACCATTACTTCACTCCAGAAAAAGCACTATCAATTATGATTATAAACAGCACAATATTACAGTTTTAGACTGTGCCTTTCTTTCACTGCGATACGAAAATGTAAATACTGATACGACGTGATAGTATGAGACGAGTAAAATTATTATAGATAAATCAAAAATGTAACAAGTACTTGTATTTGTTTTATTACGAAAATCAAAATAAGTGTAGCACATATTCTTACAGGAAACTCAGTTCTCTTACGACCAAGAACTAAATGTTTGCCTTCTAGATATTTCCATGGCGTCCGGAAGGGGGGGCAAGGGGGTGCCGTGGCCCCCCCTGGAAAATGTAAGTCAACCAAAAAATTTATATTTCACACATATAATTTCATTTTAGCCACAATTGTGTTAATTATTGCATGAACACCATAAATTCAAAATTAAGCAATGTTTTTTTAGGAAACAGCACTATTTTGGGGGAAAATGTGCCTTGTTTGCCCCCTGGAAAAAATACCTACCTTGCCCCTCGCTGGAAAAAATCCTGCGGACGTCCATGGATATTTTTATGTTCCTAAGTTGGTTATAGCCATATAATCAAATTGGTCCCAAATACAAATTCTCTCATGGTTGGGGTGTCAAATAAAAGTGTAACCACATTTCTCAAATACTCTCGGACT
Organism: Lepisma saccharinum; assembly: GCF_977018435.1. Taxonomy (NCBI): domain Eukaryota; kingdom Metazoa; phylum Arthropoda; class Insecta; order Zygentoma; family Lepismatidae; genus Lepisma; species Lepisma saccharinum. The sequence continues at coordinate 95,871,134 of NC_139232.1, read as the reverse complement.
TAATTCTATGGACTATATATTTAATTAAATGTACTCTATTTCGGTGTCTAATGGTTTCGTTATGTTTCAATAGTGATATAATTCCAATAACTGTTTGTGGTTTTAATTTCAAAGTTTGTCTTGCCACAATAATAAACATTAACTATTTATATTCGTATTCTAGGCAAGTAAATTTTGAAATTCTTGGAAGCTATAGAAAAATAAATAGGCTATGTAAAACTTTTTCCCCGACAGTTTTGAATATAATTTTTCGCTGTCATCATTCACTTTTCTTCCTCAGATTTGACTATTAACAGCATGCGTTTTATATACAATGTTCTTTGGAAACTTCAGTGTTAAATTAATCTATTTACAGCACTTGTGGAATAACTTCAAATTAACTAAATTCTTTCCTTTCATTTGCTTGTTTCGTTTATCGTGAATTCAAGATATAAAAACATAAAGATAAGATGATTTAAGCTTTATGGCAGCGATTATATAAATAGGCAATTCAATTTGAAATTGGAAAATATACTTTTCTGTCATGTAGAAAAATTGATAGGAGAAGTAGCGGAATAGTTCATCACTTTTTCATTATAAATTAGCAAACTTTAAATATTTTAAATATGCGAATTATGTTAACATAGTGAGCGCCTGAATATACAGTCATTTTATTTTTGTTTTCTGCAATTTATTTTCCAGAAATATGTTTGATTTCTAAGACCAGATTACCCACGAGAGTTCTTTTTCTAAGTCACTGTCCTGATTTTTTTGGAACGTAAAACGGGACGCCAAAATGTCCCATTCTTGTTATAATGGCTCATCGGCAAACTACTTCAACAATACACCCTCTCTACTGAACGAGTGTTTTCGTACAAGAATGGTTTGTGGACAAATGACGAACGCTCTTTCAGTACAAACTTTGAAAGCTATGTTGATTAATAAGGTGAATTTTAATCACAGGTGCGTAAACATTTACAAAATGCTACTTGAAAAGAAGGATGTACTGCAGAAGATCCATTCATCGGCAAAATATCGCCATATTCTGTGTTATTACCCAGTATTTATTTATTTAATTATTTTTCGAACATAAGTATTTATGACGAAACAGTTTTTATATTAAATGTGTTCATTTTGCCGTCCCGTTTTGTCACGTTTCTTTTCCCAGGAAAATATTAATAATGTCCCGTAAATAAATCTGGTCACCTTACCCTACGACGAGTTTAACCTTTAGTGCTAAACTTTATTCTCGACGTTCAGAAATTTCAAGCAATTAATTTGAAACAATCCGATATTTTTGCAGGTCAGTTATGGGGATTTAAGGGTAACATGGTTCAATAACAAAGTGAAAAAAAAACACAAAAAAACCCAGAAAACTTCTTTTATTTTTAAAGACGTGTGATAAATGCTATGCTAGAAATAAAGCAATTTTCGAAAAGGGAATAAATTGCACCAATGATTTCACTCGCGACTTGATTCCTATGAAATTGTATAATCAATTTTTTGCTTGTAATTTTCATTATGCTATTTTAAAATCAATAACCATAATATGCGACTGAGAAAACGATGTTTCAATATTTCCTGTTTATTGCAGTTTTCATAAGTAAATGAATGGAAACTCGAGGGGTCTTAAGAATATTACAGTAGCCTTATTTCTGTTGTTCGTATTCGCTCCATTATTTAGGATGCGTCAAATATGGCGTCCTATACGAGTACAGATTCTTCGTAACATCGGACTGTTGTTATGTCTACTACACATTGACAATACTTAATGAACGTTTACCTTGCATTTCCCTTTCTTACAGTGCAAAAAAAAGGGTGAAAATTGATTTTCTCTTGCTCCGCACGACTTAGAATGTGCTGAACGCACTTAACGCTCAAACAACCTTGACCAGATCTGTAAGAAGGAGACACGCAGAAAGCCTTTGTCTCGGCTTGGCAAAAATTAACATGGCCGCCAGGAGGACGCATTTCTTACAAGCCGCAACGCAGAAATTTCACGCAGCAATGGCGCTCTCTATCGAAGAATCAGCGGATATAGCCTATAAATATTTACAGACACATAGTGCAACAACAGAGTTCACAAGGAAATGTTTAAACTAAGTGACGAAACACTGTTCTGAAAAAAAAAAAGCTGTATGATATGACGTAAAAACGCCGAAATGCTTTAAAAATAAATTAGTTTCATACAGAAATTTCATAAAGAGACGTAGTTCCGAAATTATGAACTTTAATTGATTGAATAAATTCATATTTAGCTAGAGATTTGTACAGGGAGATGACTACTACATATAGACCAAAAATTACTATTAATAGGCTACGTCCAAATCTTTTCGTTCATTAGGCTAATATTTCAAGCATGAAGAAAGTAGTGTTGCCCACGGGACGAGACGGGACAGGCTTTTAAAAATTCGAGACGAGACGAGATTGACCATGTGTCATAAGACAAACGAATATTTTCGAGACGAGACAGCATCTCCACGAGACGAGACAGGCCAAAGTCTCGTCTCGTGGGCAACACTAGAAGAAAGTTATGTAAACTCTGCCAATGTAACTATTGTGCAAGTACACACTGTTTGGAGAATGTAAATAAGCCATTGATTGGTTGAGTCTACGTCTATATTGATAACAAAATGGCGCCTGAATACCTGCGATTTACTTGTGCATTTTATCGACCACACCGTGAATGCAATTCGTGATGATTCGGCTACTTTTTATGCAAAACGTATTTGTAGAATACACAAAGAATAATCCAATATTGCATTGCAAGATAATAATCTAGTAGGCTAACTGGGTTGTAGAAATATTTTCCAGTAATAATTAATATATTAGAGAGAAAACGAACTGTAGTCACAAGAGGAAAAGCCTAACATCTTTCAAAGTAAATTGAAAAAATATATATTAGTGATCTCCTCATAAAATTTTGTAATGTAAGGAAAAGTGTTTTTAAGTGTTCTTCTATTTTGGAAAGTCAAGAACCATTCTATTATAAGATTATTACATCATATTATATATCATTTTCCAATGTGCTCTATTCTCAAACTTTCTTTGCATTTATATTTGGCTTTGCCTTTTTGCCTACTTTATCTTCGATGCCCTTTCCTTTATATTGTCTAAATTTATTCGTTTATCGTTTGTATGTCTTATTCTAATCGATGTTCCGTCTCTTCTTAAGCACATTTTAATCTTGAGTAAGGCTTTCATTTATCCATCATATCTTCAGCTTGTTTACCTTCTCACAAACCGGAGAGAAAGCTCGATAGCCTCGTAATAACATGCAATATCGTTTTTCTTCCTTGAATTCATGTCAAAATCAAATTCTTCGGTATTTTTGTCATTTTACACCCATTTCGGGACTCGATCCCGGGAACTTCGGTGGCGAGCCGACTTTTCTTTCTTCTAAAACACTATGTTGACGGGACCGAATACTTTTTCTGGGTGAGTAGTGCAAAAGTTACTGTAAAATTTACAAAACCGTTTAGTCTGTCTGTCAATTTATGAACACGGAACGCAATGGCTTCTTTTTATTCGAATTTGAATATTTTATCATGCATAAAGATAGACAGTGATTATAAATTCCAGTTCAGGCTGTGCACCATAAACATAATTAAAACATTTATTCATTAACATCAAAACTATGTAATAGCCGTTAATAGTTTTAAAACGGCCATGGTCAATTATTACGGTAGTCGGATGACGGTGAAAATTGATGTTTATTTCTCCAGTCAACGTTTTACATTGTATTTAGGGCCATGGTTCAGAAATGAGAAGTCTTAGGTTCAAATCCTCATCATAGTTAAATAGGCCGGGAAGAAATAATGGTTCACGTGAAGAGATTAATTTGGAGAAATCTAAATTTGACAACATATCAAAAGTTACGAAACCAACAGAGAGGATATGGTTTCCTAATTCTAATTTGTTTCTGTTGGCAATTTTTATTAAGAACTATCAATGTGAAATCATTCACGAAAATTCATTAACAAGATTGATAGAAACTTTTTTGACTCCCGACGAGTTCGTCAACAACAATTTTCCAAAAACTCGATTCAACGTTGTTAGAAATACCTAAATTTCTAATTAGCGAGGCTTTCTATGCACTGTAAAGAGTTGACTAGAGAAATGGCGGTCCAGGAACGTCAATTTTAGCTGTCATCCTGTAAAAAGAAAATGATTACAAAATTAATGTAATTTTAATGATTTTTTAAAAAATATACATATTCATGGTACACTCAACTGCTAATCATTGTCTTTGTGCATGATATAATATTCGGATTAAAATGGTCGCGTTCCGTTTTTTGTAATATACATGTGTATTGCTATTCCTAATATTAAAAGCATATTTGTAATAGATTCGTGTAGAGAATGTTCAAGTTAGTTAACTTTTCTTTCAGAATTAATGTGTTACTAATGCGTTACACTGTCATTCATTTTACACAAGATTTAAAAAAATATTCAATTGGAACATATACACAAATGCTACGCCCAACACCACTGCAGTTATGATGATTGAGAGTGCCTCGCCATCGAGGATCCTTCATTCGAGTCGTAGCCTTGAAATTGATGAAAAGACACTCAGAAAGAAGGAGGGGATTCGAACCCGGGTCCCTTGCAATCAGATTTAAATTTAGTAAGGTAAGACAAGTATAAAAGTAATGTAAAGTAACGATCCTTACTTCTATAATAATGGAAAATTTAAAGAATATCGAGTTACCGAAATATTAACGCTTTACCAAGTACCAAGTCTCTGTTGAGACAGGACCAATGTGTCCTTAATTTACGTTATGTAATTTTGGCTCGAGTATATCCTGGAAATATATACAGGCTGCTTTTCATTGTGTGACAACCCCATCACAACTTTGTATTCCTACGTGCAGAATTAAAAATGCATCAAAATCAAGGTGGATACACTTTTCGTGCATTATTTGAAATACACGTGTAATTGTGGTTTCTCTGAAATGTTCGTGTCTGATCATCTCAACTGATGCATTTTTAACGCGTGACACGGAACAGCATCTGATGAATGTAACCTTTGATGCATTTCTCTGTCCACCATTATGAACTTTAATGTGTCACTGCATATTTATGTCAATAGACACATTATAGGTTCTGTGTGTGGAAAATCACAATGAGAGTAAATAGCAAAGTGATAAAATAAAATAAAAATGTAATAATTGAAATTACGCCGAACACTAATCAATTTTTAGCAGACATCCTAAAATATACGAAAAGTACCAAACGCACAATCTGTATTTGTAATTTTCTTATCTTGGTTCGCTTTCTCTCCACTTTATAACTAATTACGACGATGAGAATAAAGAGATGGAATTGGTAAAGATATACTCTGTGCTCAAACTGGAAACTGTCGGGTGACAATAACTCAACGCTCTCGACCACCAAAGTCGCTCGCTCCCTATATAAACACAAAATATTAAAAATCTCGAAAAAAACGTGTTAATTAAATGAATGCCGAATGCGCATTTCTGATTGCAACATAAAACCATATTAAATATAGGCTATGCTATGTACGAACTGACATATTCTGCTTTCAAGTTGTCCGTGCATGCTAAAATCAGGGTACAATACTCATTTTAAACCTGTAAGTGTCTGTTATTTTTTGGTACTGTCAAATATTTAAGATATTTATGGATATGAAAGCAATTGCGGATTTTCAACTTCATCAATATTTAAGTTGTGTACTTCCAGAACTCTTTCAGCGAATTTAAAATATTTATCCTGTTCTTTACTATAGCTACGATCCTGCCTGAAATATTTACAATAATTTCCATTGATACACTGTAATTAATTTGAAGCTATTTAATGCAAATATGTATATTTTAAAACCTTTAATTTCCAGAGATCTAAGTCCCCAAGCTGAAACAGCTTTCACTCACAAAATTAAAGAAGATTTCATAGTATACTCGTATAAGATTACATTCAAGAACCATGTCTATCAAAAATAAAAAAAATATAGGCATTTGTAAATAAACCGACAGTTTAGTGTCGCAGGGTACGAATTAACCGAGGGGAGGGGGGACGATATGGTTTCTGCCCACTAGGCCCAAGCACCATAGGGTAATTCCACAAGAAATCAACCAATAAAAATATACTTTTGTACCTTCAGGATTCAGATTTTATTTATTGTACCTATCAGGTGTATAAAAACTGCCAATTTCAAATTGCTTGGACAGTTGGTTTTTGAGTTATTGACTTTCAGAAAAGCAAAAATTCCAAAATTTGACGACATTTTGAAATCTTTAAACAGCTGTTGTAGATAAAAAAAATTGACATAGAGAGCTGAAATTGGTGTCATTCTGTTCTTCTTTTGATGGGCTTTAGCGTGAAATGTAATATGGCTGTGCTATTTCATTTTTTTTAATTTTCAAAAACTCGGAAAAGAGTTTTTTTTGAAAATCTCAAAAACACCCCTTTTAATTTTTCTTAAAAATATATGTCTTGAAGAAATCAATTGACTATTTGTGTGCAAAATTTCGTAATGGAACGGCATTGGGTTCCTATGGAAATTTATTATTTTATATTGTAATGTGTGTGGGAAATTTGCTACATTTATTGACTTCCATGTTTAAACCATAAGTCTAAGCTGAATTGTTGATGTTGAGCTCTTCATATTAGTCTATTTTATATTTTTTGGACTACAAATAACATGAAAATTTACAATATTTAGGCTATCACTTTAAATATCAGGTGAGAAAATTGAAAAATGTATATTTGTGCTTACATTTTAGAATAGGATACAAATACAAGGTCTTAATATCGAATGTATGTGCCTAAAACAACCATTTTTATCAACCACCACACATTAGTCTAATAATACTTAATTTCAATGAATTCACATTAAAAGCATCACTTTGAGCGCATAAAACACAGCTACTTCACTGAGCTTGACAACTGATTGAAGATTGCAGTAAACAATTGTTGATGTTCACTGAGATATACCGAGTCTAACAGTATAGATCAAATGCTCTCACATCTCTAATAGCAGTATCTATTGTCTTGTAAAAGCACATTTCATAAGATACACTCTTTTTCACGTCCTTCTCATCCCTCGCTGCGACAAGCTAACAGACTGGAAGGAGCTACTCAGCAACTGTCTCGACAACCAGAAGGATTTCAGGGTGAGACTGCTCCCTCACCTTCAACCCACCGGCCGCTGCAAACGTTAAAAGGTTGCAACAAATTGCAATATTCACGCCACAACTTTTTATTGAAACAGCAATGCAATCCATGCATTTGTGTGTGTATGCAGAATGGAGGGGGCGTGGGGAGAGTGGACGATGCATTAAAGATTATTCACAATCAGTTGCTACCCAAGTTCAAAGGTCACCACATATCACTGTAATCAATCAAGAAATACAGCTAGTTATTCCTCTTGATTCTAGTTCCTTTCTGTTATGACTAGGGAGCGGAAGTTGATGAAATGTCATCTTTTTTCTGACATCTCGAACCCCAAAAAGGTAATTTTAAAGTGCATTTTTTTGCATTCTTTGCCAATTTTCAGGTTTTAGGTCATTTTCCCAGATTTTCGGCATTTTTCCGTAATTTTTGCAATATTCGGTGTATGGTTTCGTCATATTTTATCACTTCTTTCATTTTGGTAATATTCTTAAGTCTTTTCACCAAGGTGAACATAGGCCTATATACTATATCTCGTAGGATTGCAATTTACGAGCAAAAGAAATGCTGAACTGGTGACAGTGTTTGTTGTGTCGGGGAAACTACCAGGTGTCCGTCTGAGGCAAACTCAGATTTAAGATCAGATAAGGAGTGACTGGATTGTTTAATTTCCTTTTCATTTCAATTTTTAACCTGAAACTAACAAATTTAATGGTCATTTTTTTGCATTTTTTACGTCATTATTTCCCATTTTTTTAGGACATTCTATAGGTCATATTCATCACTCATCCCTATCTTCGCAAATTAGCCAAAAGTGGCACAAAAGGCGAAGTAAAATAAAGCAAATCATATTCATATAGGTCATATACCTATATGATTTAGGTCATCAACTTCCGCTTCCTAGTCATGACTCTTATAAAACTGACTGGAATACTTTAAATATCTTATCTCTCATCAATCATTATGTTGTGTTTAGAGGCATGATTTAAATACTTTTTATTCTTGAAATACCTGACAGAAACAGACATAAACAACAAACGACCGGTCACAAGTTACAGCGATGGTTCACAAAAAAGTGACAAACACAACAAGCAACACGGGCCCCATTAGTCTATAAGCAAGCATTCACAGCGTATCTGTGAACAACAGGACGAGGCGACATGCACTTTATTGAGAAAACGACCCAGTCCGCAAGGGACAAGCAACATGTGTCGCTTGTTGCATGTCACTCCGGTCTGAAAGCTCCTCACATTTTAATATCATAATTTATATATTAAGGTTGTGTTATACCGTGAGATTTGTTTATAACAATACCTATACATTATTATTATTAAAAGTGATAAATATTATAAATTTTCATATTATGCATTTGTAGTCCAAAAATTATAAAATAGATTAATATGAAGACTTCAACAGCAACCATTCAACTTAGAGTTATGGTTTTAACATTGAAGTAGACAAATTTAGCAAATTTCACACACACATTACAATATAAAATAATAAATTTCCATAGGAACCCATTGCCGTCCCATTATGAAAATTTGCACACAAATAGTCAATTGATTTCTTCAAAACATGTATATTTTTAAGAAAAGTTAAAAGGGCTGTTTTCGAGATTTTCAAAAAACTTTTTTCGTTTTCTTTTTAAATTACAAAATTGAAATACCACAGCCATATTACATTTCACGCTAAAGCCCATTAAAAGAAGAACAAAATGACACCAACTTCAGCTCTCTAGTTCAAATAGTTTTCGATCTACAGGTGTTTAAAGATTTCAAAATGTCGTTAAATTTTGGGATTCTTGCTTTTTTGAAAGTCAATAACTCAAAACCCAACTGCTCAAAAAATCTGAAATTTGGCAGTTTTCGTCAACTTGACTGGCACTACCACTGTACCAAAATTTATCAATCTATGAGATATCAATGTTCAGACCATTGGTTGATGATTTGACAAGGAATTACCCCATAACGATATAAGTCACGTCTGTAACATAACTATATTCCAAATATAAACTTGATGAATGGATTCTCTCAATCTCTCGGCCAGGCGAGTTCTGGAAGGATTTCAAAGCTTTCGAGAGCTAACGTCACTCTCGTCATCAGGGTAGAAGTGAAGATGAGAGTGACGTTAGATCTCGAAAGCTCGGTAACCTTTCCATAACTCACCTGATCGATAGCCCGAGAGAATCCATTCATCATTCGTCGCCAGGAAAGTTTTATGACTTACTTCAAATATAAACTTGTTCATGAACCAGTTTAATTTTCATGCTTTAGTTGTGAGGATTAGTGTTGCGCGACTCTACAAGCTAAAAATGATCAGACTATTCCAAGTTCTGTTTTTCATTTCTAAACCGTCTCTCATTGTAGTATTAATATGATACTTCTATAAACATTTGAGTTCTAAATTATGAGTCCTCCTATTGACTTGCCATCATTACCAATTTGTTAACTCTAGTATACTGAAATAAATAAAAAGCGTTGTAATACAAAAATATACTAAGTCGATACATTAGTTAAAAACATTAGCCATGAAATTGAATCGGCAAGTTTAAGAAGGGAATAAGTCCAAAAAGTAAATTTGTGGGAAATAAAGAAAAACTGTATAAGTGGGAGAGTGTGCGTCCAAGAACAACAAAATTCGTACTGGAACGTAAGAACCCTGTGTAGGTATAGAGGAGTACGTGAAAGATAATGTACGTACATGTAACCAGAACTTGTATAAAATGTAAAAAAGGTGGTGCATTGACTTCCTTCTTAAAACGTATGAAGCTTTTGCAGGGGGGGGATGGAAATAAAGTGTACGATGGAAAAGAAAATATATTCTCGTGTAGTTTACAACACGAAAGTGCACAATGGAATGAATAATGCACAAATTTTGAAAATTTGAAGGCAAGTCAAACAACAAACATTCATTCATCCATCGACTGATCTTCATCGTGGTGAGAAGTTATAGGCTAAGTTACCATGAGATCGTAGAAATTTCTTTTGTCGTCTGGAATGTATGTTTTCCTAACATCATTCACTTTCTTTTTCGTTGATTGGTAATGTGGCATTGTGATAGGTCCGGGATCCATTTCCTTCTTACACCTTTCTATAGGGACGGCTTTTTATATATTTCTTCACACTCACGTGTAGAGCGACGCTTTCCGATGATGTCGAGTACAAAAGGTCATTTTGCCATTTTTTGGTCTTCATTCCCTTCTTAAACCTGCCGATTCAATTGCTTGCGCAGTGAATTCGCTCCCTATTGAATAGTTTAACACTGTACAGTATCAACAGCCACATTTTTCTCTCGCAACACGATAAAATTTACAGTACGTTACGGACAAACTGTGTAACAAATAACAACAAAGACTGCCCTTTGAAGTGTCAATACCTCTGAACAAATCTTACGCAGCCCTTCTTTAAGGCAAAAGCCCAAAATACGATATGCATCATAATGTGTAGATAGTGGCACACACATGAGGAGCAAGGGTTAAAAGCTGCAACTTCACACTGCTGGAGTCTACGTTGTCTATACTGTGCGGTAAAATTGAATATGTTGTTTTCTCATGAAAAAGAAATTACAATGGCTCCATGTATGCAGAATAGAAATGCCGTTTTGCGAGGGTTCGTAGCTTTGAAAAGAGACCACAACGTTCGTAGAAGTTCACTCACAAAAGTTGCTCATCTTGTCCTCTGCACGATGTGAAAGTTTGACTTTGTGGCGGCACTCTGCATATAAATGTCCTGTGTTTATTTCGAGCTGTTACGAATGCAATGTGTAATTAAATTTACAGAGCTTACTCGCACGAACTATATATGCCTGGTCGAGCCCGACTTTCTGGTTTGAACGGACGGGCAATGGATGCCTGTCAAAGATTTGGGTGGGGCACATCATCAAATACAAATTTTGATATTCATATTGTTATTATGTGACCCAAACAATGAAAGGAAGATTAAATATTGAAGTAAAACATTTGTTCCATTCCAACATCCACGGCACAGAAGTTAATAGAAAAATCCTGAAATCGAATTTCTAAGGTTTCCCTACCATATCCATCATTGTCTGTGATTCCATTTGAATTTTATCACAACTGTCTGTAATATTTCGATTTTGAGTGGGTCAAGTCCCACTCTGGCCCTCCCTTGACGCCGCCGCTGCTATGCATGCATAACAGATTACATTATAATTTCAGCCATTGGTCGCAGAAATAGAGCCTAAAAAAAGTCATGATAAAAAATACCCCAGAAAAGTTAATAAAACATCAAAATGCTGACCAAAGCAAAATTTATAGTATAAAAATATACACTAAAAACGTAACGTTTCCACCCTCTAAGAGGGTCTTCTTTAGACGAATATTGACAAAGCAATCTATTGTGAATCTTTGTCTGAAGAAGACCCTTTTAGAGGGTGGAAACGTTACGTTTTTAGTGTATATTTTTATACTATAAATTTTGCTTTGGTCAGCATTTTGATGTTTTATTAGCATGGAAACAAGGCTTAACAGTGTTACCAGAAAGGTTAATGCATAAAATCGATTTGATGCACCAGAAACGCATCGATTGATGCACTAAAGTATGGTATTTTACCTTTACCAAGAACCATGTTTACAGTTTAATGCATTTTGTATATCGTTTGTAAAGGAAACCAGAGTGCATCCATCATATGATGCAAGTGAGCATTTCTATGTCGAGCTCTGCTTGAATACATGAATTGATGCGTTTTTTTATGCACCTTCCTACATCTTTCTCGATTGTGCATTTAACATTATACAGAATTTATCAATTTTTGTATTCTAATTGATGCATTTACTTTTCTGTGTATATAGTCATGACGAAGTTGATCTCAGCAGCCTATTATTACTACTCTTGAGGTACTAATCCTGAATCCTGAATTCATAAATTATTATTAATTAGGATATGGTCAGGTACTGCTAGAATTCGTAGTAATTTGTGTTAACTTCCTGAAATGTCTAAAAGAGTGAAGTATGCCTGCAACCTTAAGTGTCTTACACCTTTGATGATATTTATATAGGCTTATGCAGGAATGAGCTGATTTGAATGTATACCGACACCAATATTAACTTTGTTAGCCAGTAATGCACTCTTAATCAGCGCTGGACTTGATTTGATTTAGTTTATTTTACTTCGCGTTTTGTGCCTCTTGGCTAATTTGCTAAGATGGGGATGAGTGATGAAATGATGAATGGACATTCACAAACAACCAAGCCCGAGAGGGATTCGAACCCGGGACCCTTGGCGCCGGACTAATTTGACAATTAAATAAATAATTTGGACCGATCTTAGAGCCTACTTCTAAATGTATGAATAATAAGGCCTGGATTTATCCTTAACCTAATCATACGCAATATGTAGAGGAACCGGGGACAGAACGGAATACGCAACTTTCAATGCTAATAAAAAATTACACTATTGAATTTTTTAAAACTATAAAACATTGAAAAACTTTACGAATATTAAATACATGTTATTATTTTTTTTTAAATATAACAAACTATGCAAATTGCCTCTTTGCTTTTTGGGCGGGATAGAACGGGGTACCAAAAAGTAAATGTTATGATGCACACAATTCACAAGTTAGTGCCGCTTCGTCGTCAGCACTGTCTATATCAGCACGCGAATTGTGTGACCACTTTTAACATAGAACAGACGACACCCAGCCTTCCGTCGATGTAGAGTACTACAAGTCCCCACAGTAAAGTCATACCGTATCTTCCTGATCATTATCTTCACTTGATTCTAACTCTAACTACTAATAGAGCATTCTTCTTCATCAACTTCTTTACAATTGTTATATTTTGGTTCTTGAAAAAGTTTTTTTCTCTTCTTTCATATTCATACTTTCCTACCCCGTTCTGCCCTAACCATTCTGCCCCGGGTGTTGTTGTCTTGCTATGGTAACAAAGAATCAGTAATAATTTACGTTTGATAAAAACTATTTATCATAATACATAGTTAAATCTAATTGGATATACCTCCTGCAATTGTTAGATACGTATAATATACAGGTTGATTGGTAATTCGACCTATTCCTGGAAAGGGGTAATACTAAAGCACATTTGCAACAAATTTGACCCTATGCACCGGGGGTCGGAAATCAATGGGTTTCGAGTTATTGCAGTTTGTAGATTTTCGTGACGTATTCCGACTTGCGACCAAAAAACAACTAATTGTGAAAAAACTACTACACCCTGGGCACTTAATTGACACGTTGCTAACAGCTGACGAATGAGTGACTACTGGGAAAAAAATTCATGCCCAAAATTCCCATACCCAAAGAGAGAAACAGTCATTGGAGCACACGTCATGAAGAAATTTGGAAATTATCGTTTAAATCAAAGAGGATTACTAAAAAAAAAAATGGTAACACACTTATCGTAAAAATTACGGAAGAAACTTCCTCGTTTCATAAGCTCTCCAAAAAGATACAAATGTTGTCAATTGGCACACGGGTTGGGGAAAAATCTGAATATAAAGCGGAGAAGGCGCGTTGTAGACGTCTTTGTAAAGTGAAAAGATGTTGTCGGTTGTGAGAAATATAGGAACGAAAATGAGTGAAGTAATAACGTTATTTACCATTCTCATGATTCCAGGTTGTCAGAATTAACTGTTACAAAAACTACAAATCCTGTTAAAATTGCCTTCCCCGGTTACGTATGCAACCAATAATTCTTTCTTATTTAGTTAAAGATAATGAAAAGATGTCTTGTAAATTTGCAATATGTGATTTAAAGTTTATTTAATTGCTGTTAAGTGTGTGTTTCCAAGAATAAACCTTGTATAAAGGTGAAACAGTAAGTTTGTTTTCCACGCCTTGTAATTGATAAGAGTCTTGTGACAACGACATGCGGAGAGAAGGGTAAATTCCTGAACTTAGTGAAAGGTACGTAACAAGCTTCCGTGTCAAATGGCTGCTTTCGAAAATGCAGAATACGCGGATATCGTGTATTGTTACGGGTTTTGTGATGGTGACGCCGCTGCAGCACGAAGAGACTACCACAGGCATTTCACTAACCACCCTTTACCTGACGTGAGCTTGTTTGGTACGACATATCGGCGCATTCGAGAAACTGGATCGGTTCAACGACGCCAAGGCGATGCTGACACACCCCGAGTTCATGATCCTGTCGAAGAGAAAAGCGTGGAACACAAACTTACCGTTTCATCTTTATACAAGGTTAATTCTTGGAAACACACACTTAACAGCAATTAAATAAACTTTAAATCACATATTGCAAATTTTCTAAAATTCTTTTCCATTATATTTCCTAGTTGCTATGGTATTTCTTGCTTGTTGATAAATATATCAGTTTCTTCAATGTTGCCAGGTCCTGGCACTTCAAGGTTAGTTTATTTTCTATCTGACACTAGTTGTCTATGACACCAAAAATATTTGCGAAATTGAAAACGCACAAATACAATATTTTAACTAAATAAGAAAGATTTAATGCTTGCATACGTAACCGGGGGAGGCAATTTGAACAGGATTTGTAGTTTTTGTAACAGTTAATTCTGACAACCTGGAATTAAGAGAATGGTAAATAACATTATTACTTCACTCATTTTCGTTCCTATATTTCTCACAACCGACAACATCTTTTCACTTTACAAAGAGGTCTACAACGCGCCTTCTCCGCTTTTTATTCAGATTTTCCCCCCAACCCGTGTGCCAATTGACAACATTTGTATCTTTTTGGAGAGCTTATGAAACGAGGAAGTTTCTTCCGTAATTTTTACGATAAGTGTGTTACCATTTTTTTGAGTAATCCTCTTTGATTTAAAGGATAATTTCCAAATTTCTTCATGACGTGTGCTCCAATGACTGTTTCTCTCTTTGGGTATGGGAATTTTGGGCATGAATTTTTTGCCCAGGGTGTAGTAGTTTTTTCACAATTAGTAGTTTCTTGGTCGCAAGTCGGAATACGTCACGAAAATCTACAAACTGCAATACCTCGAAACCCATTGATTTCCGACCCCCGGTGCATAGGGTCAAATTTGTTGCAAATGTACTGTAGTTAGTGTTGCCCACGGGACGAGACGGGACAGACTTTTAAAAATTCGAGACGAGACGAGATTGATCATGTGTCCCTTTGACAAACGAATATTTTCGAGACGAGACAGCATTTCACAGCATTTCCACGAGACGAGACAGGCCAAAGTCTCGTCTCGTGGGCAACACTAACTGTAGTATTACCCCCTTCCAGGAATAGGTCGAATTGCCAATCACCCTGTAGTATTAACACAATACAGCTTACCTGCAGGGAAACATTCTTCACAATTATAAAAAAAAATCAGAAAAAGAATGCAAAAAGCACGATCCTCGTAAACGAACGACTCTACAATGTGATTCACGACTTCCCATGATGCAACAGAACAAAATAAGGAAAACTGCACAGTCTCCACAGGATGCAGCATCTATCAGAGGTTTTAGGCAGTGTACCCCGTTCTGCTCCGGGTTCCCTTACATAAATATGTAGAAAAAAATCCGAAAAAATCTAATGTTTTTCGTAGTGTTCTGTAATTTGTTCTTTCTTATGCTATTTTTAGGTTCCTGACAGTGAAGATCAATTATTCAGAACTAATTTCTCAATTTTTAAAGGCGTTATTTTGAAATGACAGTATTGCGCAGTGCAGTCACTCTTCTCAGAATCAGCGGGAATTATGTGGGACATATGTCAGCATTGAAAAACCAAATTCTTCTCACCCATCCTTACTTTTGTGATGTTATTTTCAATGCTCAAAACAAGGTTATGTGATAGTAAGTGGCGGGCTTGCCACAATCAGATAAAGTATGCTGAATTTCGGATAAATATTTTGAATTAGTTTGACACATACTTTGGATGTTTGTCTCACAAATATATAATTACATTTCTCGATTAAAAGAAGATAAATAGAGAAAATACCACTACCCCGTTTTAAGTAAAAATATTGATTGATTGAGTTGGAATTTTATGTCCACTTTATGCAAAGTGAGGCTAATCGGGACTGGACCTACAGTTTAAAGTGGGATCCCAATCACTATGTGCCTCCACAGGGAATCGAACCCAGGACCCCTTGATTACAAGGCGACGACGCTACCACTGCGCCATCGGGAAGGCCTTAAGTAAAAATATGTACTCTAAACGAAATAGAATGTAAAATATACAAAATTAAGTAACATGAAATTTTTGTGTATCGCCCCTAACATCGTAATTCAACACCATTCGTCATTTTTGTTTAAATAAAAATATGTAATTAATTATGTAGAGGACCGGGCCCTATTTATGTCAGGTAAGTATAACCTTCTTGATCAATTTCGTAAACCAACTATAAGCCGAACACGGCGGAGAAGTGTTTAGCACAGCGCTTTACGACGCCTGGGGTCCCAGGTTCAAATTCCGACCTGGACATGGGTGTTTCTGTATGCCACCTTCTTCAATTTCATCATATCATCCTCATCGTCGCGGTTAGCAAAAATGACAGAAAAGCGACGCTAAATAATGAAAATAAAATTAAAAATCTATTTCACCTAAAATCTGTTCATCAACTTTATTACTTCCGAAAACGTTTTACATAGGCTTCGTCAATATTAATTTTTTGCCCAAGATACGATATAAGATTGCAAATGTTCCAGGAAGAACATGAATTATAAAAGTTGGGTATATGAATTATATGTTAAAATCTCAACAAAACTGCAGAATTCTGCACCATATTGCAGGCTAATTGTAAGTATATCGGATCGGTAATTTTACAAATAAACCGATAGACGACTATATCCATCAAAACTAGGGCCTCCCCGATGGCGCAGTGGTAGCGTCGTCGCCTTGCAATCAAGGGGTCCCAGGTTCGATACCCGGTGGAGGCACATAATGGTTCGGATCCCACTTTAAACTGTAGGTCCAGTCCCGATTAGCCTTACCGTGCATGAAGTGGACTTAAAACACCAACTCAATCAATCAAAAATATCCATCAAAACTAAAAATAATTCAGGCGTCAGCCATTTTTTTTAATACGGGCTAAGAAAGCCATGAATTCAACGAAGATAAGCTCTGAATTGTGATCTTAAAACATTGGAATTAAGAGTAATTAATTCTTGGCCTTAAAACTCTGCAGCGATATCGTAGAGTCCGCCAGAATGCATAATTATTCATGATGCTACTAGAAAGAGGACTCAACTAGTAGAGGAAAAGGTCTTAATATGGGCCCCCCTTTTTATGTTGTCATTTTCGGAGGGGAAAAATAATATATCAAGCACCTGCCTTTAAATTGCATATCTATGAAATAAATATTTAAATATAATAGCATGCTAAAGTATAGAAGGTCTCCATTTTTTTTTAAAAAAAAAGCAGTTTCCAAAAAAAGGTAAAATGATGTACTTCAAACTTGTAGTCTATATATGGGCTACTAGTGGCAATATCACAAAAAGCAATTACAATTTTAAAAAAAAACAGTCATTTATCGCTGAAACATTATAAAATTCATATTTATGAATAATCTGTTGTTTTGAAAATCACGCGGAATGGGAAAAATCGAAATTAAGAAAAACATCCAAATATTTGTTGAAAATGTGATCTCAACATTAGACCTCATGTCATAGCCCAGCCCATATTTAGACCATCACGCTATTTTTCTTCTTCAATTTATTTTCGCTCTCTGTGGTACATATTTCACAAATAAATCATGGCATTATAAAAGCCCACTTTTGTTTTATGTACCGCTAATATCATAACCTATACAAAGCAGATGAGAATTCAGAAAACGCTGAGTTAAAACATACCTGCAAAAAGTTTTCGGAGGTCGCAATTCTATAACAGCGTCCGAGGCCGAAACCAATTGGCGCCGCAACCTTTGTCCTTGACAGATAACCAGCTCCAATAGGCTCTGCCAGGCTGCAGCACCCGGGAGCGCTGATAACTACAAAACCCATATTTAAACCTTCGCCCATATTTAGACCTTCTCCTCTAACAGCATGGTTAACTATGCAATATCATCTAATGTCTGACCGACTTCGTTTCAGAATTTTAAACTTCAGCTAACAACAGTCCAAACATTTATGTTTATAATTCTGATTTAATGATACACGTGCTAGCTATAGAAAACACAGACATAAAAAAAAACATCCTTTACTCTAATTTTTTTTAAAAAAATACTGGAAATTTCCATAAGCGAACTCCAAATATTAAAAAAATATGTAACAATTTTTGAAAATTCAGCCACCAGGTGAAAATATCCAGGTGCTATGGCGACCGGAACCTGCCCCAGTTTATATATTAGCGGATTAACCTTTCCAAAAGGTGGACTGAATGAGATGTTTAAAATTGACAATAAATTTGGCGTAGGACTAGTTAAGCATAAGTTGTTTCTTAATACTACATTTACAACCTTAGTGACAATGAAGTTCGACCAGTCACAAACATAGGAGTGCGTTGTGAAAGAAGGAGAACACATGCATATGCTGAACATATTTTATTCAACAGGCTACATGGAACAAAGGAAAACATAAATTTCCGCTGCAACGCAGCAATGTATGGTGTCCACACAAAATAAAACATTTTCGTCCATCTACACGTGACATTGAAGTTCGACCACTGTTAGAGGGGATCCTCTTTACCATGGTGTGACGCCGCCCCGTCGGCGAATAACTGTGGCAATGCGTCGGGGCATGCTGCGGACGAGTCGTTCAAGGTATTCCACATCGATGCGGTGCCATTCCTCCTGCAGGCAGGCGATAAGAGCAGCCACTGTCGTGGGTCCCCTCTGTTGCACACGTCGCTTAAGAACACGCCACACATTCTCAATGGGCGAGAGGTCGGGACTCGATGGTGGCCATGGCAGAGTTCGCACGTGATTGCGAGTCAACCATTCTCTTGTCAGCCGAGCTGTATGAGGCCTGGCATTGTCGTGGTGAAAGATGAGACGCCGCCTGTGGAACAGGTGCCTTCTCACTGTGGAAAGATGCCGCTCCAGTATGCGTGTATAGGCGTGTGCATTCACAATGCCCTCACAGACGTGTAGTGGGCCAATCCCAGATGCCGTCATGCATCCCCATACCATCACTGACGCAGGTTTCTGTACCCGACGTGCATAACATTTTGCTTCATTCTGTTCCTCCTTCCGACAAATGACTGTTTTCCGTATTTTCCCGTACACAACATTGAAAATGGATTCGTCCGTACACAAAACCCTGTTCCACTGCCGAAATGTCCATCCCCGTAGATTCGTGCCCACCGTAGTCGATTGCCTTTGTTCAACATGGAAAGGAAGGGTTTACGTTTCGCCTTGTACACTCGGTAACCGCATCGCTGTAGGTAACGGCGAATGGTTCTGGTTGACACTTCAATGTGAAAGTGTTCTCGAGTCCACAGTCGTAATTCGGCCACAGAAACATGATTGTTGGTCTGGATATAGCACCTAAATATCCGTAGGTCACGCACGCTCAGCAGGCGTTTTCGACCGGGGGCCTTACCTGGCTCTGTAGTACACGTATTTTGGTGGTGTTTGATGATGCAGTGGACGGTTGACTTGGGTAAGTTCAGTTGTCGCCCTATTTCTCGTTCACTGAGTCCATCCCGTTAAAACTCCACCACTCTTTTCCTCACGGTGTCAATAGGTTTGCCCCTGGCCATGGTGATGATGCACTGCGGTTCCTCGGTGCACAGCACGCGCTTATATACGGCGGACTCCCTTATCGTGTCCGTGACGTCATGCTTCCGTCGAATGCGTCACTATCTGGAATTTCCCGTATGGGTCTGGTGCCTGGTCGAAGTTCAATATCACGCGTATAGTTCCCTGTTTTCGTTCTTTACGTGACCTTGAGTGCAACATGGTGGTATCACGATTCTTGCCTGCTCACACGCCTCCTCTTACACACATGCGTCACTTCTGCGGGTCACCCATTCCACCGCCTATGCCTCTGTGCATTTAATCACATATTCCTTTCTGGTCGAACTTCATTGTCACCAAGGTTGTACATTAACTTCCACACAGAATTCAAACTGAATCAAATCAAGATGGACGCACTTTTGGTGCATTATTTGACACCGTCAAACGTGTAACTTTGATTTCTCTGAAATGATCCTGCCTGATCATCTCAACTGATGCATTTTTAGGGTATCACAAGAAACAGCAGCTGATCAAAGTACCATTTGATGCATTTCTCTGTATACGTATTTTGATGCACAAAGAGTTCAATACACTTTAGGCCTCCCAGATGGCGCAGTGGTAGCGTCGTCGACTTGTAATCAAGGGGTCCCGGGTTCGATTCCCTGTGGAGGCACATAGTGGTTCGGATCACACTTTAAACTGTAGGTCCAGTCCCGATTAGCCTTACTGTGCATAAAGTGGACTTAAAACTCCACATCAATCCAATACAAAGTTCAATACACTTTAATGTGATGATGGAATGAATATATTTGTGTCAATTGACAGATTTTGTGTGGGCACTGAATTATAGATTACACAGGGCCGCAAATTAAATTCAATTTAATGTTGTTTTTTGTTTAATAGGTGAACTTTATTATTTGTGCCATGCTGATTACGAATATGAAATTCGTTTTTCTCTATCACGCAAGGTTTTCTTACAAATCAAATTTCAAAATTTGGGCTTTGTCCAATATTGCATACTGTTTTATTATAATTTTTCTTTTCTTCAATCAGAATAAGTAGCTTATCACACTAAACGCATCAACATGTTTATTTTAAAATGAATATAGACAGACACAAAGGACCCACATAATATAGAAAACGACATATAGCAGTATATAATATACACACAAGAAAATCATTACACAATACATATTTTTCAGTTCTGTTTAGCACGCTTTCTTCTGTAAGCTTTCCTAACTTTCTTGTGATTTTCTTCTGGCGTTTCTCTGTACAATGCCCAACAGTAGTCAGCCATCAT
The DNA here is from genome assembly GCF_977018435.1 of Lepisma saccharinum. Classification (NCBI taxonomy): domain Eukaryota; kingdom Metazoa; phylum Arthropoda; class Insecta; order Zygentoma; family Lepismatidae; genus Lepisma; species Lepisma saccharinum. The sequence continues at coordinate 95,850,140 of NC_139232.1, read as the reverse complement.
GCTAACACTCCAATGTCCTTGATACCTTTCTCCATATCCCTCATGACCTGATGGAACCGTTCGCCTTGTTCCTCACTTAATTCACCGATATTTTGTGGAAAGTTATCAAGGTGTGAATGCAAGAAATGTAATTTGAGATTCATGTTGCAACCCAGCTCTTGAAATTTAAGTAACATATTCTCAACAACTTCTCTGTAATCAGGACTTTTGTAGTTCCCCAAGAAGATCAACACTACACTTTTAAAAATGCTATCCAAGCATCTCTTTCAGCTACAGTCATTGTTTCCTCGAAGTCTTTATCATTCATTAATTTCCTAATGTCTGGTCCAACAAAAACACCTTCTTTCACTTTGCCGTACGACAGGGATGGAAATTTGTTGCATATGAACTGGAAACATTGTCCTTCCTTGTTAAGTGCCTTCACAAATTGTTTAATCAGCCCTAATCTGATATGAAGGATGGGGGGGGGGGAGTACAACTTTCTCAGGACTGACTAAATGTTGTTGTACGATGTTCTTTGAACCCGGGTTCAACGTTTTCCGTATTGGCCATTCTTTTCTTTCCCAATGGTAATTTCGTGCCCTAATATCCCACTCACAGATGTAACATGGCATTTTCGTATATCCACATTGTAGTCCAAGTAAAATGCTCAAAACTTTAAGATCACCCCACACCAACCAACCATGGTCCTCATATTTAATTTTATTAAGAACAAGTTTCATATTGCTGTAGGTTTCTTTTAGTGACACAGAATGAGCAATATTACATATTCCATTATTTAACAGAACAAATTTTAAACTTGTTTTATTCGAGTCAATGAATAGCCTCCAATCAGTTCAAAGACAAGGAAAATTTAACTTAGTCAGCAAACCGGACACATCACAACAAAACACGAGAGAATCCTGTTTCGAGAAATAAGGCACAAACTCTTTTTCTCGGTGTCTGTACCAGGAAAATGTTGTTCCACGAGCCAGCAAGTTCTTTTCGTTAGGTCTGTAACGAAGAAGCTCAGCTGATTCTTTAGATAAATTTAGGTCTCTAACTAAATCATTGAGTTGGTTTGAGCGAACGGTATAGGGTCACGAGATCGGTGAGGGGGGGGGGGTCATAAATGTCATCTTCCATTTCACTTCATTCCACTGAATCACTTAGTGAACCAGGATCACTTACACACTCAAGACTTGATGGAGGTGTCGGTACAGGCAAGTCTGGACGGTGCAACACAGGTCTCAATGCAGAGGGAATATTGGGATACACTATTCTCTTCTTGTTTCTAATATTTCGACCTACAATTTCACAGAAACAGAAATAACAATCATTGCTGTGATCTGAGGCTCCCTCCACACCATAGGTATTGTAAATGGCATAGATGGCCGCTTTCCCGTGCTCGAGTTTCGTAAAGATTCCACACATGATATACATACCTTGTGTGGGGCCCACGATTTATCTTGATCTCCTAGTTTCATCTTAAAGTATGCGTAATATGCTCTTCTTACAAAATCTGTAAGTTCCTGTCTCTGTACCCGGGGAACAAATTCACCGCAGATGTAGCAAAACTTATCTGGGCTATTCAGACAACCACGAGATGCCATGGCCACACCATGCAAATTAGGACTTTTGAGAGTTACATATAAAATTAATTTCAAATGATATATCAATGTTTTACATAGTATTATTTTCAGCATTTAGGCAAGAAACATATTAATTAATTTAAATAAAACAAAACTTCTCTGTATTTAAAGCTTGTTCGTCTTTATTACTTGTTGAATAATTTTGAAACGTACCAGTGACATCTAGCGACAATCACTTCAATTGCACTGAAACGTGCATACCACAACCCACATATAAAAATCGTGAATTGTAAAAAATTCTTGCGTGATGTGAGAAAAGTAATGCCAGTTTCAGCATCAGCAAGTTCAAATGCATGTAAAACACCCAAAATTATAAAAACAACAGAACCCATGCGGCCCTGTGTTATTTATGAAAATGTGGATTGGTATAACTGGCTGCAGGTTCACCGAGAAAATGATATGCCCCAAATCTGTCGGTCCTAATATATCAGCGTTAGAAAGTATAACAATTTAAGGGAAAACGGCCGATCCCCGTGCCGGAGTGGTTATCACATCGCCCTACGACGCCAGGGGTCCCGGGTTCGAATCACGGCCTGGGCATGAATATTTGTGAGTGTCCATTCACCAATTTCATCATATTATCACTCATCCCCATCTTCGGAAATTAGCCAAAAGTGGCACAAAAAGCGAAGTAAAATAAAGCAAATAAATTTAAGGCAAAACGGTGGTTATGCGTTTAGTGAAAACTAACAAAGGTAAAAAAAAAAAAAAAGGTAAAGTGTTCCCCTGTGCATAGCACCACGCCATGAAGGCGTATAGGGGGTGTGGGGGTAACGCCCCACACTTTCTTGATCCGGTCGTGAGTGGGGGTGATGTGATCAGCATCAAGCCCCTGACCGCCTTTACCCCCCAGGGTTACCCCCAGGTACCCATGTTATTCGACGCTGGGTGGGCGCCGGGGCCGCTTCCACCGTTAGAAAAGTTCCCGGATTTGAACCGGCCGGGGATCGAACCCGGGACCTTGAGCATGGTAGTCAGACGCGTTACCGACTGAGCCACCGCGGCCACTAAAACTGTTAGTGAAAACTAACAGAATTCTCTTCTTCATTTACGAGATTGTACTAAGTCTAGTCTCGATAGTACTCGAGTCACGAATGTACAGTCGCAGGCAATAAAAATGGGACACCTAGATCCTGAAATACTCGCTTCTTTGCATGACGTTATGTGTGTTGCCTAACTCTACGGCGTTGGTAGAAGTTGCCATTGAAAGGTTGCTATTAAAAACCTACTTATCGCCGTAGAGTTAGGCAACACACATAACGTTGTGCAAAGAAGCGAGTATTTCAGGATCTAGATGTCCCATTATTATTGCCGGCGACTGTACGCTAAAAAAGTTGAATCTAGAAATGATCATCTAACAAAGCCAGTTTCCACTGCCATAATAATAATCCATGAGGTTACCTAAACATAGACGTATATAAGGGGATGGTTTACCAGATATTACGTTTATCTGTGTTTTAACTGCTCCAAGTCCCTACCATTGATTTAGTAACAATTTTGCAATAATTGTATAATTAAATAAAGAAATCTCAAAATTAGTCATAACACTACATTAGTCGAAAATGTCTTGACAGTAATTAATAACACACACAAAGTTTTTAAAAATATAAGCCCAATTCCAATAACGTTAAATGTAAAGATAATACAGGAGACCAGTGTACCTGGTATCCAGTACCTGAGAGTAATGACTTCACGAGTAAAATAATAATAATTCTTCACTACCAAAAGAGGCCACCAAAATATATAGTTGTGCGTGTGTACCCTGTTTCCCACATGAATTGGCTGAAAATAGCAAGTGTGTGAAATTAAGAAAGAAGTCAATATCCCCGTTGACTTATTGTTCCAGGTAAGCTATCCCAGTCCCTCCCTTAGGAAAAAGATACCCTCTTCTCGCTTCGCAGCACTCTGCTGAAACTGTGTTGAGCTCCTTTTAAAAAGCCCTTTTGTACAACCAAACTCTTATGGTAAGTTAGGGATTTTTATTTTATCTTTAAATATCATTAGCACAGAAATGCTAATCTAGACTGGACCTACAGTTTAAAGTGGGGTCCCAAACCGGGACCCCTTGATTACAAGGCGACGACGTTACCACTACGCTGTCGAGAGGCCTAAAAACACCAACAAAAAAGTGTACATAAAACATACATATAATATATACAAAAATTACAGATATACCTACGTACACATTAATATACACATGACCGTATAACCAAAACATATGAACTTTAAAACTGACCGGTCTAATTAACGGTGATTAATATATGATAATTGTATATACAGTAAAACCTCGTTAATCCGGACCTTAATAAGACGAACTTCGCTTAATCCGGACAGGCAAAAGGCAAGGAAAAAAAGCAGAATTGCAAGGTTTTAAATGTGGCTAGAAGTCAACAAGAGAACTTCCCAAAGAAAAGGCAGTCAACGACTGATGAAATTCTGTTTCCCGCAGACTTTGTACTGTACTGTATAGTGTATATAGGCCTATGCCCTTTAAATATAACCATAATAAACGTGTTTTGTTGCTATAAACGGAGTTTTAATGCACTTTCTACTGTTCTTTTAGGTTATTTCAGTTAATCCGGACCTTCGTTAAACCGGTCAACTTATGCCCCAATTAGTCTGGATTAACGAGGTTTTACTGTAATTAATAAACATGAAAACAGGAACCAAGCAATGACTCATATCATTATAAATTCTAGCATAACATAGTATAACTTTATAATGTTCCTACATAGGTCAGCCGCCTTTCGTTTTGGGGCAGCAGTTTTTAAAATGCCTGCACAAGCACGCAATAGAGACATGGGCATTGCAATTGACACAAATGTAATACAGACGTCTTGTGCTTTATCCACTGATCAATCTACCCCCCCACCCCCCCCCCCCTCGTAACGTGATGAAACAGTAGTCTAGACGCTTGATTCAACATTCTGTATATATATATACACAATGCATTATGTACACATTCCACTGTCTGCACGCACATTGGTTCGTGCGAACACTTTACCAAAAGAATAAATAAAAGATAGTGGTGAGGCAAATATCATTAAACAAACCATATGTACGTAATGAAGAGTGCTAGATTCTGTGTGTTCAAATACTTTTTTAAGTTCCACTCTATACTGTAAGTAACAATTATGCAAATAGGAAATTGAACCCTGGACTTATCGATTCACACAGAACTGGAAATGCATCAAATCGAAGATGATGCACTTTTGTTACATTGATCGACACAGTTAAACAAGTAATTTGGGTTCCCTTCAAATTATCGTGTCCGATGTTCTTATTTGATGCACTTGTAGTGTATCACAAGAAACAATAGCGAATAAAAATACCTTTTAGTACATTTCTTCGTTTGGTCAATTGTCACATTTTGGGTTCTGTGTGATTATACAGGAACGCTAAACCTTTACCCACAATTACAACTTTTATTTCATTCTCTTCTTCTTCATTATGTGTATGTCCAAAGTCGTTGATTGTAGAGACATTTTCAGGGGAAGCTGGGACCACGATTACCTCACCGAATCCATTATTACGTAATTATAATAATCCCAGTTGTGACTCCTGGTCGGTGATGAAGATCCCATTTTATACCAAGTGTCAATTGAAGAGCTCGGGTGTAAAACATGGTAAGTGACATTTTGGTCATTTTTGAGTTACAAAGTAAAATGTGCCATCCTTCAGTTTTCGAGTGAAATAGCCATGTCATACAATTTGGGCTCGGTGAAGCCTTCTGAAATTGGTAAACACAACACAAAAACAATTTATCTACAGTATAGCTTCTAATAACCTTTCTTCATAATGAACTGAGAAATGATCAGAATGTTACTTACCATGTTTTGCACCCGAGCCCCTCAATTAATTTATATGTGCAGGGAGAGGGGTCACAGATAATAGTATTATAAAGTTACACGTTTATCTGTGGAGGGACTTGAGGGATATTACCGAGAACGAGACAAATCTTTGTAAAATCAAGGCGAGACCGAGACTAAGTGTTCGAGACTTAAAACACCAAAATCAACCAACCAACTTCACTATGTGATTTCTTTGGACATATCAAACGAGCCATCTGTCCACCTGATAAATTTGCAGATAGTTCATATGTACCATGTAACCATAATGACCGAACATTCCCTGAAAAGTACGAGGGAGAGTCAAATGAAATGAAAGTCCGACAAAAATTACAGGACAGACTGTACACAGCTCAAATTTACATGAGGTATCGACTGGTGTTTACAAAACGACCTCAAGACTAGAACACTGATCAGGTGAGCTTCACACCATACTTGTCATTTTAAAGATGGCGTCTCCTGCATACACATACACCAGCGAAGAGGTGTACCCTCTCGAAGCCTAAAACGTATAGACATTCTACGGCAAAGGAAAATTCGATGTATCTATGCATGCTTACCACACCAGCAAGTTTACAAATAGACGAGGAAGTTCGACAATGTCCTCAGTCCACACGCAGAAGGACTGCACCTGCATTCCAAATATCCTTCTTCTTGAGGTATATAGAGACACTAACTTAGACTTGAAAATATATGTGGATCAGCAATGAGTCTATGGCCAGAAGTTTTCAAACTTTTAGCTATCGTGCCTTCCATCCGCTGCCAAAATCTGCACGCGTCTCCCCTAAATAAAAATAACAGACAAGTACATGTGACCATGAAAAACGCTAGAGCCGCAACATGCAGAGAACTGCAAAAGGTGGAACTGCTCCGACGAAAAGCGCCGAGAGTGGTTAGCGCGATATAAAGGCACGAGCGAGTCTTTGGATTGAATTCTGATCAGGATGTGAGGCACATTTATCCTTTTTTTGTGTAAATTATTGAGAGTGTATAATATGTTTATCTATCATGCAAATTGGAGGTATCATTTATATCATGTGTTTTGTGTTATCGAACTGGTTTACTTTTCTTGTACAGGGTGTTAAAAAATTTGTAGTCAAAATTTCATGCCCCTGAGTAGTGAAAATTTTATTCGCCTACAGAATTTTTTGATCGGAAGGAGGGCGAGATGTCACGGTATCTAGTGACATGTGAAACGCAGTTCGATATAAATTATTTTTTGTTTATTGATTCATTTTATGCACAAACATGAAAGTGTGAGGTTTGATCTTATTTTGTGGATAAACTTGTATCCGAGCCAGACGTCGGGAGTTGGGAGAAGGGTTTTTCTTGAGTGACAGCCGAACTGTCATTTCGGCTTAGGACATGACATATTTGCACCAACACGGAGATAAGGAAAGATTGTTTTCGTCGAGACCGGGCTCCAAGACGCAGTGGGCGGTCGATCCCATGTTCACGGATGACCAGGAAAATCAGCTGGAGCCCAAGCCTGAAAGGATCGACGACGCGCACTTGACCGCGTTTCAAGACAATGGAGAGAGGTCATTTCCATCCCTCTGAAACAGAAGCCAAGCCACTTGAGCGTCCTTTTCAACGGAAGAATTCGAATCTCTTATATATAGGCAGTACTATGATTCCAGACACAGTTTTTACCCGGATTTCATAGAGAGAGCATCTCCGCGCTACACTCTCGCGTGATTATTGTTTTGTGGCTGTGGACTTCGTTTTCTTACGTACCGTGAGCGAATTGCAGATAGAGAGTTACCAGTGTGCGCCTTATTTTGGTGAAGATTACGCGGTGATTTGTTTTTTGCCAAGCGTGGACTACATAATAATGGAGGGCTAAAGAAGATAGAGAAGGGAGTCCGTCGACTCCCCTGACGCCTGCAACGACGCCGAAGCCAGTCAGACGACGCCAGTAGTAGTACTTGTGCTATTATAAACCCGAGAAAGGAAGAGCTCTCCTCCAGCAGAATTGTCTATACTTAAAACTAGCTCAACATGCCCATATGAGCTTCTTGCTCTAGTGTGGAACCCCCTCTAATCTAAGAATTTTGTAAAAAAGCCCTCATGGATTCCATGAGAAAGGAAGAGCCCCTCGGATTGATGTGCCTATACTTACAAAAGGTACTTTTGTGAGATTGTTGTCCATAAACTTGTCAAAAATTGGCCACACCTAAAACTAGGCCAAGACACACACACATACACACATATTTACTTCCAATTTAAGTTTAATTGGACCCCAGCCTCAATCCAATATTAAAACAATGCAATATGCAGAGACTCTCTAGAATTGCTCCGTGACTCTCTCATTTCTTACATCATAAACATATGATTTTTCTCCTATGAGAATAACACTACATATGGTGTCATCAGGTAAAGCCTCATGAAATTCACAGATAATTTTAATATTTGTTCTGTCATTCACCACAACCTGTTTTCTTTTTGAAGCATTGATTACAAACATGGGTCTCTGTGCTTTGAATTCATCTGGTGTGTAATACATGTCAGTATTGCCTGTAGTGACCCTCTTGAAAGCCGAAAAAGCCTCATATAATTTAAGGAAATCATCCTTGGACATGTCTAAATTGTAATTTTCTCTAGGAAAGACCTCATTTCTGCCATTTTTAAGATATATGTTCTTGATGTTGCAGCTATCAAATTTACTTGAATTTTTTTCCTGATTATTGTGTCTTCCAGTCTGAAACAGTACTACTACGAAATCAGGCATGTCAAATTGAATACTGGAGAATGAATTTGTAGCATCAAACTCATAATAGGTACCAGATGCAGGCTTCTGTACGCATTGATATGTATAAAATTGTAGAGGAATTTGTGGATTTTTTATTATATCTGCTTTGTATTTAAGAGCATAACTGGCCTCATACTCAACAACAGGGATTCTTAACTCCATAGTCTGAATAATGCATTTGCCTGCATCAGGTAGGGTATTAGGCAGAGCTTCTCCTGCAGGGTTTATTGCACTGTACCTCATCAAAACATTGTTATCATTTGCAGCTCTTCTAAATGTAATTCTTAACCCACCCTTCCACATAATTTCTTTGTAATCTGAGAAGAATCCTGGCAATAGGCGCATCGGGAACAGCACAGTGTGGTTTTTAGATAATATCTTATCACCAGCCTCGAATCCTCCTATTTTGTAATATGAAGCCTCGGTTTTGGATAATTTTAATGTGGCCAAAGCTGTGGAGGTAATGCCGGGATAATCCACTCTGTTAATAACAACGCCATGCTTTCTGATCTCAATTTCAGAGAATAGATGCGGCACAAAATTGTCCACCAATCTTATATTTGAATTTGCCGGATAATCTGTTCCATCGAGCTTTACAACATCAAATTTGATGTATAGATCTGCTCTGTGGGGGTGTATAAATCCATCCCCTACATCAAGATCAACCTCAATTTCTGTATTGGGTTGATTTAAATTTGCAAATGTCCTCCTGTTTGGAGGGAATGATTGTAGCTCATAACTCTCAATATTTTCCATTGTATGTATTTTTATTTAAATATTAATCTCTATGATAGCAGTTGTTGTGGCTCCAGCAAAATCAACTAATTCTTCTTTTTCATTAGTGACCATCAATTCAATGTAATCTATTCTGTTGTGGCACACAGGAAAATATAATGTTGGGGATGGATTGTAGATGATGGGCTCCATGAATTCAGAATTAGGTTTGAATGTTGCAATGATGCCAGTTTGTTTGTGAGTGCCTATGCTATTTGATTTGGTGATCATACCCTCGGCCACATTACAGTGAATATTCAGAGTCTCTATGGCTAAGAATTTAGGTATATTCATAGCAGTGTGTTTGATGCCTGGTTCAAGTTTTGTGTTGTTCTCAAAGCCTAACAGCTCTCCAATAGTACCCAGATCCACTGTTTCTGTAGCAGATACAATCTCTACTCTGTGAGTGACAGAATTTTGACTTAATACTACACCTCTGGGTAATTGAGCATTTAGAGTGGACAGATTATATTGCCCTGGAGTGATGACAATTTTTTCATCCCCTACTGCAATTGTATTGTTGTGGTGAGTAATATTAGGGATTAGGTACATGCCATAAAATGCTCTGAGAGCTATTGTTTTGGGATATACTATATCATCATGTAATCTAAGTTTCAATATTGAATTTTGGCTGGTGAGATGGAATACCCCCATGATGTTTCAGATACCACAAGGCTTTTTGAAAATCTTCAATTGATGGTTTATTTATTTGAGACATATATCTAAGAACTGATAAACACAAATGTCCACAATTAACATCTTTGAAGTTTTGAACACGGGCATTATTGTAATAAAGATTAGTTGATTTTAGATATTTTACTAAATTTTCAGGTGGAACACCTCCAAATGAATCAAACACAAATGCCTTATTTTTTAAATATTTAAGATAACAGATCCAGTGAGTGCCTTGATTTTTGTACTCATCCAAATTAACAATGCCACACTCTTTGTTGAGTGGTTGTTCTGGTAAAGAATCAGACATGTACACACCTCTAAAATGTTTGATGCCCAATGGCTTGATTAAAGCTTCAATATCTTGGTTTGTAAGTGCTTCTTGTTTTTTTTAAACTTATTCATGGCTCTCTTAACACCCTTGCCTTTTTTCTCCATTGTCAGGTTATGGCGCCTCTGCTCATCTAATTCTGCCCTATTTTTCTTGGCATCTATTACTGTTTTTGCTATGGCGGCTGATCCCCCAGCCAAGCTCCCAACAGCCCCGAGAGCAGCTAAGATGGCAGGGATGGTAAATATAAATCCCCCCACATGTGATTTTTTTCTTGATTGCTGTAATTTTTTTAATTGGGGGGTGCTAAGTAACAATTTCATACCATGCCCCTTGGCAATACAAGAATTTTTTTTCTTGCGCTGCTTTTTGGTCAAAAGACTGTCAATAATTTTAAGAGATTTGAGACCTGCATAAGGTATTTGATACATAACACCCTTGGCCTTCATTGTAGGTTTATTATATACATATTCACAGCCCCCACCCCAATTTTTGTTTAGTGTTCATAGCTATGGTGGTCCCCAATGCTGCTATTTTCTCACTCAAAGAAGCATCTTTGCTTACAAATCTGCCAAATGCAGCCTCTTCTAATTTCTTGTCTGCAACATGTCTCTTGTCAAGATCAGAATGTGTGTTGTATGCAATATCATGGTCTCTACAAGCAGCATCTAAAGGATTAACACCAGGATCACCTCTGTTTAATCTATGGTCCAATTTTGTGCCTGGACCACAATATTGATAGCCTGGAATGTGTAGTTCAAATGGCAACTTGTTTATAATGTCATTAACAAGCCCCCGACCCTCAGAAATATTCCAAAATTTAGGTGGTAGAGTATTAATAATTTTTATAAGATATCCAATCCCCTTAGGGTCATTCACTATAAAATTAGACAATTTGGTGCTTATCATGTCCATAATTCCAACCTTTTCATTGTAAAAATTGTTGTTCCCAGCATTTTCCTCCCCAGCTATCACCAATAACCTATCTACAAGTTTCCTGACATCATCAACCCACACAAATTCTTTGGGCAGGGTGTTGTATTGTTTGATTCCACTGCCAGTCTTGATCTGAGACCATATGGGCTTGATTAAATTGTTGTATTTTGCCCCACTGCTAGACTTGACTCTTTTTTGTGTGGGATCATTGTTCTGGTACAGAGCATCTGATTTTATTAATATTTCTTTGTAATCCTCATAATCTTGATCTGTATAGCTGCCAGGCCTTTTCCTAGTCATCAGTTCCCACAATCCAGGTGTTCCAGTGTACTTAACAAAAGCACCTTTTTCTCCAAGTCGAGATTCTGAATATACAATTATATCATCTCCCATAAATGTTACTCTGAAATTGCCAATTCTATGAATAATGCTACCATCCTGCTCTGTGTCAGCATATAAGCCAAAGACCTCATCTTTATTGTCTTTAGGCGTTGTTAAATATTTTTGAGCAAGAAGACCCAATTCAATAGGATCCTGACTAGCTTCAATTCTTCTAGGAGCAATAGGACTAGGTGTATGAATACTTGAAAGTGGGGTGAATGGATAATCTAATATGTTTCTTGCAGCTACAGGTACAAGCTCTGTGATCAAATTTTGATTCTGCTCTGTAACAGTTTTGATATTCTTACCTAAATTATTAATAGCATCAATTACAGGCTGTTCTGTTTGTTTGTGTTTTTCATAAATTCCACGGTTCTCTGATTTCCATCCCTTAAATCTTTTTACAAGATAATCTCTTAACTTAAGATCATCAATGATTGGCCTTTTCATGGTTATTTATATACGTTTCAACGTCTAGAAAATTGTTGATTTTATTTCTGTATTTGCCACTATTGGGTGTTCTTGTCATATCAATTGTGACAAACCCATAACTGTCCTGGTTCCAGCACCTGCTGCAAAACTTAGAAAAATTATTGTAGCTCAAGTCCCCACCTACATATTCGTCATGTATGTGTTTGAGGTTGGTATGGTCTTGATGAAACACACATATAAAATTGCTGTTGTCTCGGATCAGCTGCTTGGGTATTTTTGAAAAAGTCTGTGCCAGGTAGAAGCAATCAATGTTTTTGTGCCGGCCCTGTGTAAAAAAATTCCTAACTTTGTTTTGATTATCCAATATAACATCATCAAACACAACAACAGAATTATCGAGACAGTCATGAAGTGGCTTAACATCTGGTTCAAAAGTGGCTATATCCAGTCCATCATATAGCTTCATCAGCTGCTGATATTTTAATTGTTCCAAGCTCTTAGAGAAGATATACAAGTGCCTGTTTTTCCAGTCTAACCAGTTGGGTGCCAATAAAAAATTATCAACCATTAGTGTAGTTTTACCACAAGCAGATGGCCCAACAATAAGACACCTAATATTATCAGGTAGCAAGTTGCCATTTCTCTTATTCTGTTGTTCAGGTTCTGGCAGCCTTTTTATAACATCCCAGGTGTTCATATTATCACTTTGTTTGCATCGATCCAGCTGTTTTCCGGATGACCCAGCCATTTGACAAATAACTTGTTGCCTTTTCTGCGGATGATTTTTTCTATGAGATATGTGTCAGGCTGTTTAGTTTTGCTGAGCTCTTGTTCATAGAACCTGCCTTTGAGAATTTCTCCTCGGTGATCCTTTATTATATATGTGTTAAGGGTCCCGGGTTTAACCTGAACCACTGTAAATAATTCAGTGCTCCAGTTTCTTGTAAAGCCTCTCTTGAATAAGTGCTTATATTTGCTTATTCTTACTTGATCCCCAATCTTGTATTTGGCTTTTCTTGTTGTTGGCCGATATTTAGGATAATAAACAGTGCTGATCAATTTTTGCTCATCAGATGAGCTTATTACTTCAGAGGGTTTCATGTTGATTGTGGAATGGACCGAGTTGTTATATTTATGTAGAAGTTCTGGAAGAATATTAACCCATTTATAATTACCTTGCAGTGTAAATTGTTTATACATAAGATTTTTTAAGGTTCTGTTGAATCTCTCTACAATTGAGGCCTTGAGGTCACTGTAACTCGAATAATGTTTTATTGCCTGGCTTTTAATAAATTGTTGAAACACTGAATTATAAAATTCTTTGCCATTATCTGTTTGCAAATAGCGCGGGGATCTTCCACTCTGATTAATGATTGTTCTAAAAGCTTCTGTAACACATTTTCCAGTCTTGGATTTGAGTGGTACAGCCCAGGCAAATTTTGAAAATGTGTCTATTACAGTGAGTAGATACTTGTAGCCCTTGTTGATTTTGTCTAAGTTTTTCAACCCCCCACTTGACATTTCAATCAAGTCGCTCTGCCATAAATCATCTATGCCCTTTGTGACTACTGGGAGTCTCTTAAAATTATGTCTGGCTTGTCTGTGTAATTCATCAACAATAATTTTTCTAGACATAATATGTAAACAAGAATATTGCAACTATGGGGTGTTCAGCAGCTGATACTGCAGGATTTTCTAAATATAATTTGTCCCCTATCTGTATTTTAAATTCCAGAGTGCCATCATCTTCAGTATAGGCTGTTTCTAATGTATTGGGGTCTGTAAAATCCTCCAATTCTACACTGCTGATTTTTACTTTGTTGTCAGCATTTGTTATTGATAATGTAGGGTAGTGGTGTGCCTGGGGTTGAAGCCAATATTTGATCTTGATTGGTCTCAATGTGCCCCCAACAAAAAATTGGTAATAAAATTGTGCAGGGGACAGCATATATATTTTGCCACCTGGTGTAAATGGAGAATCATATTCTTTGTTGGGGATGCTGTACAATTCAAGAATTACTGTATGTTTTGGATTCTCGATTATGCCTGTTATTTCCTTTTCTGCTGTGAGCAATCTGCTTGTTACAGATTCAAGGTGCTCATTGATGGTCCTAACAATCTCATCGTGCCCAGGCTTGATTCTTATGTCCACAGCAAGTTTTTTGTATTGCTGCACAATATCTTGGAGCTGGGTGGCAAAAACAGACAGAGCATTTGCTTGATTGGATTCCATGGTCCCTAGCTGTTGCTTGATATTAGCTACAATTTGTTGCAAATTTTCAACAACTGCCAATTTCGAATTTTGAGCTGTAAGATCATGGACCTGCCTTCTGATATCCTCAAACAGGGCATGCAGTTCGTTAATATGTTGATTTGTTGGAAGAGTGGCCACTGTCTGAGTGAGTTGTTTGATCTCTGCTTGGATATTCTTGATATCTTCTGATTTCAATATCCTATTCACTGCCCTCTTAATATTTTTAAGTTCCTGTGATGTAGGAAGATTTGATACTGTATTTTGCAAAAATTCAAGTGCCAATTTCACATTGTTTAATTCAGAAGCATCAGCCACATTTTGCATAGCATTTTGGAGCAGGGCTATATCTGCCTGAGAGGGTGTTGATTGCTGTAAAATTTCAAGTTTTGTTTGGATATCATCAATCAAGTGATGAAAATGAGACAGTTCAGATTCAGTATTGAGGTTTTCAAGCTTTGTGATTTGTTGCTGGACACTGACAAGGGTATCTACAATCCCAGGCAATCGGGATTCAAGTACATTTGCCAAATCACTTTGCACTGCTGCTATTGTACCTTCAAGATGGGTTATGGAACTTTGAATTTTTCCAAAATCTTCATATGTTTCAAGTTGCAGCTTAATATTTGCAACACTCCGAGTTATTGCATTCAAAGCATCAGAAGATGGCAAATTGTTCATAAAATTTTCAAGTGTCTCAATTTTTTCTTTAACCTCGGCTATGGCATTGTTCAGAGGGTCCAGATTAGGTATTTGGAGTGACTGAATCTGTTCTTTTAGAGTGGAAATCACTAGATCAAAATCTTCTTGTGATTTTATGCTTTTGACAATTGTTTGGAGCTGTGCCTGGACATTATTTATTTGCTCTTCCAATTGTTGTTTCAATTGCTCAGAGTTGTTAGCCTGGGTCTTAAATTTGGCTTGAAGAGCTGCTACAGCTTCTTCTAAACTTTGAAAATTATCTAATGTAGCCAGATCAGTATATTTCTGAAGCAGCAACTTGAGTTCAGAATCAATTTTAAGAAGAGGGTCCATGCATTGTGATTGCAAATTTGTAATTTCTAATTGAAGACTGGCATTGAGTGTAGTTTGTAAAACTTGTAAATCACTTCTTAATTTCTTGACTCTGACATCAAGCATCAGAATCTCATCACTGTGATCTTCATGTCTTGTATGGCCAAAAATATCATTAGGCATTTTGTTTAGTAGTTATTTATTATAGAGTATCTGATTCTTAATTCTATAAAAAAGGGTATAAGCTTATCATAAGATCCAGGGACCTCAATATATAAGCAGTCACCAGCAGAAACAGTATAAACAGTGCCAGAAACCATGTTTGAGTGCTTAATTCTGTAAATATTTCTCCCTACTGAAATTTTAACATCACCCTCAGGGGTTGTAATAAATTGCAATTGCCCACCTACAGGCAATTGGTAATGATTTAAATTATTGTTAAATATGTACAATATTTTGCCTGTTTCATCATCAACATCTGTAAGTGTGCTGTTCAGATGAATAATTAACAAGCCACTCAGTTTAGACTGTATATCAGGAGAGGGTTGTGGTGTTGGCAGGTCCATAATAGCCTGTTTTTTGAACCCAAATAAGTTCATAGGCATGTTTATTTATTTCAAATCATGCTCTGTGTTTGGGCATTGATTGCCATTTTTCAAATCACAATGACCCCATGGTAGAGTATGTATGCCACATGATAAAATGCATCTCTTATCATCATGTGGGTCCAGAGCCACTTTTCTTACAACATTTGAAGTCAATAAGTGATCCACACTCTGGATTCTGGATTCTGATGTTCTGATTAAACTCTGGGATTTGATGCAATTTTTATAATCTTCAAATTTAAGCTCTTTTTCCACAGCTACTTTGCCAATGCCCTTGGCTTTTTTGACAACAGCATTACATGTTTTAAAACTGTACATCTTGGCACTTAACCCAGCAAATTCCACAATAACATCACCAAGTGTCTCATCTTTTAACTTGCCGGGCACTTTTTTGTTGTGGTGTTGTTGAATCTCTTTATGTTCACTGGTATCAAAGTATTCGAGCAATTCAGGCTGAGACATATCTTGATAAACATCTTCTGTTTGAATATCAAGAATAAAACTATCCGTATCCATGTACATCAGTTTTACATTATCGCCATAAAAAGGTTTCAACACATCATAATACAATGTTAACATATGTAATTTGGACAATTCCAATATTGCAGCCCCTACATAAATAGGTTTATCAAACTTAATCTTTGTTTTTTTCATGTTGAAAAGTGCCATATCTTCATCATAAATTCTTCTGTAATTGAAATTGGGCTTTGCAACCAATTTTTTGCTCAGGCTGGGGTCAGTAATTATTTTAACATTGGTATGTTTTCTGACATTTTCAATTGTTTTGCCATATACAGAATTTACCAACAATTTAAACAAGGTCTTATCAAATTCGCTCTTTGCAGATGTTCGAAGCTTTGTGTTTGTATCAATATATGATTTCAACCATCTTGAGTGCCTGAACCTCAAAACTTTTCCAAATTTGGTCACTTGAACACCATGTTTCATCAGGAACTGGAGGTTCTTGTAATATATGACACAACCCTGTTTTGCCTCCAGTGTCATCATGAGCTTCTTCTGTTTAGAGCCAGGTGAGCACTGAACCTCGGGAATTGGGGGTAGATCAGAAAATTTCTTGTGTAAATCATCAGGAATTGTCAGATCAACCTCTAAGAAGAGGCCATAGTCACTGTCATCAAAGTCCTGAAGATCCTCAATATTAAAATCTTCGACCCATTCAAGCCCTGCATATGGCAATTTATCCATCATAGCGTGACCATACAGGCTGTTGGCATCTACATACAATATATAATTTGATGGCAGTGCTGGATTATAATCAGGCATATATTTGTTATTTGCTCTGGCATATCTCTGAGAACATTGCACCATCCCTCCTCTTATATTTTCCTCCATAAACAGATACATATCTTGATCTTGGATCAGATCCAATTGCTTTTTGGTGTTTAAAAACATTGCAGACCATGCTAGGCCCGGGGCACTAAAAAAATACACTGGGTCCAGTCCATAATTTTGCATACAAAATTTTCTGAATGCCTGCATTATATCTGCTGAGATGGTCACATCAAGTTTCAAATAAGCCATGTGATAATCACCAAATGTCTTGCATTCTAAATTGTTAAACATCAATTGGGCACGGTGATAATCTTCATCTGTGATTCCAGATCCTCTGATTTTGCTGTAAAACTCATGTTGTGGAGGCAGGGAACACTCATCAAATTTAGAAAAATCTGTGACATAGTCATAAGGATATACACCCTTCCGCCTAATTAATTCCAGCTCCTGATCTGGAAACACTGCACGTGTGATTTTGAATTCACCATCAGATAATTGAGTGGTCAGTGTAGCCAGGCTATCAGATAAAAATCTGTAAGAATCAAGAAATCTTATTTGAATAGAAAATCCATTAACTTTAATTATTTTGCTAATAGATATATATTTCTCATCATTTTCAGCTAAAATATTTAAATTCTGTTTGTCAAACCCCTCATATCTGATCAGATGATGGAAATCATAATTGGATGCTCCATGACAAAATATGGGGACAAATCTTGGTCTCTTGATCTGAATATTACAGCTATTACACAGGGCCTGTCTATATCGACCATCTGTATGAGAATGGTGATGCACCTTGATATTTGTATCTGAAAATTCAGAATCACATAGTAGGCATTTTTCTGCATTGTTGAAATCTTCAATCTCTTTCTCTGTTAAAGGCAACATGGGTTTTGATTTTAATAAGATGTTAGATGCTATGTCACGGCACTCATTTTCTATTCTATGTGCAAATATTTTGATGGCATCTGGCCCCATGTATGAATCTATTTTGGTAACAACACCATCCTGTACGACCACGTAACAAAAACTGGAAGGTTCATGTAGCTGGTATGGTGTAATAGATGATTCTTCAGGATCTGGGCTACAAAATGCAAGAGATTTGAGATTTGATTCAAAATCACAGACAATATATGCTGGGTGTTCCAACAAGGCTTCAAACTTTTTGAATTTGCAATTTTCACTTGGATTAGGCATCACCATATGAACAGGTTTATGATTGCCACAGTATTTCAGATGCTCAATTAACCTGTTTTTGGCAATTTCTGCACTCACTTTACAAACCCCATTCACTGTTTTTCTACCATCAAGTACACTTGAACATCTTCCGCACAACTTGAATATTCTATTAGTTTTGTCTAGTTGTGTTCTGACTAAAGCTTCAAGATTATGTATCAGAGTGTAATGATATGTGCCATCCCCTTCAATTAAGAGCAGCTTAATCGGAACAGCAGAATCATCATCAAATGCACTGATTCTGAGAGGATCTATCAAGCAATTATCACGACCAGTGGAACAAATATATACATTAATAGATAATTGCTTGCCATTGATATCCCGGGCCTTTTTCTCAAATTTATCAATATTCTGAACAGACATTGGATATTCCAAACCCTCCATTGCTTCATCAAAATCGTGCTCATGTTGTTTATAATAACTTATTCGCTCAGGATGCCTTGAAACTGGATACAAAGCAGCTAAAATACACCACAAAAAGCATTTCTGGTCGGTATTTTCAATATTAACCACGGCTCTTCTGTTTTTAATATTGGTAGGTAATGGCAAATATGTAGATCCTTGTAATGGGCTGAATTCAGAAATATTAACATATAACTTGTGCGGAAAGCCGCATAGGCTCCATCCAGATTCTTTTGCCTCAAATTCAGAGTGCTTAATGTTCAATTGATCTATTAAACTGCTTATTATTGTGTCTGAATTTGCATTTGAATATACCGGTACAGTTTCTGTCATGTGGGGCTGTGTAAATTTTGTGCCATTTGGCTTCTTATATTGTGTAAACAATTTGAGGGAGAGCTTATAAGAGCCATTTTGTGCATTTAGAATTGCCTGCAGATCAGGTTTTACACTGTTCAAGAAATTGTGAATGCCACATCTTGGCTCTGATACAAACCGATAATCCCTTAATTGGCCATTAAAACTGTTATGGATGGGTTCATAGCGTGGCTGCTTTGCTACTCTGGCATTAAGAGGTACTTCATGCTTCCTTTTGAGACCAGATGTAGATGGTTGTGGGGGCAATGTTGATGACTGTGCAGAACAAGTATTTTTATGTTTATATGTAAAATATTCCATGCTATATTTTCTATTGCATTTGGGGCATATTTTTGTGGGAGTTCTGTATTTGCCTGGGTTACAAATCTTTTGGTGTCTAGCCCAATTAGAGCTGGATATATTCTTATTGCACTGATTACAATATTTTTGACTTGGCATTTTTTCTGTTGTTTATTATATACAATTTCCCGGGTTTCAATTCAAAACTTTACACTGGATCAGTTGGGTTCAACACTGTGCTGTGTGTGTGTGTGTATGTATGTATGTGTGTTAATATTTCTCGCTTTGGTATTTATATAAAATTTCCTGGGTTTTAAATCTAATCTCTATACTGGATCAGTTGGTTTCAGTGCAGACAAAAAAACTGCATAGCTCTATGTCAATTAGTTCTTGAGATATTGTATTTAGGAACCACTTTGGCCCCCCTGCCAAAAATTGGCTTTTATTGTATCGGTGTATATTGTCTCTATAATCAAAATTCTATGCTTAATCAGTTGGGTTCAGTACAGAGAAAAAAACTGCATAGCTCTATGTCAATTAGTTCTTGAGATATTAATTATTTTGTATTTAGGATCCACTTTGGGCTTTCCCCCCCTCTCCCCCCCTCTGCCAAAAATTTGTATTAGTGTATATTGTCTCTATGACCTTACTTGGGTTATTCCGCCAAATTATATGCTTCAAGTCTCCTATACTTTGGTGGAGCCTGTTCAGGTTCTATCCCCCACTTGTGGGTTCCACTGCCGAGCCAGCAATGGTGAAGAATCTGCTCTGTGCCCTGCCTTATATAGTTTTACAGAGCCAATCAGAAAACACCACATCAGCACATTATGTCGTAAGCATTTAATCAATTAATATTGCAGAACATGATGCAATAGAACTGGACTGGGAAGTAAATATGTATGGATGTAGGTAGGTGGGGGTGGGTAGGTGTGGGTGGGTAGGTGTGTGTGGGGGTAGGTGGGGGTGTGTGGGGGTGGGTGGGGGTAGGGGTGGGTGGGGGTGAGGGGTGGGTGGGGGTGAGGGGTGCATCTTGACTTAATTTTAAGTGCTGTGTTCAAAATAAAAATATAATGGCTGGTAGCTGTATCCAAGCCCTATTATAATTTTTGTTTCTCTATTCTGTCACTAATTTTGATCCTAGGATAATTATATTTATGGGGGTGACTCTGCATAGCTGGAGTATTTTCTCCTGTGCGTACATCCTGTTTCTCTGCTGAGTGTACATGCAATCAACACGCAGCGCCGTGTCCCCGGGACTCTCCGGAACTAATCCATCAAGGCAATAGAACTGCTAATAGAATTGCTGGAAGGAGAATTGCACAAAATATTGATCGGCACCACTGTGTAAGCTCCATCATACAGCGCCACGGGAATTAAAGGAACTAATGCTCCAAGTATTGATCCGCTCTTCCTCTGGCAGTTAATTGGATGAACTGCCGCTCCAGTATTGACCGGGCAAGGGAAACCTGCCTGGAGCGCCACGATGCGGGACTCGGAGGAACTGCTGCACAAAGTATTGATCCGATGCACCCAAAAGAAATGCTCGCAGCGACCCGAACATATTTTACATGCAATAGGACTACCGGCGCTGCTAATAAGACTCGCCGCTAGGTCACTGAGAATCAATATATTGATTCTCCCCTATTAGAGAGAGTTGAGAGCTCTTCTATTCATATAAGCGCTGGGACAGAGCTGTGTTTTTAGATTTGGGGCTCATATCCAACATCTATTCGGCCTACTGAGCAACATACTCAAATTTTGGAAAAAATCGATAATTTTGTTTCTCTTATATCTTCGGAACCATATGTCCTAGAGACATGGGGTTTGTTGCTTTGGACCCAGCACGGCAAGATGCAACTTTTTGATGTCTATAAATTTTTCAAAATATCTTGTTGTTCTCTAGATCTTGAATAACTTGCCCATTTTTCAAGATATCAGCATGGGGGTTGCATATTTGAAATCTAGAGGCTGTTTAGAAGTTTTGTTAAAAAATCGATAATTTTTTTAAATTTGAGATTTTTCAGAAACTATCAATACTGGAGACTTGAAATTTTGTAGACATATTCTAGGCATAATTCTCTATATTTTATGTCTCTATAATTTTCCTGATATATGCAATATTTAAGCTGCAAATCTCTGATTTATGTCTGTTCTATAAATAGAATTTTCTGAAAAGTGCGATATTAACAAAGTTGTTAATATCTTCGGAACCACGAGTCCTAGAGACATGGGGTTTGTTGCTTTGGACTCAGCACGGCAGGATGCAACTTTTTGATGTCTATAAATTTTTCAAAATCTCTTGCCATTCTCTAGATCTTGAATAACTTGCCTATATCATACAATATCAAGAGGGGCATATTTTTGACAAGTTTATGGACAACAATCTCACAAAAGTACCTTTTGTAAGTATAGGCACATCAATCCGAGGGGCTCTTCCTTTCTCATGGAATCCATGAGGGCTTTTTTACAAAATTCTTGAATTAGAGGGGGTTCCACACTAGAGCAAGAAGCTCATATGGGCATGTTGAGCTAGGTTTAAGTGTAGACAATTCTGCTGGAGGAGAGCTCTTCCTTTCTCGGGTTTATAATAGCACAAGTACTACTACTGACGCCAAAACCAAACACTGCCCAAAGCCCGAAGGACGCTTTCAGATCGACGTCCCAACCAAAGCCCGAAGGACGTTTCCAGATCGACGTTCCAACCGAAGCTCGTTACCAGAGAGACAGAGGGAAGGACGATTCCAGAACGACGCCCAAACGAAGCCCGCCACCAGAGAGAGATGATTGCAGATCGACGTCCAATTGATGCCCGGCACTGGAGAGATTCCTGACCGGCGCGTGACCACGTACATCCGACGCTAGTGGCAAGAGGAACGCCCGAAGTACTAAGGAGGTGCAAGTACACCAGATCGTCGCAATTATCCTTCGTCGCGATCGACCTCGGAGGACAATTTCGCCACAAAGGAACCGTGTGCAAGTCCCGCGTCCAGGAGAGATGAATGACCACGCCATGTAGCAGAGTCTGGTACAGTATACTTCAGAGGGTCTCATGTCCATGTAAACGTGCGTCGTTAGTATCAACACCGTACAGTTAACGCCGAAGTCTCACTTATTCGCAAAGTTACTCAGGAAACCCCGAACCTAACCCCCGCGTCTGATAATTTTTGGTATTGTTATAAAAAAGGGTAATTTCATGTTCAGATGTTCTAATTTAATTGTCTGCATTCAGGGTTAGAAGCTCCATTTCATTTCTTTAATATTTAGTATAAATTGTCAAAGTGTGCTCCATTTCTTGTGTAACCGACCGCCCCGTCGCGCCATTTAATTTGTCAATAGTTGACTGATGAGTCCTTTTTAATTGTGGAAAGCGTAGTTGTTTTTATTGTAAGGTCGTGTGCGTGAAATAGTATTATTTGTTGCATAGTGGTTTTTTATGTAATTTTTGCTCGCGCCGACGATTGATTAGTGTATTCCGGCAGCTGGAGCCAATTAAGTTTTTGCATCACTATGTAATTGAGTAGTTGTTCTCATTGGACGAGAGAGGCTTGTGTGTAATACCCCCGTCCGAGAAACTTGTATAATGTCGTGCTTACGACTCGATGCATACGTTCATTCGAACGAAAGATTTAACCACGCCGACCCAATTGTCTTAGTTAACAGCTTTCCGAGGGCTGGCACTTAAGTTAATTTAAAAGAGCACAGGAGCTGGCAGACAAATGCCCTAAATTCACATAAAGGTTTAAAAATTAAAAGGAATGATATGTTAATGAGATCCATGATTTGTATCCATACTTCACATGTAAAAATACCTCATGTGTGTGAAAGAGAGATAGAGTGAATGTTGTGAGAGTGAGGAGGCTTTGTAAACAGTTGTCGATTGCAATATTGTTTTGTTGTTACAATATATATTCACTTTTTTTACCGTTCGTCAGTGTTGTTATTTGACGTTTTTCAGGTACCAGATATTATGCTATTAGTGTTTTATGATTGTTCGAATCTACATATCAAAGGTAAACAAAACAGTGTAACATTTCAAGGTATTAACCTCCGCCTCGCAATAGTATGACAATAAACGACCGTCTCAGTACCGAACTTGATAACTGGACCGTGAGTCACGACCGGTTTCCCGTACACGTAACGACGTTTGGCCCCGTGCCGGGGTATGATTGACACGTCATTTCGGGGACCGTGAGTGCACTCGTTACACCAATCTCTGTACAAATACACTATGAATGAAGATTTCAGCATTGGCGTGGTTTTCTTCTACACGGTGCGAGTGCAGTTAGTGTCTCAGTTTAAAAAAAAACAAGGGAGATGACATTGCCGAGGGACAACCAATGTGAGTTCCAATGATACAGGTCAAAAAAATTGATGTAAGCTTTCCTGGTGACAAATGTTGAAAAGATTGATATGTTTGTTTTAAACAAATTCTGAATTTTGAGAAAAACGTTCGAAAGTTCTCGTGCATCCCCTGAGAAACTTCGGCGCCTGCCCAAGGAGGCGCGCCTCACACTTTGAATACCACTGGTCTATGCTAAAATGCAACAAACTTGTGCAACATTACATGCAGAAATCTACTAGATATAAAACAAACATCAAACTTTGCATCAATATCCTGTATGTCACGATAGTAAATTGACTCACGAAGAGTACCGGAAGCTTTCCTTTCAGAAAAAAAGCACTGTGCATATATGTGTGTGCGTGTATATATATATACATGCATGCATAGAAACAGATACACGAACACAATGGAGGAAGAGAAAGAGAGAGATATCGAACTCCAATTTCCATAAAATGATTTGGCCAGACCATTTGTGAAAAAGTCTAATTGTGACACTTCCAATCGTACTTACCTTGTGTCTGCAAATGATCAACTCCCTAACTATTATGTAGGAATCTCTCAACGCGATATGTTACCTAGGTTTGCCCGCATCGACAATTTCTGTGGATGCATGTGGGCACATGCAATGAAATGCAACGTGAACCCAGAACTCATTGTCAGTGAAACGACGAGGATGTTCTGACGTTTGTCCGGATTCAAAGGCGAAGAATTTTCCAAAGAGGTAAGTTTCCCATATGTTCATACTTTCAAGTTTTAATTAATACTGAACTCTTCGTGACATAACTGCATTAGGTATGCGGAAATCAGCTCTCACAAGAAGTACAATCCAGATACTCAGTTTTAAAATTTTAAAAGGTTAATCAATTGCACAGTCAAGCGGAGACCAAGGGTGTGGAAAAACCCTAAGGATACTTCAACATCGGAATAACTATTGCGTATTCAGATATAAGGGAACATGCAGGTAAGACGAGATTGCTGACGCAGCTACCCGAGTTAAAAACAACTGATCTGATAACTACCCGATGTTCATATTAGCTGGGTTAATTTAATCAGAAGCCAAGACTACTTAGGTAAAATGAGACTAACTCCAGACTTATGCCTAAGGCTATATAGGTAAACAACTGAAACAGGTAAGCTGGGTTTCACGGGTAACTTGAAATCGATGCTCGGTCACTTGTGTAAAATTATTAAGCTGACAAGTAGAGTTGAAAGTGGTGGAAAAAACAGGCTTTTTTGAAAGAAGAAAAAAACTAGTTTTTTTCCGCGGCTTTTTGGTTGGTATTTTTCGGCTTTTTTCACCAAAGTGTTTCAAATCAATGAAAATACATTACTTGGCTGCATTTTTCATGATCCACAACTTTTATTTATATCTACTGTAAAAATACACGCGTATCTAAATTTAAAATACAACTTTTGAATGGAATTCGAATCTAGATATAACCAGTACCGGTAGTTGCAAATATACCACCTTTTTTTTTTGCATGAATGTTTTTTTCTCGTGTTATCTTCACATTTCAGTAGGCTTATTAAATATATCTACATAGTATATGCACACTCACGTAGCTAGACTAGTTTTGTATATATTTTGTAAATAGAATCTAATAGTATAATTTTCCATGTTTGAATTTGTCATGTGAATATGCACACAAATCAAAAAAGAAGAAAATAAAATATTGCTACATCTTTTATTTAAATGTACCCTCGATGATACCCTTTTTTCTTGAGCTATATATAAAATCGAAATTTTGGTATCAAACTTTTGCATTTAGCATAAAATATTTAAATTCTGGCTTTCAAGTGTAATGTATATTTTGACTTAATGGCCGCTACACCTGCTCACGGAGTATGTCGTGATGTATTTTGGCCACCTAGTGTAGTGATTCTCAACCGTTGTGAGACCACAGCGTGGTACGTTCATTTTGTAGAAGTCTGTGCCCTCCTCAAACATTTTACCCCTTTCTAGTTTTTAAACATTATTCCTTAATATGCGCCCTTGAAATAAATATTAATAAATAACTTATGCTATATTTATAGGTTTGTTGAAAATATATAAAATCGGGTACAATAGTTGGCAACCACTGGATCTAATGAACTCTCCTAGCCCGGTATAATTTAAGCCAGAACCCGGTAGTTGAGAAACACCGCCCTAGTGCATGGTGGCCATAAAACTGAGGCTGAAACTGAAATAGATTAGCCTAGACAGAAATGGCAAAAAAAAGTGTTTTAAAAAAAATCTGGCTATCTCTCAGTAAAACTTTGTTTCCTATTTGGATTGGAGCTACAGATTAAAATGGGACCTGACCCCCTGTACCTCCATTGGGGATCGAACCTGGAGCCCATTGATTACTAGGTGGCAATATTACTTTATGCCATCATGGAGGCTTATTCTAGTGTGTCCCGTATCATGACTCTGTGGTCAGGCTTTGGGCCCTGGCTACGGGATAACATTTCTCCTGGGATGTCGGCCAGTGTTTGGGACAGGCGGCCACCCACCAGCCTGAGGAATTTGGGAGCCACAACTACAATTTAGTATAGGAACGGGAAAATTTTCAGGGAGAAGCACCTTTGGTGTTTCCGCGGTGGAAAGGGGGGGCGTGTATGTGTGTGTGTGTACACAAAACGGTATTTTGAGGTCTCAGAGGAATTTTTTGGCATTGCTAGGGAAATATGATGTGTATGTTTGTGTTCAAATATTTGGGCATTATCATTCAATAAACATTTCATATTTAGTGGCTGATGAGATGAAATAGTTTTCCAAATGAAAGAAATTCGGTCATTTCTCACGAAGGTAAGCAATTTTTTTTTTCAATAAAACTGAAATTTGTCTCAATTTTCCAGAACTAAAACAATTTGAAAACCTTAAGCATGAAAGGAACAGTAAAAATGCATATAAAAATAACACGGATTTAAAATTAATAACACCGAATTTCGCCCTAAACCGCGAAAAATAGCACCTAATTGCAGTAAGAAATAACATCGAAATTTAGGGAAAAATGAAACGAAAACTTCACGTCCCTACTTATGTAAAATTAATATGAAAACCGAAACCACTCCCTGTGCTACATGGGTGAACTGAATCCGATGTTCGGTCATTTACGTAAAATGAAAAACATGTCTGGAGGTATGGGTAAAATGAAGCTGATTCTCGAACTATTTGGTTAAAAATTGAACCCATACCATACCATGTACAGTCATGTTGTTGTAACGATTCCGTTGAAAGTTAATGGGATTATTACAATGCGGAAGTGTCCGTGATTGTACAAAAGGAACGTTCGACACCCACGAAAATGAGAAACAATTCAACTACTAATTGGAGAGTGGCAAACACTTTCCTTTTCACACGACAGGTTACGCCTATGCTTATACCTTCAAACATAGTGAACAGAAATTTTGAATATTATACCTTGGTCATCATATTGAGTTTTTCATCTGAAACGTTATTTAAATGAAAGCTTACACTATTCTCAACAAAAGAAAACAAGCTTGAAGTTTCTACGGCAAACCTGAGAGAAGATACGATAATTTATAACCTAATGCATGTCATTCAAATTGGAGCCTCATGTGGCGTACACGGAGATTTTAAAAAGCGCGAAACTTCTGAATTCTTTGACCAATCTAAAAAAAAAAGTTGTATTTTTGTAATCATCATCAAAAGTTCTATTAGTATACCCAATTTCATCAAAATCGGAGATGGTGGCTGACATTTTCACAAAATTCTGGATGATTTAACAAGGAATGACCCATGTTTCTTTTCGGTTTGTTAGTTCCTCATTCAAGTTCCGAAAATTTCATGAGTGTTAGCGATGTTCTCTCATTGGTTTCATCATTATATCTATCCTTATCGTGGCAAATATTCTAGAGGGAGGAATACGATGTTAAAGAATCAAAGAGTACACAAACTATCTAATTATTAAATTCTAGGAATTGTAAAGATTAAAATTGGACCCCCAGCTCCGATAGTCTAGCGATGAAACAGCTGCCATGATATCAAGAGGTCCCGGGTTCGATCCCCGGTGGAGGTAACATTCATTAAGTGGTTCGGATTCACTAGAAACTGTAGCTTTCGTCCCGTGCATATAGTGGGCCTTAACATAAATTCGTATCAACTAATGATTGAAATAGGGTTCGGAAATATGCATACTTGGGCAATTTTATTGCTCGCAGTCGTAGTCCTTCATGTTAATTATCATTTGTGAGGTTAGAAAATAATTTCTGCAATACAATCACAGTGGTTTCCGTGCAGGACAATCAATCTCTGAAACACATCTAAAACTATTCTCGCATCCTCCCCATTTGTAGCCCTAAATTCTGAATTTCAGTCGTTGATCAAGGAAACGTTAGATATTCCATCATGTCAAAGAAAATAGCATCATTATTTTATCAGACATTTTCTATTCAAGGGTGGTATTGTGTATTTGAGACATACTTTATTAAGTTAGAGACGCTTTTCTGAAGCACGAAAAGCTACAACCTTACAAAGATACACTATGAGGCAGAAAGAAATTAAAAATAAAGACTCTTCAGCACCTCCTTGCAATGGTTGAAACATTTAAAATTGCCTTTTACGAACTTTATAAGCTTTTTGCCCCCATCGCGGCAAATCAAGTGTTACCTTCGTCATCGAATTGGAAACGAGAGGTTGAGTGCTACATCTATTCTGTCCTTTGAGAGAGAGCTTTCAAAGTCTTTGGATTTAAACACGGTTGTAGCTGGTCATGAAAGCAGACGTATCTTACCGTAGTTTTTTTTTTGTTGTTGTTGTGGTCCATTTTCTCATTTTAGCAAAAAGTACACACACTCTTTACCTAGAAATAGTGTTACGTGTAGTATTTATACATGTAATCCAGCGAGTCGATATTTTTAGTTTTTATGGTGTATTTTGAACGATGATTCATGAAAGATTCATGCCTAAAAGTGTGTACTTTTGTATATGATGGAACAAAATGCAGTGATTTTCTTTGGATCTGACTGTAAAATATGTCACTGGTAAAAAATATACAGTAGTAAGGTATTACGTACCTTTTAGTCGGTATTAGTTAGTCCCCCGAGAATTTGACACACAAATCTTTAGCCCCCCTCACTTATTTCAGGCTGGCGTCGTCACTGGTCGTAAGGTCATGCCAGAATATCATATCATTCTTTTCTTAAGTTCTATGACGTTAAGTCGACAAATATCTCAAGATGGGAGTGACATTTGGAGTCATTACGGCATGTTATTTACTAAAAAGATACTTTTCATGTTGAGAGACAAAAAAACAGGAAAAAAGTACAAAGAACGAGCAGGGAGGTGAAAGGAGAAGTTGGCAAGAAGTGCAATAAGTGGAAAGATAGCAAGGGCGGTGAAACATCTGCCTGCAAAGTAAACGTAAAGTAATCTCCAGTATACATACATGTATGGATCTTCAAATTGCAGAAGAAGCATACGGCGAATATAATGGGTGAAGATGCTTATTGAAACGATGCAAGTGTTCCATTTGTTACGAGAATTACGAGATTGGGAGTTATTGTGGAAATGTTGGGCTCGAGACAAGTCTGAAGGCACAGAACGGCTCTCGTGTAGTTGAAGGTTAGCGCTTGCATGCTCGCATGAATATATCGGGAACAGTGTACAGTAGGATACACAGGTGTTACTAGGTAAATTGTCTACATTTTTCTCCTATACCCTAGGCGTTTTTAAGGAATGGAATTCTACTGATGCTGGTGCAAAAGTTGTCCACTAATTCCTTCGTGTTTATTTATTTATTTATTGAAATTTCCAGTACAGCATTGAACCGGAAAGAAATAATAGTAAAATAACAGACAAGCACTGTTGCGAATTAAGATTTTTGCTTTGAGGGGGGGGGGGGGAGTGAACACTCAATGGCGTATTTGTGATTTCATTTTTCGAGGTACTTTTTTTTGGTATGCAAATTTGAAATTTGTGTGTTACCAGTGCAGGTACATATTGGTTCGGATCCCACCTAGTCCAGATTAATTTTTCTGTGGATAAAGCGGATTTAAAAACTCCAAGTAAACTAAAGTATTGCCTTGCGGTTCTAAGTAGCTTAGAAAAGTGGTTCTAGCCTGGATCATTAAATCTTATAACGTAATTTAGAGACAGTATATTTATATTATGAGAAAACCCTAACTCATACACAAAAAGGAGCTATCCAACTTGTAACACCAAAAACTTCACCAAATATCTACAAGTTTCTTGTGACACTCTTTTAAATACGTGTGAGATATCAGCATGCCATGAAAATGTAAGTGGAAAAGAGCTTGCTGTTGGCTCTTTGAGGTTGGTCATTTTCACATTTCAGAATGGTGCCCTTCTTTAATTAA
Organism: Lepisma saccharinum; assembly: GCF_977018435.1. Lineage (NCBI taxonomy): Eukaryota > Metazoa > Arthropoda > Insecta > Zygentoma > Lepismatidae > Lepisma > Lepisma saccharinum. The sequence goes on along the minus strand of NC_139232.1, from coordinate 95,820,265 downwards.
TCCGAAGGCTGCATACTTTTAGACAAGGAAATGTTTGAGACTGGACAATTAATGGACACGAATGATTTTTCAATTTTGTTTGTTACATAGTTAACAGGTATACTATTATGCTTCCAATTCCACTTTTCTTGAGGGGGATATAATTGATTGATTGATTGAATTGTTGTTTTAAGTCCACTTTATGCACAGTAAGGCTAATCTCAACTGGACCTACAGTTTAAAGTGGGATCCGAACCACTTGTGCCTCCACCGATATCGAACCCCGGGACCCCTTGATTACAAGGCGACGACACTACCACTGCGCCATCGGGGAGGCCCGAGGGGGATATAAACATCCTTGCAGTGATAAAAATAGCTTTCTTTGGCAGCCGAAAGGGCGATTTTTTCAAATTTTCCTCTCCATTCGAAAAGCTTCTTTGATAGCCTATTCCAAAAAATGAAAAATTGCATACGCTTAGAATTCATTCTAGAGCTTTGACGTCAATTTTCGTGTAGTTTTATTTCACTAGATATTAGCAACAGTTTAATAGACTTACGTAATCGCGAAACTTTCGATAATATCTAGACAGCAGTGAAAGCAAACTACATGAAAATTCACGTCAATGCTCTAGAAGGAATTCTAAGCCTATGTATTTTCTTCATGTTTTGGAATATCACAGCGGGTTTTCTAACGGAGAGCAAAATTTGAAAAATATCGCCCATTCAGCTGCCGAAGGTCCAGTCGAGTTCGCACACTGCAGACAAGTGTTTAAAAAACAAACCAAAAAACAAACACCGTAAAACAGTACCAAGATAAACAGAGCTCAAAATAGCATTAATTGTGCACATTTTTTTGTATGTTGGTCATAAGAGACGAAGAAGAGCTGAAGATGTATATTATTTTGATATTTTGTTTAACTGATTCGGTAGCTTACGGAACAGGGAACGTTGTACAACTGAGAGTCTGTGAGTTGCAGTGTGGAAAGTTTCCTTGCTCCTTGTTTTAAGTCCAGGCCCTCTGGGGGAAAGTTCGTGAAGTGGGATGCTGCATCTCAAGTTTCCATTTATGATCTTGTGTAGTAATTTCATATCTCCAATGTATCTACGCAGTGACGAATTAAGGTGGGTGCTATTGATGCTGCAGCATTCAGCCCATACCTGAAATAGGCCCAGATGAAAACAGACGAGAATTTTCCGAAAGCTGAACAGTTTTCTTTTGCTATATTAACCTGAAAATAAATTTTAGAATGAAATTTGGAGCCCCAATTTCGGACGCAAGACACAGCGTTACTTATTATACAGTTACTATTATTCCTTGCGCTGTGACGTAACTATAACGTCGTTGTGTTTACTGTTCACCGAAGATTTCAAGTTAATGCTATCAATTTTAGCATCAGGCCCAATTTCGTCTTCATCCGGCCCTGTATCTACGAGATTCTGGGAGTATTAATATGTAAATTGACCACCAGATCTCTCTTTGGTAAGTGTCTCAGGGTGTACGATGGAGAGGAAAAAGCTATGTGGTGGTTAGTGAATCCACTTGTGCAGCTAACAGTGGTGTCAAAACACTGACGATGCAGGGGAAGCTGATGGGGATACAGCCCTTCTAGAAATTTTGAAAAAAAAAACAATATTTTCAAATGAAAGCAGTAAAGAACTCTGGGAAAACAAAGTGCTAAATGCACCTGTCTTAAAATGACACCTATTACCATTTATGTCTTTGTTCAACTTTGAAAACGAAGGTTGACAATGATAATTACGAAATATTTTGTAGAGGTAACGCCCATTCTCTAGAACGCAATACGTAATATTCACGTTTAAAATTCCAACCTCCTCCTAAAAAAATCCTGCGTACGCTATATAGTGCCTCAAAGCATGGGCGTCGCCAGAAATTTTCGTAAGGGAAGGGGTCGAATCGAAGATGTCGAGGACACCCCCTCCACTAAAAAATATTGTGATACAGACCAGTGGCATATGCAGAAGTTTGTCAAAGAGGGGTTCATTTTTAAAATTATTGCATTATCGGTATTGTAAATTATGTTATTATTATTATTATTATTATTATTACTATTACTACTAGTAGTAGCAGCAGTAGTAGCAGTAGCAGTTTTAGTTTAATTTATTTTAGCATCCAATAAGTTTATTATATGAATAATATAGTAGTTGTTACAACCAAGATTACATATTAGTTACTTCTAGCATTAGTAGCAGTATCAGCAGCAAACGCAGTAGTATAAGAAGCTTCAAAACGTGTGAAAGTTACAAATTAATAAAGTTTCAGTGTTGCAAATTATGAAGGTTTCGTACCAAATTCGATATCTCAAGACCATTTTTAAACAATGAGGCAAAATGAGGTGAAATAAAGTACTTCGTTTATAAATTGCCGCACATTGAAAAAATGTAGTCGGAAATTTCCAGGGGGGTCGACAGACCGCTTCGACCCCCCCTGCCGACGTCCATGCCTCAAAGCATATTTCCTTACGTGAATCGCAGCGATGAGTATGAAGAAGCAATTATGTAAAACTGAATAAGGAGCAAACACAAAGAAACATCGAACGTAGAGCATTCGGTGGCAAGATCGTGAATCGAACACTCAACATGCTCGACAACGGATGTCGCTGAGTAACAACAGCTTTGAAATGAAAGTTGATTTCACCACAGAGAAAAAATTGAAATAATTTCTTTATAATGCACCGTGTCTCAGAGATGTCCTTTTCCGATGGCACTAAGTGTCAACCACGTAGAACATCAAGGAAATTGCATTCTTGCATGCTAATGTGGCTCTGGCGCCTGGATATTCAGCCAGGAAATTCCTCTGCGGGGGTTGTGCATTGTCCCGTTTTTGTTCTTACGTGTGCTGAATATCTCAGGTATTGTTGTAAGAAGATTGATTTGCTTTATTTTACTTCGCTTTTCTTCCACTTTTGGCTAATTTTCCAAGATGGGGATGAGTGATGACATGATGAAATTGATGAATGGACACTCACAAACATCCATGCCCAGGCCGGGATTCGAACCCGGGACCCCTGGCGTCGTAGTGCGATATGCAAACCACTCCGCCACGGGGACCGGCTTGTAAAAATGGATTTGTATATTTCATAAATGGTGCAAGTAACCTAAGTGCTGACGAACCAAGACTCATGTATACTTTACCCACAGATGGGTAATCATGAATGACATGCTTAACCGACAAACCAATTACAAGATCATGGGCAGTAAAACAATATCGTAATACATTGTATTGTGTATGTAATCAAATCAACTGCATGAAAGCTTTTGATGTCTACCTATCACGAAATACCATGTATTATACAATCTATAACGGTAATGGCACTTATACCTATGAAAACATTAGTCAATGTACATATCTCAAACAATGTACACACAAACTGCTTGTCGAACGCTTATCGAAACAATTCAAATATATTGATGATCTTATGAGCAATTGTTTCACATGATATCTGCGTCAATTCTTCCACTGTTTCTATGCACTGTAAAAGAACTTGACTGGAGAAATTACGATCTAAGGTCATCAATTTTCTTTAACATTTAGACCTCCCTGATGGCGCAGTGGTAGCGTCGCCGCCTTGTAATCAAGGGGTCCCGGGTTCGATACCCGTTGGAGGCACAAGTGGTTCGGATCCCACTTTAAACTGTAGGTCCAGTCCCGATTAGCCTTACTGTGCATAAAGTGGACTTAAAACGCCAAATCAACCAATCCTCTAACATTTAACTACCGTAAAAATAATTAAAGCGTGGGAGGGAGACAGGCAGCCGGTAGGTGAGCCAAGGACCTTCATGGGCTGTTACGCACAGAATTATTATTATTATTTTAAAATAAATACATTCAATCACTGTGCGAATTAAGCTTTTTGGTTTGGGGGGAGATGCCCACTCAGTGGCGTATTTGTGATTTCATTTTGATAGTTTTTTTTGGTAGGGGAGGGGGGTATGGAAGTTTGTATATATGTTACTAGTCAGTAAACTAAAGTTAGTATTTCCGTGCGGTTGTAAGTACCGTAGAACATTGGTTCTAGACAAGGTCATTAAATCGGTGATAACATTTACACATAATTTCGAAACATTTACTACATTTACCCCAATAACACTAAAAACTTGACCGAATTTCTATTTCCAAGTTCAAACGTAACGTCAATCTAACCTGCCTACAAGTTTATTGTGAACACTTTAATACGTGTATTCACTATGACATGAAAATTAAGTGAAAAACAGCCTGCTGTTGTCTCCGTTTGGTAAGGTTGGTCAGTTGCAGAATGGTGTCCTTATTTAGTCCACAAGGCTGTATACTTTTCGGTAGGGAAATCTTGATGACTGGACCAATAATGGACAAGAATGACTTTTCAATTGTGTTTGCTACATATTTAAGAAATGGTGTAGCCTACTGTGCTTTGCGATGGTACAAATTAGAATCCTTAGATGCAATGGTGTCTTCCATTGCATCGGCGAACAGTGGTAAATGCCGGTAATGCACGGATATTTGGGTGCCGCTACGTTCAGGAGTTTATCCTTCGGTAGATACAACCAAATATCAATGGAACAATCACCACAGTCCGCCTCCAGCTAGCTAGTCGATAGGGGTGGGATACCACTGAAGGTTTTCATTGTAAAATAATATAAATAATTACTAATACAATTGGAAACAATTAAGTTTAATTTAGATATGTATAAAAGTAAAGAACAAAGTTTATGAGTACAAATGATTCAGTTCTTTTGTATTGAAAATTTTGTAAAGGGATAATTATTACGTCACTTGGACTGGCGCACTGTGGGTTCCTGAGCGACACTGTCCTGGCGCGCAGCTCCTATCTGCTCCAGCTTTCAATTGCATTTTCTTTCAGGGGGGGGGGGATAAAACATCCCTGGAGGGGATGGGAATCATTTGCTTTTGCCGGTGATAAAATTATTTGTGGGGGGAATCCCCGGCATCCCCCCCCCCCCCGTTAATTCGCACACTGCATTCAATGTTAATGCTTCAAAAACGGCGATTCTGTTGCTGGTACAGAACTTGCATACAATATATTAGATAAGTATTGACATTATACTTTTAATGTGCGTAAAGCAAGGAACTGATCCGTACAAGTAAAAGATGCAAATCAATCATGTATTCTAAAATCCTGCTTTCCCTGGAATGAGTAAGCAATGTGTGTTGCCTAACTCCACGGTGAAGAGCCGACTTCAATAGCAACACAACAGTCGGCGCACGTAACGAATTGCGGGGAAACGAGTATTTCAAGATGTGCGTGTCCCATTTCTTTTGCCGGTGACTGTACATAAGTGTAGCCTTAACCGCAAACAAAATAATAGTGGTAAGCTGAGTCACTATGCACAATAGCTAATGGGGCATTCCTCTAAAGTGGTCCAACTCCATGTGAGTAACAATATGAATCAATCTGGAAATTATGACTGTTTCTAATTGCATTTGAATGCTTGCGAATGCATATCGTTTGCATATTTTACGAACAATAGTTATAAGCATCTGTAGCCTATATGCTTGACAGACAAATAAAGTCAAACTTTGCTACAGTTTTAGAGCATCACACACGTAACACATTTTCGTCAATGAGGTTATGTCATCATACTCAAGATATTTTTCATTTCTTAACAGACACCACACATTCTATGAAATCAGTTCATTATGAATATTTTAATCCAACTGCACGTCTAGAACTTTAAATTATGCGTGAATGTCACACACGTAACTTTGGAATGTCCCTAACACCAGTATATAAATAGTAGCCTTTTCTTACAGATGGTGCCTCATGAGCACCTTTGATTAAATATCCTGTCGCCGCCTATGGGAACGGAGAATGCAAGGCAAGAATATATTAGGGGCATAAACGAATCTAATATTAATAGGATAGATAGATACAAGAGAGGGGTAGATGGGAGAATAACCACAAATGAGGGATCCGAGATCTTGTCTGAACAAAGAGGGTAAATATGTTGAGAGAGGATTCATTGAGTTGGTGTTTTTAAGTCCACTTTAAGCACAGAAAGGCTAATCGGGACTGGAAATACGGTTTAAAGTGGGATCCGAACCACTAGGGTAGGGTGGTACATTTTCGATATAGGTACTATTTCGATCATCCGTTCTAAAAAGTCGAATATTTTACTTCCTGTTACTGACAACGCTAATTTGAGGAGTGAGAGTCGTTGCGTGGGGTGTCAGGTGTGTTGTGCAGAAACATCGAACAATTCTACGGAAAACCAGGAGAAACAGACGTAATTTTGTATGGCAAGGTGAGTACGTTGTGGATAGAATAGGTGCTTTGTATATAAACGCCTGCCTGTCATTTTGCTTGCCACGTTTTTATGCGTGAACGTAGGGCAGCGAAATTCAGGTCAAACGTGGACGAGCATGTGGTGGCTGTAGCATGTGAAAGGTGTAGCCATATGGTGAGAGACAAGGGAACTACAGAAATATTTGTTTCCATGCACAAAGTGGTACATATTCGAAGGACGGAAATGGTACAATTTCCATCAGCGAGGTATACAGTTTGAGTTCCATTACCGTAACGCATGCAACATTACTTCACAAAGTAAATGCGTTGTTCAATTTATTGTTACAGATGCCTCGCAAACGAACACCGAAGTAGGTATATGAACAGTATTCATCCCGAGTTCTCGAAAATGCCTTACAGAGTAATCTAGAGGGACACTTAGTTATACGCGGAGCATCGAAACTTTATCATGTTCCATTTGCCACGTCAAGAAGCAGCGGGTGTTCCTTTCCCTTCCAGGTTGATGTTGGCCATCCAACAGTTTTCTCCAAGCAGATGGAAGACGTAATTGTGGAGATACTGATGTATTTTAAAGAGAGAGGATTGGGATTGACACCGAAGGAAGTGCGAGTAGCTGCGTACCGTTTTGCAGTAGAAAATAATGTAACCCACCCCTGGGGTGAGAACAATATTGCTGGAATAGATTTATTTCGGGCATTCATGAGAAGACATCCCACACTGACATTAAGAAAACTGCCAGACTTATCAAGATCTCGTACTCAGGGATTAGACAGAACAGACACTGAACGATATTTCACATTACTTTACAATGTTATGGAAGAGAGTGAAATGCTACACATTTTAGGCATAGCTATACACATGGTCGTCCGCAGGATTTTTTCCAGGGAGGGGCGAGCAAGGGGGGAAAGGACACATATTTTCCTCAAAAATAGTGATGTACCCTCAAAAAACACTGTTTCAGTCTGAAATTATCATGTTTCTTCAACGAATTTATAATAATTTACATACATTACTGTGATTGAAATGAAATTATGTCTGAATTATATAATTTTTAGGTACAGATTCATTTTCCAGGGGGGGGGGGGGCATGGCCCCCCCTTGCCCCCCTTCCGGACGCCCATGGCTATACATACTTTTCCTATATTTTGAATTATGTAACGATGAGTAGTCAAACTGAGTTATTAAACTAACAGAACATGCAGTTTGCTTTTATTTTGCTCCTGTAGGCCTACGCCATAGAGGAAGTTGCGCTTGTAGTATATATTAATGATACCCTTTCGTCACTAAATGTTGATCCAAATTGTACCGTATGGTGATCAGATTTGTACCTCTCTAGGTATAATTCTAATCAAATTTTATCCGACCGAAATTTCGTTCTGCTGTCTACAGTAGCAGAACTAAAAATGTCATATTATGCCAGAGTCCTTAGTAAACGGTAAGCATTGCACTGGTACAAAAACTGTAATTTTGCTACCTATTCTTTTCAAGTTATATTGAATTTAATTTCTGGTGATCGAAAATGTACCACCTTACTCTATGTGCCTCCACCGGGTATCGAACCCGGGACACCTTGATTACAAGGCGACGACGCTACCACTACGCCATCGGGGAGGTCAAAGTGGCGGACGTGACGTCAGTATTATAGAAAACTGCACACTGGTGCTCTAAGGCATTGTCAAGTCTCATACCAGTAAAAAATAAATAAAAAAGCCCAGGAGGATGCTATAGGGTGACTCTTTGTGAAGACACCCAAATGCCAATTTCACTTACACGTAATACACCCTGTACTGCATTGTCGCAGACAAATCAGTCAAACTAAACAGGCCCAAGAACACAACTAAACTTACATTTCTTCTATGATGTTTGTAGCAGAGTACATCACAGCGCGTGTGCGGAAGCATACTATTTGCAAGTTTTAATGTTATATTAAGCAGAGAAAATAGGTATGAAACAACCGGAAACTTTCAAAAGTATACCACTACAACTAAACAACATTCGACATGCTCGCGTCCTTTTTATGCATTCCGATGTAACATTTTATGACCGAACGTTCATACCAGTTTGGTTGGGAATACGAAGTTGCCTCTACCGGTAATCGAGCTAGGCTCCGCGGAAAACCTTCTCCAAGCCGGTACTCCGTACTCCGACCGCAACTATCACAAAATGGCTGACTTATAGTCAAACGGGAATTATACGGTCGTGCAACTATTGCAAAAGTTTAAAATGCACGTCTTCTTATTTTGCATTTCGCTGAAAAAGTTATCATAATATTTACAATTTTCTACTGTTAAAATAGTGTTCCGTTCAAATCTCCCTAATTTCAATTAATTACTGTGAACGAAGTACGATGAATTGTGAAATAACTGCAACACCAAATGAAAGGCCAGATCTTCAAGTTTTGTTTTCATGACTTGAAGTTGTCCGTTTGCTCACTACGCAGAGCCACCGTCGCATAAATAGAAATGGCGACTGTTCAACAACGCGCGCAGGCAGTGGTGTGGTATGCTGAGACAAAATCTGTGATTGCAACGCAACGAAATTTCAGACGAGTGTACGGAGCAGTTGCACCTGATGCTAAATCAATTAGGCTGCGGTTTAGTAAGTTTCTAACAACCGGCAGTGTACTAAAACAATCTGGTGGAGCTCGGCGTCGTGTGTCAGAGGAAAAGGTGGAAGAAATTAGAGCGGGGTTTCCATACCAAATTCTATGCGACGTGGCTTTTCATCTGGCTTCAATTGTTGCACAATCTGCACTCTATACGGATACAACCGAAGCCGCTTGTGCAGAACTCCATGCATTGTTGTTGGAATCACATTGAATTGCCTAGATGTCTGGAGGATGCATTTACTTGGGCTTCTCTAAAATTTAATTTATGCGACAGTGGCGCTGCGTAGTGAGCAAACGGACAACTTTAAGTTATGAAAACAAAACTTGAAGATCTGGCCTTTCATTTGGTGTTATAGTCATTTCACAATTCATCGTACTTCGTTCACAGTAATTAATTGAAATTAGGGAGATTTGAAAGGAACACCCGGTATAACAGTCTTGTGCATTTCTCGCCAAATCTCTGTACTGTGGCTAAAATGAGAAGTAAATATGGTGTCGTAATCGCTTGCGATATTACACGCAGGCACATTTTCATACATATGTGTGTGTGTTACAAGAATAGTTTTAAATGCCATATCTATGTGCCATAGATACCTATTGTGGATTTCCAATACCTGAATTCGTTCCCAAATGTCTTTCCCCTACTCTATGTATTATTGCTTTCGTTTATGTAGTTAAGTGAGCATTGCTCTCAAATTAGTTGTGAAAATAACATTTTGAATGATCCTGAACATGCGAAAATGCTTTTGAAACATTAAATATGATATCGCAAATACTACTAAGATTCGGTTTAGTACCTATGCAGGTGTAGGTGAAAATATCGTCGCCCTTATACCAAAGATACAAATGCTAAATTGTAGCTTGAGAAAGTTATATTTAAGACTTCAATTTTTAATGATTTTCAATGGAAAAATCAAGTTTGGATCAAAATTTAAGTTATTTAGAATTAGAAAAAGAATTCGTGCGCTTAATACGATAAAATATCGACTAACGACTTGTATAAGGGCGCCATTTGTGTTCTGTGACGAATGTCTCTCGTGAAAATCGTTCCGCGCCTCTTAAAGTTTGGGAATCGGCGATTTAGAGATACATTTCTTGCGGAACTTATTGTTGTACAGTAGGATGCATAAGTATTACCAAGCGAATTGTCCGTCACCATGTTCATGCTTTTCGTTTTACCCAATGTGTCTTAAGAACTGGAACAAAACTGAAAACAAGCTGCTGAACAGCCTCTGCACCACCATATTTACATATATATTCCGTAAATACACGTAGGGTGCAAGAGAACAATTAATGAACACTGTCATGGACAATTTGCCGAGAAATACTTGTGCATCCTCCTGTACGTATATGGGGTGGATATTCAGGGATGAGGGTGAGAAAATGCCTTGAATTTGTATATGTTTAATTATGCATTGCAAGAAGCTGTTATTCTGTTCTGATGATAGAATTTGGAAGCGAATAATTTATCATTCACACACCTTCCTTGCGCAGAAAATGTACTAAACACAGTTACATTAGTGGCTTTAACATATTGGGGCCTTCCCGATGGCGCAGTGGTAGCGTCGTTGCCTTGTAATCACGGTGTCCTGGGTTCGATACCCGGTGGAGGCACATAGTGGTTCGGATTCCACTTTAAACTGTAGGTCCAGTCCCAATTAGCCTTACTGTGCATAAAGTGGACTTAAAACACCAACTCAAACAAACAGAAAGTTTTAACATATTCCTCGCTTGAATGAACACTGACGATGAATTTCACAAATTATATCAAAATGGACACTATTTTGTAACGAAATCGATAAATCTTACTGCCCTGCTAAGATACCTCAAGTTAACGCCAAAGTCTGTGAAAATACTTCGAACTGAAGTGGCATACATACCGTATTCTTCATCCGTAATTTTTATTTTGCATCAGAAGTGTGTAGTTATACTATTAAAAAAAAGTCTTCACATTACAAAAATGATAAGAAATAGTTCCTTATAGTTACGCAGTAAAGCGATTATTTTAACGTCGCCGGTAAAAAAAAATAGGACACCTATACCATGTCCCAGCTAACTCTGGAGTAGGCGAACGAAAACAAGTCTCTGCGCAAGTAGTGACGCGAGACGGCTCCACCAATGAACATGCGAGAGGAACTGGATTGCGTAATGGACGACTGGGGTTACCCGCTTTCACTGGCTTTCACCACTCGATTTCTCTCCTCCTTCTCTGCCGCTATGCGCAGCCCTGCTCCACGGTTAGCTGGGACAGAGTATAGATCCTGTAATGCGTTGTGTGTGTTGCCTATCTTTACGGTAATGAGTAGATTTTAATAGCAAATAAGTTCTGCCACCGCCGTAGCGCTAGGCAACACACATAATGCCTTGCAGGGAAGCGAGTATTCCAGGATACACTGTAAAAAAAAAATACACTTTCTGCACACTTTTGGAACACTTCCTAGAAACTACTTTTGATCACTTCTTGTACACATTAAATGTGCACAGGAACTGCTTCAATAGTGTACACGAAGTGCTAAAAAGTGTACAAAAAGTGCAGCAAAAGAAGTGTACAGGAAGTGTGCAAGAAGTACTTCCAATATAAAGGTATCCCAAAAGTGTGTAAGAAGTGTGCTGCAGAAACTACTTTTGATCACTTCTTGCACACATGAGATATATCGCAATTCAGTACTCATACTTAGTTTCTAGAATAAAAATACAGTTCACTCACATTTAACTTGACAATTGAAGGAGGAAAAAGCAACAACTTTCAACTGTGAACCTTAAATTTTGTGAGATACGTGTTTGTTTTTCTGCGACACACGTACCTTCTACTTATATAGTCCAGAATCAAAAAGGTTGCTCATGGGAGATTCACTTTTATTCACTGGAGTACATTTTCTTCTTTAATTTGTATCTTAGATGTTCACATATTTTTCGAAGAGTGTTAAAGCACAATTTTTCACTATGATTACAATCAAACATATCATTATTTGTTGTACAAAAACTTATGTTTCTTGTACACATTTTGACAGAACCATCTAGCGGCCGGTGTAGGAACAACCAGCCCCCCGAAGTTAACGATCTGTTTTGGTGTGCTTTAAAGATGAATAGTTCGATTTAAGAAAATCTATTAATTTCCTCGGAACATTCAACTTTATCCTTCTTCAATTTTAATGAGATTTATCCAATTATCAAATTGGTACATTTATTGATAGTTTCATGATGCAATGCGATTTCCATGTGTTCCAGGAAAATAATAGTTATATTTTGTTATTGTTTAATGTTGCTTGCTTTCAAGTGTGTTACTGCTTTATATAATGAAATTGATTTATGTTCATAAGATATTCATTTGTCAAAAAAGTATAAAATAACAATCGATATGACCTAAAACACAAAATGAAATCATGTGCTACAAAAGTGTACAAGAAGTGTACACTTACTTTAAACAAAAGTGTACAGAAAGCGTTGAAAAAGTGCACACAACTTTGAATGTGTCCCCAAAGTGTGCAACAAGTGTACAAAATTTCGTCATTTCGGGTCGCACACATCTAGAACACTTTAAGTACACTTTTGCAACACCTTCAGTACACATCTTGTGCATATTATATGCAAGAAAGTGTACCAAAAGTGTACAAGAAGTGTATTTTTTTTACAGTGTATAGGTGGCCCATTTTTAATGCCGGTGACTGTACGTTTAGGATAATCCCGGCAGGGAGAGGGGGAAGGAGAAAGAAAATAGTTCCACTGTGGCCTTCTGTACAATTTGCATGGAGTGACTGAGGAAAAATCCAGAGAAAACCTAAATCAGGTTGGCTGGCGGCAGGCTTTGAACCTGCAACTTCCTTTATGGTGAATAAAATATCACTATTTCGTTTTCTTTTAAAAAATGAGCACAGTTCGGGGTGGAAAGCGGTAGTATATAAAATGACATCTGTGTTAAAATGGTGAATTTAATCCTAAATTTGATTTAAAAATTTTGCTTATTACACAAAATGAACATTTATTACAGGACATTTATGTTGTTATTAAGTTAAATACTGCGTAAATGAGTCTGTCACCTACAACACTTACCGAAGCTAATTCGGCGATCTAAAGAAATACACACAGAACCCGTCTTGTTTCCCGTAACTCATTAAAGTGAATACATTGCTAATGATGAACTTCTGGTGCATCAAAATTGACACAGAAATGCATCAAAGGGTACTTTTATCACCTGCATGCCGTTCCGTGTGATGCACTAAAATGTATCTACTGAGACGATCACGATCATTTTAAAGAAAAAAAAATGCATGTCTGTGTCAACTGATGCATCAATCTCGATTCGATACATTTCGAGTTCTGTGTTCATCACTACTATTTCCTGCAATAAGCAGGCTACATAATTATGGTGAATAAAAGATCACTATTTCGTTTTATTTTTAAAAAAAATGAGCACATTTCGGGATGCAAAGCGGTAGTATATAAAATGACATCTGTGTTAAATTGGTGAATTTAATCCTAAATTTGATTTAAACACTATACTTAATACACAAAATGAACATTTAATTTATTACAGGACATTTATGTTGTTATTCAGTTAAATACTGCGTAAATGAGTCCATTTATGCACCTCAAATATTTACAGCTAAATTTTTCCATTTTACGTCATTTTGCATAACTCACAGGATTATCCAGACTTTTAGAAAATGCTGTGTCGGTAAACAAACTCTGAATTTCGTGTTTAAGAGATTTTTCTTACATTTTGCAGTTCATTTCGTAACAAAACATGGTAGGAAAATGTACCTCACACATTTCAAAAACATGAAAAATTAACATTACAGCCTGTTACTTCATATTTCGTGTTTCCGTTAAGAACTAAATATGCATGTCTCTGGCAATAAGGTTACATTTCGGTTACATATTTTGCATATTTTACATGTAAGGAAAGTATAACGTTAACCTTTAAACAGCCAATGGGTCATATATGACCCATAGAAAGTATAGGCGAAAACAGCCAATGGGTCATATATGACCCATGGTGCCGATTACAACATTCACGTGCTTTTAGGACCTTCATACTTGTATGTGAGGTTTGTAAACGCTGACAGATGTTGAGATAAGACTTTGAAATGTCATGTGAAAGAAACCCCTCCCCTCCCCCTTTCTCTAATATGCAAATTAGCTATTTTTAGCCAAAATGCAGGATTGTACATATTGCGTCATATTTCAGCCTGGATGGGAACTATTGAAACAAGTTTCACTTTGTTGCAAAAGATCTACTCTTTGAAAACAATGCAAAAGTTTGCGCCCTTTATCCAAAATAACGGGAGAAGAGGGGGCGAACGCCAGATTTTTTTTCATTGAAATTTGGGCACTTGGCCCCTTCCAACCCCATTTTTCTCACTTGGGCTTTCTGAATTGTACACAGTCGCATGCTCCGATGTTTTTAATTTCAAACAAAAGTTATCGGAAGTAGATTGCTCAAATAGTCTCCGAGATAGTATACTAATTTATTCTCTAATATGCAAATTAGCCATTTTTGCCAAATGCAGGATTGTACATATTGCGTCATATTTCAGCCTGGATGGGAACTAGGGACTTGAAACAAGTTTCACTTTGTTGCAAAATGTCTATTCTTTGAAAATAATGAAAACGTTTGCGCCCTTTTTCAAAATAACGGGAGAAGAAAGGGCGAACGCCAGATTTTTTTTCATTGAAATTTGGGGACTTGGCCCCTCTCAACCCCGTTTTTCTCACTTGGGCTTTCTGAATTGTACACGGCCGCGTGCTCCGATGCTTTTGCTTTCAAACAAAAGTTATCCGAAGTAGATTGCTGAAATAGTCTCAGAGATATAACGTTTTTCTAAAATAAGTGTAAAAATTTAAAAATCGCGCGCAAAGAGGGGTTACTTTCGAAAACCGGCTCGGCTGTACGTTACTGCAGAGTGCTGAATTAGGGAAACGAAAATGACTATAACTAACTCATAAAAAAGGGCACAACATATGGCTAAATAAATAGTTATATTAATAGGGGTGTTTTCCCCTGATCGTCCCTCACAATAAATCCTGACCCATAGATTCTAGCGCCCAGTTATGAGTTTCATACTAAATACAAGAAGCAAAGCTTACAAAACTGAGCTTCTGTAAGAATATATACGAAAAAACTATGACACAACAGGACCACAGTTTTTTCGATCCTCATGCGAGGTACATTAGGAGTTGATCAGACGAAGACATTATTTCATGGGGCTCACCGCGCCCTGTGAGAAAAGCTTCCGATTTCCGGTGGAGGAAAATTGCACAGTAGTTCGGTTCAGATTTTAAATTCTGATCTGTTTAGTTCTGATTAGCGTGTTCGAGAATAAAGCGGGCAAACATTGAGGGTATTTGTGAAATGAGTGCTTGGCGTTTCGCCGACCGCGAACATACGTCAGAGAAGCTTCAAGCGTCGCATAAGGCTCTACCGGTAATCGAAGCTAGCACCTCGCGGTTAGCGGGAAACTATAAGGCTCGGTGAACGATCATACAGACGTTCGCAAAATGCCGGCAAAGACGGAACAAGGAATACAATGGAAGAAATATATAATAGGGCTAGAATTTTTATGACGTAAAAATAACCAAAATATGCAAAATAAAATATGCTCTTATGACCTAAAATTGTACAAATATGCACTATAATCTGAAAAATATATCCTTATAACTGGACTGCTTCAAACATGAATATCTAAATGCTGAGATATTTTCACATATGTACTATTTTTAGTTCACTCTATGGGCCCTGAGTTGAAATGCACAATGAATAATATCTGTAAATTTTCAAATAAAAATTAAAAAGATTTCGCTGTAGTAAAAAAAAAAACCTCGAGTAAACATGGGAGTAGGAACGAATGCACTTCTGAAATGACTGCACATTTCTTGAAAAAGCGAATATATGCTGAATATGACCGAAAATCCATCAAAATATTCTATATCACGCAGAAATGGTCAAATATGCCAAAATATGCCCTTAAAAAGCACCTTAATTTAATTAGTTTTTTCATAATATGCTAAGTCATGAAAATCCTAGTCCTAATTATCATTATTCCTTTTGCACATTACTTGGTTATAATAAATATTTTTTGGCGTTTTTCATGTCTCATATTGGTTTATTTATCTCGATCCACCACCATTCCTCCGTTCATCCTGTCACCAATGTAATGTCCACTTCTATGATAGTTTTATATTGATCATTAGTTTCGTTATTTTTTCTACAGAGAAACGGAATAAGTCATTTTGCTTCAGATACGCATATAAGAAAAACAATCTGTAGTGAAAACAATTCCAACACACATTTTTCTAATTTAACACTACTGTTTAACGTTTAATAACAATTTTTAAATGAGAAATAGATGAACGTATACAAAACATCAACAATAGTGTGTATGTGTGTGTGTGTGAGAGAGAGAGAGAAGGGGGAGGAAAAATACACAACATTGCTCTTGTACTAGACTTGAATGCAAGGAAGAGAGAAGTTAACACGAATCCTCAAAACTTCAGTTTCCTTTATTACAGTAAACCCTCGTTATCCCGAATCACAAGGGACCGAAAAATCAAGAGTTCGTGTTAAAAAAAAATCGTGCTAACCGGGGACTCAAATTTTTATTGTTGCAATACAATACTTTCTACACATTAACCATTTACAATACGTAACACACAACTGAATTCGTTGGTTAATACGTATAAGCTCATTGTTGATCGCGATTGTCGAGCAATTTCACCCAAGTTTTAATCTTGATGTTTCTCGTACTGGCTATATTTTGAAGAACAGAAAAACACATTGTTGATCTGAATCTGTTTGTTACAATACTGTATAAGTTGATTGTTGACAAGATGATAGAGATTGTTGTGCGATTTCTTACATACCTAGCAGAGGAACGACAGAGGAACAACAGAAAAAAATTATGAAAAACTTTGAAAGTTCGTGTTAAATGAGATCTATTGACGCAACGGACTAAAAAACAGTTCGTAATTCGTGGTAACCGAAATTCGCGTTAACCGATAAAACTTTCTATGAGGTATAATACAATCCCTGCCGGGACCAACATTTTGTTCATGTTAACCGAGTGTTCGTCTTAAGCGAGTTTGTGTTAACGAGGGTTTACTGTATTAGAATTTCTGTTGTATAAATACAATTAAGATTTTGACTAATTGAAGCCAGCAGCGGATAGATAATATTGTCATCTGACGGCACTTCCTGTGCATTTCTATGTAGAAAAAGGACACAGAAAATAGAGATAATTTTTTGGCGCCAATGTATCTAGCGGCCATTTTGTTGTCAGGTAAAAGAACTCGGACAGGTGGGAATATATTCGTATATTAGTTGTTGACATGCATAATTTCACTTTAAGTGAGAGTTTCACTTCATTATCATATTAATACACTTGTGGAAATTAATTTGTGCACAGCAGGAGCTTTCTTTTTCGTCACGACCTCAAGCAAAACTTACGAAGTCCTCCAAAAATTTCAAGGTAGGCACGTAAGGTCGGAAAAAACGAAGAAAACCAAAGAATGAATTGAAAATGGGCATTTAGAGGCACTAATCTCGAAATATCTCTCAGTGACAAGTAAAGTTTTCAAATCTTTCTACATTTAAACTCCGCCATCTTGAAACTCTGACTGATTTCGATCAAATGCATGCAATGCCTATACCAGGCAAATCATACGTATAAGAGTTGTGAATTTACTAAATATATAACGCGTTACTGATTTTCGTCCAAATATAAGGCGTTACCGTTAAGTTGCTTCAAAAAGTAATTCGTTACCATTATTATTACATTATTTCCAGAAGTAAGCGTTACCGTTATTTTGTCATACATTTATTTCTACACAAGCATCACATTTGTTTTCTGTAAACATAAAAAAACGGATTTGTTTGAATTAAAACACGTTGGTTAAGCTTTTTGGTAATCATAAACAAATTGATTGATTGATTGATTTTACTTCGCTTTTTGTGCCACTTTTGGCTAATTTGCGAAGATGGGGATGAGTGATATGATGAAATTGATGAATGGACACTCACAAACATCCATGCCGAGATTCGAGTCCAGGACCCCTGGTGTTGTAGAGCGATGTGCTAACCACTCCGCCACGGGGACCGGAAATCATAAACAGACTACACGTATGTGGTAGCCTTTAATAAATTTCGTAATTTCGACTAAATTTTTCATAACTCGAAGTATGTGCATAATTACTAAAATACTTTGGTTCTAGTATAGTGAATAATCTCTTGTTTGTCGCAACAAGTGAACAAATGTTTGCGTACGAGAAACACATTTTTGTTTATGAAAATAAAACTATTTTTCTCTGTACAGGGTATGGTTTCCCAGTGTAACTTCGCATGCATAAGTTGAGATACAACAACACAAAAAAACATGCTTCTTCCTGGCAGATAAATTCTACAGTTCGCAAAATGACAGTTTGCCGAAAATTTCGGTAATGCGATACTGACGCAATCACCAAAAATTGTAACCGTTAAGATACTCGGGTCATGTGTGGTATCTATTTGCTGTACGAATTTCAACTTAAAACCGAAATTTTGCAACAGCTATCGTGATCACAACATTTGTAACTTGCTTTCATTCCGGACCGCCACTTCTTTTACGTTAAAAAAAATTACAACTCGAGTTATGCCTTGAAAGTACTGAGATGTTGACTTTCTAAGTTTCGAAAACAGAGTCTAGACTAATACAAGCAGAATTGGAAGCTCTAACAAGAAACGAAGAATCGGGTTTTTGCCCGATACTGAGATGCCTTGACCGATTTCGCTAAAATACAATAAAATACCAACTCTCCTGGGTATCTAGGAGTTGTAAAACTTTCAGCCAAAAACTTGTAATTTGTAATTATGGTTCAAATGTTCACGAATTGTCCCCCTCTAAACTATTATATTTGTAAGATTTTATCGCAACATTGTGACCCAAATTTTTTTTCCGAAAATTTATCTCGGTTTAGTTCCTTACATAAAAAATATATTGTAGAGAGAATTCTGAAGAAACTCGCATAAAACGGTATAATGCGTGTAACATTCCGAAAATCGGTTTCTCGTTCACCTTCTTGAAACGTCTCTTCCGATTTCTCTGAAATCCAATAGCGTTTCTGCTTTACAAGTATTTTTACGCACTGAAACAATTTTATCGAATGAGTCTAAATTCTAAATTTACGGCAGTCGCAAAATTGACGACTAGCGGGTCTTTGCCGTTCACTTCCCCTAAATTATGCATTATACTTCAAAATTCTTAGTTCAGTTGCAGCTCGATATATGGCTAACATCCATGATAAATTTGTTCCATAAACTCAAAAAATATAACCAACACAGAGTTTTGAATATGTCAAAAATGGTCAAAATGTGGCTATTTTGAATAGTCTCGAGATCTGGGCATAAGACGTGGTCCGGAGTTGAGATTCGACTACGAGTGTGTCCGCAAACCGCAACTTAACTCGAAAATAATAAATTATTTAGACCCCTAAATTAAGCATCCTTAAATTCCGTACACAGAATAAAGCAGGCAATAAGGGCAACATCGTCAACACCTTTTCTCAAAAACGTCTCTTTGGAAAGAATTATTCTGGAATTACGATTTCTGAGATATTTATCAGGTGGCCAGAATTAAAGTTACCAAACTCAGAACCCTTTGTAGCCTGTTTGAGGCATCGTCGAAATCTGAAATTGGGTTGGGAAGAGGAAGAGGATGGCGATAAAAAAAAAATAGTTCAATTTTCCGCCACCAGATTGAAATGTGGCTCTGTACTTCCATGATGGGTTGTACAAATAATCACGTTAAGTGATTTAGCTGAGTTATTAATTAGAAAGACATTTGTTAGTGGCTGGAAGCAGTGATGTGTCGTACACTATAAGTTTACGTCTATATGCGTTGTCTACACGTAATCTACGCGTAGATTACATTGGGTTGTAGTTTACATAGACTACGTAGACAATCTAAAGTTCATTAAAATTAATTTTCAAGGCTTTCATGAAAGGAAAGTGACATTTCTAACTATATTTGTTCCTAACGAACTGACAAGAATCCTATTTGCAACAAAATTTAATCTTCTCTTCTCTCATCAACTATGGAAGAAGATAAATAGTATGCAAGAAAAACAACAGATGGCAGTCGTGAGGCAAAAGTACTCTTTTCTCCGTAAAACACTACAATATTTCCTACATTAAGTTTTTTCCTTGGTGAGAAATTGTTCAAAATTGCAAGGAAGAGTATGAAAGTTTCTTGTCACACATTAGCAACTGATACGCAGTATAATTTTGTTTTATTTCTACAGCGTCCTTTACTAAGTTATCACCTTTCGGCATGGTGTTTACAAAGATTACGTCATCTACGTGCATAAAATAGTCTACGTGTAGAATGTAGACTATCGTTGTTTACGCGTAGACGCACATCACTGGCTGGAAGTTGCGAGAAAATAATATCTCGTTTATTGCAAGGTAAAGGCAAATCCAATCAATTGGAGCAGTTTACGTCATTATTACAACTCATCATGGAAGTACAGCGCCACATTTCAACCTGGTGGCGGAAAATTGAACTTTTTTATCGCCATCCTTTTCCCCATGGTCTGCATAGTGGATTCACCAAATTTAAGAGTTCTACGATGCCTCAAACAGGCTACAGAGGGCTCTGAGTTGGGTAACTTTAATTCTGGCCACCCGCTACATCTGCTCAGAATTTCTCCAATAGATGGCTCAGGAGTTGAGTTGCATTGCTTGTTGCCTTGATACGGATAATAGAAGATATCTTTGTGCACTACGAAACTATATGGCCAACATTTAACCAGGAGCGAACAAAATACACACGGATAAGAAAGCAATTTCAAAGGGATATAAGTGAGTCCCCCCCCCCCCCGTGTGGACGCCTGTGTCCTCGGTTCGATTCCTAGTGGAAGCACATAGGCAGTGGTTCAGAATCTCACTTAAAACTTTAGGTCAAGTCCCGATTAGCCCATTTGAGCATAAAGATGTACTTAAAAGAAACTTTCGTTTATGGTAATCAAGAGTGTGGTATTTGAAAAACTTGAAGTGGGGAAATTCTATTTGTGGTAAACTCTTGAAGCTTTGGGTTACAAGTTACACAGTTTTCCCTCCAAAGTACCACAAAAAGTTCCAGCCAGAGGGGAAATTCCCCTTTCAGCCCAACTTCAAATATCACCATGGTTACAAAACCAAACGTTTTTTGATAATTGTTCAAACGTAGCTCCGTAGTTAGATATTTTGTCGCTCTAGGCAGCATTGTGGTTACGTCCACCACCAACTACCAAGCACCATTTTATGTGCGTCCTTCGATATTTGCAACCTACAAATTTTGAAATGAGGAATCAAAGAAAACCCATTAAACAATATTATAGGTTATATTTAAAGATTCGTAGTTTGCAATTCTGATTTTTGAAAAAATGTTTTGCATATTTAAGAATGATTTGCTTTATTTTACATCGCTTTGTGCCACTTTTGGCTAATTTGCGAAGATGGGGATGAGTGACGATATGATTAAATTGAAGAGTGGACACTCACAAACATCCATGCATGGATTCGAACCCAGGACCCCCGGCGTCGTAGCGCGATGCGCTAACCACTCCGCCAGGGGGGCATATTTAAGAACATGTCAGCTATGTCTTGTTGTGTGAAGAACATCTTTGGGAAACAGAAAATTCCAAGTGTAAATTTCTCCGTTGCATATTATTTGTGGTCTTTTCTTTCATTCGTAGCTCCTGTGTAAAAACCTCTGTCTCAATAAAATCTAGGAGCAGGTTCTGACAAGTCTGGACAAGATTCTACTCATACCGATGGGGTATGTTACGCCTTTTTAAGGATTTGAATGGTGCCCTTTGTGCATGGCACCGTAGGCTTCAGCCCCCTTGCTACGGGCCTATTCAAACAGAAAATATTTTCTATAATATTGCTATTTACACGGTGGACAAGATTCAACATACGTTGGAAGAAATTGTGTTTGCTCATTAACCCTGTTCTGTTTCTGGAACATTTTTTTTCCAGACAAGATAAAGAAGAGAAGTTATTTATCCTTGAAGATAATTACCGTGAGTTCCTTGACGTCAAAAATGGGAGAGGTGCGACGGCAGAAATGCAGTCGACTACGAGACACGTTCCCGAAGGACACTGCATTCAATTGCATGTAGGTTGCAGGTGCAGCGTCTGTAAGTTGAGTCATTTTGACTTGCATTTGCATCTTAACAGACGTGGCTGCTGGCGAATGCGTCGGTGTTGCTGACAACGTCAACTTTCCCCATCCCAGCTGCTCTTTCGATGCAAAGTGGCGGGACCCTAATGGTCCCGTGCTGCTATGAGCGACATGTAAATGCTATTTATTCGTCTCGTTCTCCTGCAAGAACGTCGCATTGCTTCTCCTCTGCCTAATGTGAAATTGCTGTCTGTTCCTTTCAGGCAGGATAACTTTTTCCCTCGTTTTGAAATTCTCAAACTTCATTGTGCCATGTGGCAAGCATAGAAAAGAGAGTTTGCAGGATTCTTGTTGGTGAAATCCTTATGATGTAGGATGTACCAAGTCGAAGAATTGGATCGATCTTGCCCAAGGTAACAGATGGAAGGCCTTTTGGGTGTGGTACCGCGAGGACCTTGGGAGAAATCGCAGCCACAACGAGACCAGACACTTCGAGAGTAGTCAACGAGACCGAGAACGAGACAGACCTATCTAAAATCGAGAAGAGGGCGAGACTTATTGTCCAAGGCTCTCTGTTTCCTTTTGAACTTCGGCATGATGCTTCAAAAATGTACTAACTCACTCTTTAGCCTTCTTAAACCCGAACGTTTATGGCTGCAGCAACACAAGCCTTCCATCTGTCCCTATCCTGGGCAGGATCAATCCAATATTTTCCATCCTTACCGATTTCCTTTAGGTCAATCTCAACGTTATCCTTCCATCCTCGCCTTGGCCTTCCTACAGGTTTCTTACCATCAGGCTTCCCAACAAAAATCCTGTAACCATTTGTGCCGCATGGTCTGCCCGCCTAAGTCTTCTTGATTTAATTATTCTAATAATATCTGGACAGGAATACAAATTATGCAGTTCTAAATTATGTAACCTTCTCCACTCACCTGTCTCCTCATCCCTTTTAGGTCCAAATATTTTCCTAAGGATTTTATTTTCAAATACTCTTAATTTATGTTTCTCTAAACCAAAATTTCTTCAGTCTCTTTCTTCGTATCAAGCCACGCAATTACAAAGCCGATTCATTGATGGCAATTTTGCATCTTTGTGTTCTATACAGTAGAATATTTGTAAAAGATAGCAGTTATGGACAATGTTGCAGAAATTATCGATGAAATTCGCTTTTAAATCGTGCAGCAATTACACAGCAAGGAAGATCGTTTCTCTTACTAATGATGTTACATGACGGCAATTTCGCTCTGACCCAAGTACTCTAATACACACAAAAAACTTGGCTTGCGTTTCTTCATTTACATCAAAATAGATTCCACGTTTCGAATTTAAGACTTCGAGAAAAAATGTGTCACCTAGATATATTTATTATATTCGTCATTCAGCGTCTCTTTTACCACCTCTTCAGGTTAATGGCGACGATGAGGGTTAATGCAAACACATTGATTTGGTTTAATGTACTTCGCTTTTCTGCCACTTTTGACTAATCGCAAAGATGATGATAAGTGAGTCATAAAATTGACGAAGAGACACTCATAGAAGGGATTCAAACCCGGGCCCTCTGACGTTGTAGCGGGCTTTGCTAAGCACTCCGCCTCGGAGGTCGGTACAAACATAAAGAAATGTCCATACTGTGAACGGGGCTCGAAGGCGCATGTAGAACTCTCAATGCTCTCGGTCAATATGCTAGCCTGTTAAGAAAAAATGCCTTGATTCCATGTCGAGAAAATATGGAAAATACGTTTCTTCTTGTTCTCATGGCGTCACAGCCCTGAATCGGGCCTTAGCCTCCGTGATCATCTGCCTCTACTCTCGATTTGCTGCTGCTGCATCCAATCTTCTTGTTCCTAATATTATTGCACCATCTCTCTTTATCGCCTCCTGCCAGCGGTCTCTGGGTCTCCCTACAGGCCTTCTTCCTTCAATTCTTGCTTGCATTACTCTTTTGGGTATGCGTTGATCTTCCCTCCGGATTATGTGTCCTGACCATTCCAGTCTTTTTATTCTGATGGTGGTCGCCAGATCTATTTCATTATATATTCTATAAATTTCTTGATTATATCTTATTCTCCACCTTCCATTTCAATTCACAGGACCTACGATCCTTCTTAAAACTTTTCTTTCGAAGGAGTTGATGGTGTTGGCGGCTTGTTTATTTAGGGTCCCGGTTTCACTGCCATACCATATTACTGGTCTTATCATTACTTTATAGAGTGTTATTTTCCTTTTACAATGTATCTCTTTTGATTTTAAAATTGATCTCAAGGAGTAATATACTTTATTGGCTTGATGGATTTTCTTCCTTATATCTTCCATTTCCTCATTATTTTCTGTAATCCAGGCTTTTTTGGCTTCCTTCTCTTCCTTTTTGTTGTTATCATTGGTTTGGTTTTATTGGGATTTATATGCAGGCCAACTTCCCTTGCGTTCTTCTCTAATTCTTGGAATATTTCTATTGCTTCTTTTTGTGTTCGACTCATGATGTTCAGGTCGTCCTACTATTTGTACCATTTTGTGCTCCAATGTTGTATTTGCATTTACTGGTATTGGAAAATACGATACGCTTTGGTTTTAGCTGCACCGTTAAATATCATTTAGGAAGACAACCGATCGTAGGGCTAAGTCATTCTAAATTTTATTTCAAGTTGCGGCCAAAGGTGAAATGTATTTTGCTGTTTTTCTCGACAACGTGCTGGGCCTTTGTCCTCCGCCAGCCAAGTTATTTTCCGAAACTCTCCTTTCAAATAACTGCTACGACGCGTCGCGACGTTCCAAATTTGTAAAAAAAAAAAAACACACAGTTTAGAGCCACGTATTTATTCTGATAAAAAAAACACAAAAAAAAAACATCCATCCCCAGGCCGGGATTCGAACCCGGGACTCCTGGCGTTATAGCGCGCTGTGCTCCCGGAGGGCGGCACGAACACGTGAGGATCCACGTGAATGCTCTGGAAGGAATTCTAAACAGATATTTTTGAGAATTTGGAATACTATAGTGGTCTTTCGAAAAGATCCAGAGTGGCATTAAGGATTTGGGCTTAGCAGGGCAGTGTGGTTAGCTTGGAAAATCTGAGATGACGTATAAATTCTACACAGCCTCTATCACACGATGCTAAAACTAGACAAATAGTTCCGATAACATGAAAGGTCTTGCCAGGAAAACTTGAAACTAGCGGTTAACTATATTAACATGAGGAGGCGCACATGTACTTGCCAACTCCTGTTATTAATCTTCGAACTGGTTTCTTCCTGGAGGTTCAAACAGCATCTAGCGTGTCCTCCCGTTTCGCCTTTTCCTATTTCGCCTTATTGCGTTTTCACCTCCCCCAATAGAATTTCAAATGATTTATGTGACACGAACTTTCTAAGGCGAAACGGAACAACCCATTTCGCCTTATCCTGTTTCGCCTTACACACAAATAAATTCCCACCTGGGAATATTATCGACTTGAAGGATAATTCATAATGGGAGCGCAGAGCTTGTGATGTTGCCTACCTTGGCTCCCACTGTCCTGTCGGTTAGGTTAGGTTAGGTTAATAATACATTAATAATAATGATCCTTCATGTCGATAATATTCCCTGGTGGGAAATTTTTTGTGTGTAAGGCGAAATGGGATGTCCCGTTTCGCCTTAGAAAGTTAGTGTCACATAAATCACGCAAAATTGTATTGGGCGAGGTGAAAACGCAATAAGGCGAAACGGGATAAGGCGAAACGGGACGTAATCGCATCTAGAATTCAATGTTATTTCTCTTAGAAGTTTGGCCCAAGTGTAAGAAGTTATGTCAGTCAACAATCTTTTGTGCAAACTATCCTGTATTCTGATCTAGGGTATATTTACATCGATGAATTTTGAAAAGCTGAGGGGGTGAATTTTCGCAGCGTACCCAACGCAAACTTGCCGGTAGTCTCGTCTCTGGTAGCGGAAATCCCTCGTTCGATTACCGTATACAACCTTCCCGGTGGTGATAGGTCGGGAGATTTGTGAAGGACATTAAGACTTAATCGGTGTGTGTTCCTATTCCATTAAATCACAAGGCACCTCACTGTCTCTTCGAAGAAAAACTTTCCACGCAGAATCGCTTACAAACAAAAAACCATCCCATCAAACCAAACCATTAAAAGATCCCAAGGCTATTAATTACTGAGCGATCTATGTTCCATAGACAACCAAAGATCTCAATTGAAATATACGTTTTTAGTTCCTACTTGACTTTTGGGAGAACTTCCATAATTGGAACTTTGTGTTGTTTCCCTTTTCTGATTATTTTGTTTTGTTGGTCAACTGTTATACTTTTGTTTCTCCCCAGTTTAAAATGTATCCTATTGTACTAGAGACATTATAAATATGTACAAGTAAAAATTTACAATACTCCTTGCGCATTGGCGTCACTGGAATTTTTTTGCGGGAGGGAGGATTTTGACATAAAATGAATAGTAGATATAATAGCGTGACAAATTGTTATAAACCAAAAATAAACAATTTTTTACCAGTATATTATTATTATGGCTAGGTGTTCTTTGTGAGCGTCCCTTAATCTTCGCGATTAACCAAAAAGTGGCAGGAAAGTAAAATAAACAAAAATTAATATATAAAACAATCGATTCATCAGATGCTTGAATATCCAGGCATAACTGTTTTTCTCCAATTAATACCAATTCATATCGTTAATATACTGCAATGCATAGTTAGTATAGCTATTCCATCTTGTTATTTTATAGAACTACATGCAAAATAATAACAATACCTCATATGAGGTTAACCTGGCATGTGTTTCCAGTCGCCACAGCCTCGTTGGGATCCAATTAAACCAACGGGTAAGTAGAGCATTTGAGAACATGTCCTGCAAAAGCTTTGACTTTTTATTCTAGAAATACATTCTTGCGTGTGCTCACAATGCAAAATAACGTGCTAAAACAACAATGTTTGTACAGTGTCTCTCAAAAGTTTTAGGACAACGACATTTTAAACTAGGCCACCCAAATTACGTAAGGCGTTACCTACAGAGTTTATGTGGTTCAGACGAGACGTTTAAGTACATCATCAAAAAAGATGCAGGAAGGTGCATGAAAACGCATCAGCTGATGCATTGAAGTGCATCTCGACTGAAAGGAATCCTCACTTGAATCAAATGATGCACTTTGGTGTTTCTTTCACGACATACAAAAATGCATCAAATGTGAATCTGATTCTTTGAAGAAGCCATAAAACACATTTTAGTGTATCGATTGATGCATTCTGGTGCATCAATCGATATGATGCATTTAGTTTTCTGTGTGTACATCTCTCTAGGTCATGGTTTCTCAAACTATGGTGCGCGACC
Source organism: Lepisma saccharinum (assembly GCF_977018435.1). Taxonomy (NCBI): domain Eukaryota; kingdom Metazoa; phylum Arthropoda; class Insecta; order Zygentoma; family Lepismatidae; genus Lepisma; species Lepisma saccharinum. The sequence goes on along the minus strand of NC_139232.1, from coordinate 95,792,955 downwards.
TACTGCTGGGTCCCGAGGGGACGTTTGGTGGGTCGCGAAGTAGGGCTTGAAAATGTATTTAATGTGTGTTAAAAACCTATTACATTTAAATTACTAAGATATATTGTTTTAACCATCTAAATCCAACCCGTGTTGTACGTACGTAGTCTGAATTCTCAATTTCTGTTATTCGCGCTATATCATTGCACATTAGTCAAATTAGTTCGGCGAGTAAAAAAAATGTTTTCAATTTCAGCATGTGTGTTTAGTTAGATGTTAGACTAGAGTAAATTAGTCTTTCAAATAAGATATTTACTTTTCTAGAATGAAGTATGTGTAATTTGTTTAAGCAACCGTAGAACACGGCTTCTTAAAGTAGTCGATGTAAGCAAAAATATGATTATAAACTGGGTGCACACCCCTGCAAGTAATTCTGCCGGCGCCCATGATTATGGGTACCATGAAGTGTAATATGCTTCAAGGTGGGTTCCGGACTGAAAACGGTTTACGCCGACGCAGAAATGAGTGCATACAGGCTTTTACTACAGTAAAATTTCGTTAATCCGGACCCCGATAAGCCGGACTTTACTTAATCCGGACAGACAAAAGGCCCCCGCCCCCCCCCCCCCCAAAGCAGAATGCAAGGTTTTAAATGTGGCTAGAAGTCAACAAGAGAACTTCCCAAAGAAAAGGCAGTCAACTACTGATGAAATTTTGTTTCTCGCAGAGTTTGTACTGTACTGTATAGTGTGTATATAGGCCTATGCCCTTTAAATACACCATAATAAACGTGTTTTGTTGCTATAAACGGAGTTTTAATGCACTTTCTACTGTTCTTTTAGGTTATTTCAGTTAATCCGGACTTTCGTTAAACCGATCAACTTATCCCCCCCCCCCATTTGCCCGGATTAACGAGGTTTTATTGTATTTTGTTTATGTATTTTTGTCTAAGTTAAATATCTAAAATGACCATTAAAAAACCAATTTGGATATGGTGGACTGGACATCATCTTGAATTCTGAGAGTCGCCCAAGGGTACTCAAGTGGTAGGTACCCGGTATTTCAAGAATTTACATACCCTAAAGAAGAAATATCAACACAAGAACAAACATAATAAGAAAAGCTGTATCAGCCAGAAATCTCGTCTTGGCTGCCGGGCTTTGTTAGTGAACGGACGGGTCAGCATTTCATCCCTTTTATTAAATCTGTTAATTTATTCTCGTTGTAATGTTAACAGCTTCAGACATTCTTGGAACTACAATTTTCGTCTTTAAAGAGCAAAATGTTTTGAAATTCGAAAAAATAAAACCTACAGAAATTCCTTAATAAGTCAAATTCACGTTATTCGTGACTTCATAGCCATGGAAAACAAGCGTGATTCGGACGTATCAGTGCACGTACGTATATCAACACTTTTTTGTAACAATTAACGTTTTTCTGTGTTATTACGATCGCGAAAATCTAATAAGTACGATTTGGAATTCAATGTGATGATATGGACAGCTGAATATCTTCTACGACAATGTACGATATCTCAAAAGGCAACCTATGGAGTAGTTTCTTATAACAGTATATATTCCTTTACTCCAATGACATTTATGAATTAAGACATTGAAGACAATTATGAATTAAGATAATGCGAACCGACCAATAGGACAGTGGCTTTCCTGCGCACGCAGGCAATCTAACCGAGAGTGGTCGCTTGAATCTTTCTCCCTGCAAAAAGTTGTCTCTCATGCTTGAGGTGCTTAATTTAATTTCGGCGAATCACGTTTGGATTAGTTCCATTAATAATAATGTAATTAGTGCTGCTCTCTTGTCTGTTCGAGATAATCTTCATGCATAGATCCACACAAGTATAAAGGAAGATAACTTTTTTAGTTCCTTCTTCACACGAACGCACACGCAATATTTCCGTTGTAAGATAATCCAACCATAAAAATTAAGATGTGAATGTATATTATATGGAAATAATCTAGAATAAAATCTTTGGGTAACTATATGTAAATGTGACTGGATATTACATATAGCTGGAGTAGTACAACACACACACACGCACGCAAAGAGAGAAAGAGGGAGAGTATGCTAAGAAAGAGAGAGTTCAAGGACTAAGAGAGACAGGGAGGGCTAACAATGAGAGAAAGGAAGGACTAAGAATGAGAGAGAAGGAGGAGAGACCGAAACGGAGGGACTAAGAAAAAGAATGGTGAAGGACTTAGAGAGGGAGGACTAACGAAGAGAATAGAGAAGGATCTAGAGAGGGAGAACTAAGGAAAAGGGAATGGAGGACTTGAGAGTGAGGACTAAGAAATAAAATAGAGAAGTGCATAGAGAGGGGAAACTAAGAAAGAGAGTGGAGAAGGACCTAGAGAGAGAGAGAGGACTAAGAAATAAAATTGAGAAGGACATATAGAGAGGGTGGACTAAGAAATAGAATGAAGAAGGACCTAGAGAGGAAGGACTAAGGAAAGGTAATGGAGAAGGACCAAGAAAGGGAGGACTAAGGAAGAGAATTGAGAAGGATTTAGCGAGGGTAGACTAAGAAATAGAATGGAGAAGGACCTAGAGAGAGAGAGAGGACTAAGAAAGGGAATGGAGAAGGACCTAGAGAGGATGGACTAAGAAATAGAATGGAGAAGGACCTAGAGAGAGGACTAAGAAATAGAATGGAGAAGGACCTAGAGAGAGAGGACTAAGAAAGGGAATGGAGAAGGACCTAGAGAGGATGGACTAAGAAATAGAATGGAGAAGGACCTAGAGAGAGGACTAAGAAATAGAATGGAGAAGGACCTAGAGAGAGAGAGGACTAAGAAAGGGAATGGAGAAGGACCTAGAGAGGATGGACTAAGAAATAGAATGGAGAAGGACCTAGAGAGAGGACTAAGAAATAGAATGGAGAAGGACCTAGAGAGAGAGAGGACTAAGAAAGGGAATGGAGAAGGACCTAGAGAGAGGACTAAGAAATAAAATGGAGAAGGACCTAGAGAGAGAGAGAGGACTAAGAAAGGGAATGGAGAAGGACCTAGAGAGGATGGACTAAGAAATAGAATGGAGAAGGACCTAGAGAGAGGACTAAGAAATAGAATGGAGAAGGACCTAGAGAGAGAGAGGACTAAGAAATAGAATGGAGAAGGACCTAGAGAGAGGACTAAGAAATAGAATGGAGAAGGACCTAGAGAGAGAGAGAGGAATAAGAAATGGAATTGAGAAGGATTTAGAGAGGGATGACTAAGACAGGGAGTGGAGAAGGATCTAGAGAAGGAGAACTAAGAAAAAGAGAATGGTTGACTTAGAGAGGGAGAACTAAGAAAGAGAGAGAATGGAGAAGTTTTGGTAGATAATTTTAAGGGATTAAATAAATTTCAAAGCTTATGCTGGAAATTTTAAAGCAGTAAAAACATTTCAAAGCTTGTGCTGGAAATGTTAAGGAAATAAATACATTTCAGAGCTTATGCTGGTACGTTCATTTCAAAACTTATGCTGGAAATTTGAAGGCATTAAATATATTTCAAAGCTTATGCTGGAAATTTTAAAGAATCTGTAAGTGCCAATTTAGTAGATACACCAGCCGACAACTCATAACACACAAATCATTCTCACGAGACCTGAAAATGTTTCGACAAACTCGTGTTTCTGAAGCTACGCCTTCTCAATTAATGAACAATTTAATTTTAAAACTTGTTTACGGCGTGGCATTGTTAAGGTTCCGTTGGACACTCCAGGTCTAACGGGAGCACAAAGAAAGCGCTAAGTGGAGAAGCAGTGGATTCAATCGCAATAACTTAGCGATTATTTTAACGGCCTTCCGTGCCTCCAGAAGCCATTTATCTCGAAGAGTGCGTTAACTCCTTGCCCGTATTTGCTCTGTTTGTTATATCGTTCATAACGGTGGAAAGAAACTCAGTGTTAAACAACACACACATTAAATTTTTGTGGGAAAACGTTCGGTGGAACAGCGTTGCCATAAAGCAACTGAAAAATCTTTCTATTTTGGTTATTTTATTCACACCAAACAAACAAAAAAAAAATGTTCGAGCAATATTTTCCCAAATACAGTGGTGGCCAAAAGTCTGGAAAATCATCAAAATTTTCAATTATTTATACTTTTTAATTCTCTCACACAATACAATTAATGAAATTTTACATTTTATTTTTAAAATGTATACTATAAGATTACTTGAACAAATATAGATACAAATTATCATAATTATAAATGTTCCTAAACATTCAAGATATCCACTGTTTGCAACAATCACGGGTATTTATCAAGCAACAATGTGCTCACAGTAACAACAAATAAAGCCAAAAATGTTGCAACAGAAACTTCAACAATGCACTCAATAACACCCTTATAATATTGTTCGCTACATCACAATAAGGTTTGAAGTCATTGATAAAATTATAAAGAGTTCAAATGAGAAATCAACCTTTGCATAGGAAGAAGAAAAATATAATATTATTTACAGAAACCATTGATAAAATATCCTGCCACTTGTATGAATGTGTAGGCTAATATAGAAAACAAAAGAATAGAAGGACATAAAATTTATTTGTGTGTGAAAGCCAAAAAAGAGATTTCTTAAAGCATTTTCCAGACTTTTGGCCACCACTGTAGTAAAATAATAATAAAACAATGGTTTGAAATACATTAATACGGAATTCATTTATTAGGCACTTCGGTACCCGATATCGAATCCTAGCTTGTTGGGTACAAGGCAATAACGTTGACCGAGAGTATTTCTATAGGGTCAAATATTTCCCAAGGTTGTGGCAGTTTCGCCTGGGGAAATGAATTTTCAAGTTTATCCTTTCTGCAATTAGCTATTGTTGATATAAGTAACGTGCAGAGCCGGACTGGAACTGCCAAGAGGCGGTGTCAATTTTCCTCAACAGGCGACTGATTATGAGCAGTTGGGAAGGTCTGACCGGTCCTGGTAACGTAGAACTGTTTCGGTAAGGGTTGCCCAAATGAAAGTCAGACTCTTGGTTTTCTTACTGTAATGATTTATTGGTTGGAATATATGATCATACAGGAAGTAAAAGTGATCCATGGATGACATATCCTCTACACATAGTCACCTTGTCTGTTCAAGCAAGTGTCAAAGCGCGTCACAAGGGTATGGATACCCTGACGTCCGTGGTTGACTGCGGAACCAATCTTCAACAGCGTCACGGACCTCAGCATCGTTGGCGAACCGGCGGCCCTTCAGATGTTTTTTTTAGTGGCCCGAAGATGTGGCGAGAGATCGGGACTGTAGGAAGGATGGCCGAGGACTTCCCAGCGGAAACGCCGCAGCAGATCAAGGCAAACCTGTGCAAGATGAGGACGTGCGTTGTCGTGCAACAAAAGAACCCCGTTTGACAACATGCCAGGTCGCTTACTCTTGAGGGCCGATTTTTAGTTTGTTTAGGGTAGTGCAGGTTCAGTCAAATGCAAAAGCAACGGCCCCTTCTCGCCGAAGAAAATTTCGGCTCCACTTAACAACTTCTGCCTTCAAAAATTGAATAACTGCTCGCTGGGACGAATCCATGTTGTGAACGTGCTTCTGCACATGTAAACAACACACTGCGCCGTCAGACCATACCAGGTATGCAGACGATGTATGCTTTCTTACATACAACGCCACCTACCAGAGCAAACACAAAACTCTGCGTAGTTAAGCTACGACAAAAGTCTTAGTTTCATTTGGGCAACTCTTATATTTCACAAGAATCTATTAATGCTATCACCGTACAATCGAAGGATCCAGGGCACTGTGTGAGTTAAGCTTTTTGCTTTGGGGGACGCCCACTAGGTGGATTATTTGCAATTTCATTTCGGAATAATTTTTTCCTTGCGTATGTAAATTTGAACATGATAACTGAACGATCGCTTTACGATTAGAAGTACAGGGTGGCCCAAAAAAAAGGTAAGCGAAATGTAGAACAGTTTTATTATGTTCGGTTACCTTTTTTTGGGCTACCCTGTACCTTAAAAAATAGGTTCTGACTTATTATTATTAAAATATTATGATAACATTTGCACGTATTTTAGAAACACATTATAGGATTGGATTGATTTGGTGTTTTAAGTCCACTTTATGCACAGTAAGGCTAATCGGGACTGGATCCGAACCACTATGTGCCTCCACGGGGAATCGAACCCGGGACCCCTTGATTACAAGGCGACGACGTTACCACAGAAACACATTATTACATTTATATTCTAAGAAAACCCAAACTCGCGCACAAAAAGAGCTTTCGAACTGTAATACAGAAAATTTGACCAAATTTATGTTACGCTATTTCTTTTTATTTACTAAGTTTAAACTTAACGTCCATCTAATCTATACCATCAAGTTTCTTGTGAGAGCTTTAATATACTTGTAAAATATCAGCAATATGCCATGAAAACTTAAGTGGGGAACAGCCTATCCTATACTGTTGTCTCAGCTCGGTAAGGTTGGCCAGTTTCAGAATGGTTTCCTTCTTCTATCCACAAGGGTGCATACTTTATGACAGGGACATTTTTGATGACTGGATCATGAATGGACACGAATGATTTTGTTTATTTGTTTGTTTGTTTGTTTGTTATATAGTTAAGAAATGGTACTATACTATATGCTTTCCATCCCATTTTCGTTGAGGGGTATAAAACATCCCTAACAGGGATAAAAATAAGTCTGTTTTGCCAGGGATAAAATTTTCCGTGCGAGGGGGAATCCCTGCCTCCCCCCTCCATTAATTCACACACTGGTCCAGGGTTGGTTTACTGTTGGAGGTGCAGTGTCCAGTGATTCGTATTCCACTTTGAATGTCCAGTCCCGATTAGTTTATCTGATCACAAATTGGACCTTAAACGAACCCTTGTAATTGCTTTGATGGGAATATTACACAGACACACACACACATACATGTATTTGCACATACATACACACACAGACCAGGAGCGTATATTCCACGCTAGCTAGACTATCTGCGAAGCCTGAAGCTTCAAGAAAAATCTATTAGTAACTGTGTGAATTAACCTGATTTGAAAAAGACGATAATGGCGATTCTGAAGTGTGGCAACCTGAAATCTTAGGAGTTGGCAACCTGGATTCTTAGGAGTTGGCAACCTGGATTCTTAGGAGTTGGCAACCTGGATTCTTAGGAGATGGTAACCTGGATTCTTAGGAGTTGGTAACCTGGATTCTTAGGAGTTGGCAACCTGGATTCTTAGGAGTTGGCAACCTGGATTCTTAGGAGATGGCAACCTGAATTCTTAGGAGTTGGTAACCTGGATTCTTAGGAGTTGGTAACCTGGATTCTTAGGAGTTGGCAACCTGAATTCTTAGGAGTTGGCAACCTGGATTCTTAGGAGTTGGCAACCTGAATTCTTAGGAGTTGGCAACCTGAATTCTTAGGAGTTGGTGACCTGGATTCTTTGGAGTTGGCAACCTGAATTCTTAGGAGTTGGCAACCTGAATTCTTAGGAGTTGGTAACCTGGATTCTTAGGAGTTGGCAACCTGAATTCTTAGGAGTTGGCAACCTGGATTCTTAGGAGTTGGCAACCTGAATTCTTAGGAGTTGGCAACCTGAATTCTTAGGAGTTGGTAACCTGGATTCTTAGGAGTTGGTAACCTGGATTCTTAGGAGTTGGCAACCTGCATTCTTAGGAGTTGGCAACCTGGATTCTTAGGAGTTGGCAACCTGAATTCTTAGGAGTTGGCAACCTGAATTCTTATAAGTTTCCAACGTGACTACCGTTCGGATGGCAACGTGGCTTCCTTGAAAACGTCAAGAATGAGTATAGTCTTCTCCCTTTTTCCGTAGCCTAGAACCAGGTGTCATAGTGAGATAGACCAGGTCCTAGACTCAGCATACGCCACTGACACAGACATATATGTACATAATACTATTTGAGAGAGAAAGAGAGAGAGAGAGATACTGTTTTCAATATGTCGATAAATTTGCACATTATATTTCCAATGTTACATCTTTTCATATGCTTAGAATATTCTGTGCCCCTCCCAGAAAAAACATTTTCGATCCGTCTACGGATACATCCATGCCTCACTCAGGGTTCGAATCTGGGGCTTCTAGCGTCGCAGTACGTTACGCTAACCTCCCTGCCACGGAGGAGATGATCCCCAACGGAAGTGCAGTGACGTTGCGACAGGCGACTCGACTATTAGGGTTGGGGGAGTGCACCCTAAGTGAGAAACATATGTGGGCTCGCTGTAACGGATGCATCGATACAAGTCGTTTAGGGTTACCAGACGTCCTGTTTTACCTGGGCTAATCCTCTTTTTCGAGTCCTAAAAATGGTCCGGGCAGGTTTTTAGGAAAATTTGGAGAAGTCCTTCCTCCTTTCTGCGATAAAGACAACTGCTTGACTTCAAGATTAGTAACAAAATTGTATTTGTAAATAATTGTTAATATTGTTTCTGTTTTCAATTTCAAAGTAAAGAAATACAACAAATACAAATTTGCAAGCCGCAAAGACAATAATTTTTTTCTTCCTACAAAGAAAAATTGTTGAACTTTGTGTCTCTTCTGTTGTCGCCGCTCGCAATGTGAGGTCAGAGAGAAGGGTGAGGTCTTGATTTCAAAGCATTTGCGACATCTACCGCGGCTCGTGATGAGCACCAAGTTTCTAACAATAGGTAAAAACACGCGATACTTTGGTTTGAGTTTCATGACAGAATTCAGAAATAGACAGTAATTTTTAACTGCTGTACTCTTAGTTGTGGAGACGAGAAGTTCTGTCGGTCAACGATCTGAACCATTCCGAAACGTAAATGTGTTTTTAGTGACGACTTACAAAAACTTTTTCCTCACTTTAGGCCTGGAAGAAACAACTCTGAATCAAAATGTCAATTTAGTAAAAGACCAAGTTTCACAACCGTATAATATTACGAACATAGTGAATAAATATTAGAATATACAGACATTTGCCTACAATGAGGCCTATTATTAGTTATACGCAAACGGTGTAAACTGTTTTACAGGGCTGTGTGGTCTATAAGCTCATCAAAACACCAGTAAGCACAAAACGTGTGTTGGAAGTGCTGCATCTTCGTCGAAATTCTACTCTTTGCAATCTAAAAATGTCCTCTTTTTTAAAGTTTGTCATCTGGTAGCCCTAAAGCCGTTGTCTTATATTAATTTTTAAATTCTTTGAAATACAGTCTATATACTGCACAAGATAAACAATACAAAAGTATTCTGCACACTGAAAAAAAAAAAGCAGCAACCTGTTCCCCTGATTCACGCAAATCAACTCCTACGCACTTCCAAAAGGACACTAGACCGCAGCCGCTGTGGAAGACTTTCTGCTACCCCTAAAATCTGCAAATGGACCTGTTCCTCTCTTTAGCACCGCTCCCCGTCACCTCTCTTTTGGGGATCTTCTCGTGAGCGGACTGCTGTACTCACATCTTTTATTAATACGAGGACAGAAATACTTTAGCAGGAACGTAGTAGTAAGTAAAAGATAGTGAAATAAGGAGCTGTAGGACTTTCGGGCTGGGCCAGCAAAATAGTTCTTGAAAAACCGCTGACACTTCAAATTCTGAAAAATTACATCTTTAGAATTCCTTCTACAGCATTCAAATGAATCTTTGAGTAGACTGCTTTCGCTGTTATCCAGTGTTAGAGTTCTGTGGCTCCGTAAGCATATTTTTTATCACAGGTATCTAGGGTCCAAAATCAGGCTAGCCCCTTGCTGGCCCAGCCTATCCAAAATGTAATATAGTCAGAAATTTTGTGATAAAATCAATTGATTGATTTTAGTTTATTTTACTTCGCGTTTTGTGCCTCTTGGCTAATTTGCGAAGATGAGGATGAGAGATGAAATGATGAAACTGATGAATGGACATTCACAAACAACCAAGCCCGAGCGGGATTCGAACCCGGGACCCTTGAAAGCGTGTAACTAATGATGTATACAATGGACACTCTCTGTGTTTATAGCAGCGAAGGCCTAGCATCCGGCGCCGAGACCGCCTTTATCGCAGTTACCCTCTGTTGCCGCGTTTACCCAAGAAGAAAGTTGCTGTCAAAGAACCAATTAAGCCTCCTACTGTTTGGGCAAGAAGCGGCAACATTAAAATTTTCCCTCCCAAACGCAGCTAGCAGGGAAACAGGATTTTGTCAAAATAACCATTCTGCGCTGTGAATGGACACGGCGGCAGGAAAATAGATTACGCTATAACATTGTGAATACCATAACAAATATTTATTTGAGAATCTGACCGACCTAAATTTTTGACAGAAACGAGTAGCAGCTATTAAAATAAGATTTATATTAAAGTATAGGAGTAACTTATAGGAATTTTAGAAATATTTTGAAATTGTTCATAATTTGAAGAAATAAAAAACAAGTGATCTAGAGGGCAAGACATTACTTCCTCCTCCCTATTCTCACCAGTATCATACAATAAACCATAATATTTGTTCTCTACCAGCAAAAATAAAATAAAACGCTTTATTGAATCTGAAAACTTTATTTTAAGTCTACTTTACACTCAAGGCTACTCAGGACTGGACCTACAGTTTAAAGCTGGATCTGAACAACCGTGCAATTGGCCTCCGCCGGGGATCGAATCCGTTGATTACAAGGCGACTGTGTTTCCACTATACAGAAGCTAGCCAGGAGGAAAAACGACAAAAGACGTGTTAAGATGAAAATAAATGAAACAGGAAACGGGGGGGGGGGGTTAAGAGCTGTAAGAATGGACCGATATATCCCCAAATATATTTGGCAGGGACCGCATTGAGTAAGAGGAGACAAGTGAAGTTTCTGAGATATCCGATAATATATTGCAGCCTGGCAACACTGAAATCTAAGTTTCATTTCTTCCGTTTGCGTTCGACCAGTTAGCGGAGACGGCCTAACCGAAAAATGCTGGTCGAGGAGGAAGTACGTTTTTTACAGCAGGTACACTTGAATCCGATAATCCACGCCCACTTGACGCACCGCCCACAGAAAATAAACATGAAGAAGGCGACCACCAACCAACAATGAGGCTCCTGGGTTCAAATTCGAAGAGGAGACAGCGCCACCATGTTTGCGTACGTTACAAAGTAAGCAAGAGACACGTCATGTTCTTGGAATGGAATTGCTCTAACAAGGGAAAAGACAACGAACGCTTCTTTGGAATGGATGAAGTTATCGTGCACAGGATATGCACCGAGGAGAGAGATTATCGAATTTTATCGAAGTTTCTTTTAAGTTTCACTTTATGCTCAGATAGGCTAATCGAGACTGGACCTACAGTTTAAGTAGGATCTGAAAAGGGCCTTCGAGATACCACAGACCTCAATCTGTGATGCTAAAAATCATGATGACATCAGAAGACTATATCTTGCGGAAATGAGCTAGCACTTCGAAAAAGTGTTTGTGTAAATTTATTTATTTCAGATTAAGGATAGTAATTATAATCAGGGAAAGAAAATACAGGGCGCCTGAAATGAAAACTTTCACCTGGCGCCTCAATTTTTACATTGTTCTACAAAAAAAATATTTAAAAAGAAAATATTTCGATTTCGCTTACAGAAATTTCCTCTATTTTTTTTAATAATGAGTACAGTATATGTTTTTAATATTTGTCTGTGTTCTGTACCATGAGTATAATTAAATCAGAATAATAAAAATGGCATAAATGTTTGTACTGTTGCTAGCCGAATTCTGTATTGCATAGTAATTCATGCTGTTACCGGTTGAGTCTTCTTTATGAAAGTCATTCCGGCGCAAGAATCAATTACTTTTAATCCAAACTTGTATTTATTAAGGTGTCGCGAAAGTTCCGCTCAGTAAAATATCCGCTCAAACTTCCAAGAACCATTAATGACCTCCTCCACCCTAAAAGAATCAAATATTCGTGTATTATATTTATTTAATATTTGTTTTCCATCACACTTTTTCCAGGCTGTATGTATACTGGCTAAGTAATTGAAATATCTTTCAACTATTTATGCGTGTTTGAAATCTGTTTATAGAAACTTCGTCATTATTTTCTTGCTAGAAAGCTTCAACTATTTAGGCGTGTTTAAAATCTATTTATAGAAACTTCGTCAATATTTTCTTGCTAGAAAGCTTCAACTATTTAGGCGTGTTTAAAATCTGTTTATAGAAACTTCGTCATTATTTTCTTGCTAGAAAGCTTCAACTATTTAGGCGTGTTTAAAATCTGTTTATAGAAATTTCGTCATTATTTTCTTGCTAAAAAGCTGCAACTATTTAGGCGTGTTTAAAATCTGTTTATAGAAACTTCGTCATTATTTTCTTGCTAGAAAGCTTCAACTATTTAGGCGTGTTTAAAATCTGTTTATAGAAACTTCGTCATTATTTTCTTGCTAGAAAGCTTCAACTATTTAGGCGTGTTTAAAATCTGTTTATAGAAACTTCGTCATTATTTTCTTGCTAGAAAGCTTCAACTATTTAGGCGTGTTTAAAATCTGTTTATAGAAACTTCGTCATTATTTTCTTGCTAGAAAGCTTCAACTATTTAGGCGTGTTTAAAATCTGTTTATAGAAACTTCGTCATTATTTTCTTGCTAGAAAGCTTCAACTATTTAGGCGTGTTTTAAATCTGTTTATAGAAACTTCGTCATTATTTTCTTGCTAGAAAGCTTCAACTATTTAGGCGTGTTTAAAATCTGTTTATAGAAACTTCGTCATTATTTTCTTGCTAGAAAGCTTTGTCATATCATCTGTTTATCGAGTTTACTGCAGCTTTTGTAAGAATGATATCGCTCCGAGACACGATCTAATGTTGCCTGTTTCTTCGTACCTCTTTACTGTGTTCTCGATTCTTGCATCCAGCTTTTGGTATGCAGTTTTTTTTCCCTTTCCCTCAAAATTTAACTATGATCTCATGTACACGAAACCTGAATTTTCCGCTTCTTTTTGCAAGCAAAGAACCACGTCTCTGATCCTGGAATTTAGTCGTCCAAGTAAGTTGTTTAGGCGATTATGCCATCCTTCAACATCATTCCTAGTTCCGTGCTGTCTCTTCGACAGGAATTTCTTCATTTTCCAGTCATCTCTTGACAAAATAATCATTTCATTATCCCGTGACACTTCGATTGCTCCCGGAGACATCGCCAAGTGGTAAGGTCGTTTGCTACTCCTGTACGCGTAGCCTTCATAGTTCGCGCGAGGCTTGCCCTTAGAAGTTGTAAGAATCTCCATAGTGCACCACACAAAAGTCACACGTGAAATGAAATGAAATAAATAGTTGGTGGCGAAGGGGTGCATTGCTCTCAGCGGTGAGTCAGGTGCGCTTCTTTCCTCCAGGAAGCTCAGCGGAAAATTTCGCAACATTCCATTTGAGCGAAATTTTCACTGAGCTCATGTTTCATACAATAATTTATTAATACATTAAATGTTTTAAGATTACATTTCATAGCTTTCCTTAGTGTGATTCATGCCTTTCTTAGCCCGTATTTAAAAATAAAATTCTGGCTCTTGAGAGAAAGTGGCTGGCGCCTGAATTTAATTTTTAGTTTTGTTATAATCGCACATTAAAAATAATTATGTCCCGATCAATTGCAGGTAAATTTGAGCGATTATATGTAACAACTTTAAACTTTTTAATGCAACAATTGACACAGCTAAATGTGTAATTTTGTTATCTTTGAATTTATTGATTGATTTATTTGCCATATTTTACTTCGCTTTTTGCGCCACTTTTGGCTAATTTGCGAAGATGGCGATGAGTGATGATATGATGAAATTGATGAATGGACATTCACAAATATCCATGCCCAGGCCGGGATTCGAACCCGGGACCCCTGGCGTCGTACCGCGATGTGCTAACCACTCCGCCACGGGGGCTGGTTGCTATATTTCAAATGATCTTGTCTGATCTTCCCAATTGATGCACTTTTAATGCATCACACGGAACACCAGCTGATAGAAATACCCTTATATGTATTTCTATGTGTATTTTGACACACCAAGCGGTGCATCATTTGCAGTTTATGCACGTTAATGTGTTATTGTAGTCAACATATATGTGTCAATTGAAACATTTTGGGTTTGTGGTTATTAAGTTACAATATCAGAGATTGTATCTATGTCACTTCGTGAGATTTCTTACTATATAACTAAAAAATATAGGTTGATCTCATAAAATGAGGTATGTTCACTCACAAAAGTTCCTGGAACTGTTACAAAATTACAGTTACAGCAAAATCAAAATCCTTATAACCCAGAATCTGTTTGGAATACAGGCACACCGCTTCGTGTGGACGTAGCCTCCGATCTGCCACGTAGCCAAGTGCAATCAACTCGGGTCGGGTGGGAGGCACATTCAGCTGCTAACACGTCCGAAAATGGGTTGCTAACAGTCCAAAACCTGGTCCTAACCTAACAACGTAGGCGTTATTAGAATTCTAATTGTGAAAATAATGCATCAAGTTGATTAGGAGGGTCGGCTTTTTCAAGAAACCGATTGTCGCGAAGTGTTAGCGGCACCACACCCATATCAACTCCAATAGCCATATTTTGACGCGATATTTCGTGAGATGGCCGACGATACATTATATCCACGAGTTTGTAACATTTCTGACGTCTCACTACACAGTCTTTCCAGAGAAACGATCAAGGCTAAATACACAAGTGCGCTGTTAACACACTTCTCCTTTATCTAGAAATTTCCCTTAAGTAATAGAACAAAATGTGCATACTTTGAAAGTATTCAGTCTGTAGTATATTAAAAATATACAAGAAAAATGTAAGTTCTGATACTTAAAATGGCTGTTCAAATTCTTGAGTAAACTAACTTACTAATGTTAGAGAATCCTTACTCATAAGTTTATTGTAGGAACAGCACATTACCCCCATCTGTCGCCGTCATTGGTAAACAATATCTAGACATCACCTTAATGCAATTTAAAGATACCTTAACCCTGAACATATATTTTCTTGTGATTTTCTAATCAAAATTATTCCCAAATCTTAGGATTTGAATGAACAAATATTGATATTTATCATTCAATGTGGCCATTTTTGTGATTCTATTGGGACATTTTCATGAAAGGAAAGTTGGTTTGGACACTTTTGACACTAATTTGAAGGATTTCATTTTTTTTAGATGGGTAGAACTTACAGAATGTTTTAAATATTTGTAATATTAAATTATTATTAATAATTAAAAGGAATAGAATTTTTAAGAAAACTGGACACAAAGTAGGAGTCTTCCTGGAACAATCTTAAATCATAATGTCAATGGATGAGATTCATGTGAACCTGACACAGCATTTCTTCTTCTCCTGATTAAGTTCTCTCTTAACTAGGGTGATCATACGTCCCGTTTTGACCGGGACAGTCCCGTTTCAGAGGCGTGTCCCGTCGATATAAATAAACCACTATTTGTCCCGTTTTATATTCTAGGAGTTATCTTGAAAACCAAGTCTAAATTTGAGACATTTCATGCTTAAAAAAATAATATTGATGGAATTTTTTAAATGGCGTCAAGGGGCAAAACAGCTGGACTGGACAATCAAAATGTTCCATTGTTATTGAGAATCTTCGGACAGGCACCAGTGTAATGTTTAAGTTAGCTCGCCTCACGAGTTGTGTCGCTGTGTGCTTGTATTCCGCTATTTGTACAGCAATGAATAAGCATGGATAAGAAGCGCATATGTAGTTACAATACGGATTTGCAACTAGAATTTGATTTCTGGAATCTTGACACAAACTCAAGAGACATCTCGTATTGTGTGGCTGATATGTGGGGAGTTTTATGAACGATTGGTAAATGAATAAAGTTTTTCTCCAGAAGATTGGTTCTTCTGATAAATACTTCTGGCACTCTTCCACTTCAGTGTAGGACTAACATCAAAGGTTGAGCAGAAGGGACCAGAAACACTATGTATGTCTACGATATTAAAATCAATAATAACTTTTGACAACGATAGATTATATTTCATTTATTGTTTGTAATGTATCATTTATGTGACAATATGTTAATAATAACAATAATTTTATAATTAGGCCTAACCGATTTTTCAGGAAAGGGGTGGGGAGATAAACTGACCTCCTTAGGATGTTCCTTTTCAGGGTCAAATTATTATGATCAACGTACTCTTAACTCTGATTAAGGCAAATACTGGGATTGGAGATCTATACATTTGAACTACCCTCGCACATCAAGGAGCCTATAAACTTAATAAAGAAACCCTCATGAATCTGAGTGGCGGAGTGGTTAGCACAGCACGCTACGACTAGAGAGATTCCGGGTTGGAATCCTGGTCTGAGCATTTGTTTTTTGTGAGTGTCCATTCATAATATCACCATTCATCCTCATCTTTGCGTCTAGCCAAAAAGCGACAGAAAAGCGAAGTAAAATAACCAGATTCATCAATATTGTCTCCTAACTGCGATACAGCCTGAAAATTATGCCCAAACTGCCACTCTGCTAGTTTTAGTTATAAAAAATGCATCAAATAATTATATTTTATTCTTGCATACAGACACTTATTCCACAGACATATACGATTTCTTGCAGAAAACATTTTAAAACTCATCGTCGGTGTTAACTTAGCGAGACAAAAAGAGGAGAAAATAATTTGTAAATTTCCTCACGTCTCATCAAGTTCAAAAGAAGTTCTGGAGAAAACCAAGAGAAAGTAAAAGAATTTGCACTTTCATTTCAGTTCAGCAAAATGTTATTGCACTGTTGCCGAGAGCATTGAATGCTAGAGTTGGCAGCGATGGTCGAGGTTCGACTCCTGGCATGCGCACGAGCGTTCCTTCATCAATATAATATCATCATCATTCATCCTCGTCGTCCTAGTCTTAAAAGGGCAGAAAGAGATACGTAAAATAAGAAAAGCAGAAAAAAGTTATCGCCATTTGGAACTTTCGCATCTCAAATGCAGCCAGTGTTCCGTTTCCAATAATGGACGTCTTGTAGTGCAGGGCGGGAAAGTGGGGAGAGGGGGGGGGGAGGGTACTCGCACGCCAGAGAAGCTGAAAGGAGCTGGAGAAAATATAAATTCCTGCAGACCTCTGGAGAGCTTCCAGACGTCCTCATTACCCCCTCCTTTCCCCTTCACCTCCACTCCTTCGGAGTCTGCATGACCGAAGCGTCTCCACGATGGAAAAAAAATCACACTCGAGGAACATCTGCCGAGATTTTCTCGCATTTTTCTATTATTGCCACTCACACAGAGTGGTAATGCATGACTAACATATTCTCCCGCTATGGATTACTTTCGCATACGAAGTATACTTGTACATATCTGCATGCATGTGCATATACAGAAAATCACGCTATAAAATTGTGTATTTACAAAAGCTGATGGCTCCTAGGTCCACACTCTAACAAACAAGTGCTATAGAATAGAAGAGAATAGAATCAACATTATTGAGCGGGCGTGCTTCCGTTTTTACAACAAACCCTTGTCAAATACATATTGCAATTGGCACTTTACATAACCAGTTTTACAGTAGAAAAGTTACAATATAGAAAAATAATAGATATGTACTTAAAAATATAAAATATTAACGTACTGTTTACACAGAGTAAAATCTAATATCACAATTAGCATACTATACTATTATAGAGTTAAAACTAAAACTAAAGCTAATACCTCATTCCTGTATCTTACAAGATAGACAAAGCCAGGCACTATTGTTTGGAGAGTAGCCTATGTGCTGAATTGTCAAACTTGCTAATATTGTTCTCATTTGTAAATTTGAAGACAAAATTGTGCAAAATTTTGTAAATCTCTATTCTTTCTGGAAAAAAAAACATGTAATGTAATGAGTAGGGCTAGAATTTTTATGACCTAAAAATCCCCAAAATATGCAAAATAAAATATGCTCTTATGACCTAAAAATCCCCAAAATATGCAAAATAAAATATGCTCTTATGACCTAAAAATCCCCAAAATATGCAAAATAAAATATGCTCTTATGACCTAAAAATCCCCAAAATATGCAAAATAAAATATGCTCTTATGACCTAAAATTTTACAATATATCCACTATAGTAATTTAAAAAGTATGCCCTTATAACTGGACTGTTTCACACATCAATATCTAAATGCTGAGATATTTTCACATACGTACTATCTTTAGTTCACTTTATGGGTCCTGAGTTGCAATGCACAATGAATACTTTCTCTAAATTTTCAAATAAAAATTAAAAAGATTTTGCAACAGTCCAAAGGAAAAAAACCTCTCGAGTAAACATGGGGAGTAAGAACGAATCCACTTCGAAAATGACTGTATATTTCCTGAAAATGCAAAAAATATGCTGAATATGACCGAAAATCCGTATGCTATATCACGCAAAAATGGTCAAATATGCCAAAATATGCCCTTAAAAAGCGCCTTAACTTAATTCGTTTCTTCATAATAAGAATTTCTATATAATTTCATCACCCTTACCAAAAAAAAATATGCTAAGTCATGAAAATCCTAGCCATAGTAATCAGTTTACTCAGATTTACGTCACTTCATAAAACTTGTAGCCAACGATAAAACCACTGGTCAACATGGTTTTCTTCCAGTCAGCTCTTGTTCACCAATCTTTCAGTGTTACTTTCTCATGCTTCTCAATGCATTTAAAATAATTCCCACTTTAAATTTACATATTTGGACATGTCAAAAGCCTTCGATAAGATTTATCATCTTTTCTATTCGTAAATTATGATTCTATTTCTCCCACGCAATCGTCCTAGGCCTAGTTTGGTTCCTTCTTTACATGGATGATCTCCCCGAAGGACCTTCTTCCTTCCCTTTACTTCTGTTTTCCAATGGCTGTAATCAAATCATAATACATTAATTTCCCTTTTCAGTATGAAGAATTAATGTAATGTAATGAAATTTCTTTCTTTGAATAGCTTACACTTATCGGCAAACAGGAGTGAGTCTGTGTGTATAAATAGGGAAAGGAGAAGATCCTTAATCCGAAGGTCAAATCTCAAAGTCATCCAAATATATGAAATATGTCAAAAGAAAGATATGGAAGATGCAAACAATTTGGCACTATTTTAAGGTAAGATTAATAATGTCAGAAATAAGTCTTGTAGGTCAAATCTCCAAAATTTGAGGATGTTATATTACTGATGAGTGGCCTTCATATCTGAACTCTCTGAAAGCGATCAATCAACCAGCTTCACTAAACTCTGGAAGTAAACTGGATCCATAATATTTACTAAACGTATCGGTTTTTAGAGAAATATAGCTTACCACCGTTTTCGATATAAATTTCGCCATATCCATTTAGAACAAAAATGTTAAATGTTAGTGGATACTGAGGCGAAAAAGGATACTTTGACTCAATTTGAGGAAATTACTGCTCCAAATAAAAATTCTTAGACTTGAGTTCAGGTTAAACCAATTCTTTGTACTAAAAAAGATTAAAAACAACCGGACTTTATACAGTGGAAGTGACACATGATAAAGCCTGTATGCTTCTACGTGCAACTTATATGCATTCTATCTTTTCGGCAGTGTGCTTTGATCTTACGGAGAATATGAAGTATTCATCTGATCTCGTAGAGAATATGAAGTCTTCATTCAAGAGAGATGTTGCGATCTCTCAAGAGAATATGATTTTTTTATACAAGAGAGAGGCTGGGATCTCTCAGAGAGATCGAATATGAATTCTTCATACAAGAGACAAGCTGCAAACTCATAGAGAATATGAATTCTTCATACAAGAGAGAAAAAGCGATCTCAGAGATTATAAATATTTCATACAAGAGAGAGGCTGCGATCTCAGAGAATATAAATAGTTCATACAAGAGAGGCTGCGATCTCATAGAATATATTCTTCATACAAGAGAGACGTTGCGATCACAGAGAATATAAATACTTCATACAAGAGAGGCTGCGATCTCATGGAGAATATAAATTCTTCATACGAGAGAGAGGCCGCGATCTCACAGAGAATACGAATTCTTCATACAAGAGAGAGACTGCGATCTCAGAGAATATAAATAGTTCATACAAGAGAGGCTGCGATCTCATGGAGAATATAAATTCTTCATACAAGAGAGAGAGGTTGCGATCTCAGAGAATATAAATACTTCATACAAGAGAGAGACTGCGATCTCAGAGAATATAAGTAGTTCATACAAGAGAGGCTGCGATCTCATGGAGAATATAAATTCTTCATACGAGAGAGAGGCCGCGATCTCACAGAGAATACGAATTCTTCATACAAGAGAGAGACTGCGATCTCAGAGAATATAAATAGTTCATACAAGAGAGGCTGCGATCTCATGGAGAATATAAATTCTTCATACAAGAGAGAGAGGTTGCGATCTCAGAGAATATAAATACTTCATACAAGAGAGAGACTGCGATCTCAGAGAATATAAATAGTTCATACAAGAGAGGCTGCGATCTCATGGAGAATATAAATTCTTCATACAAGAGTGAGGCAGCTATCTCACAGAGAATATGAATTTTTCATGCAAGAGATAGGTTGAGATCTTGTAGAGAATGTGTCATGCAAGAGAAATTATTGACACGATTACAGACGAATCACACTAAACAAGAAAAATCCTCTTTGCTGAGGTGTCAGTTTACTCTCTACCACAGACACAGATCAAAGCTCGCAGCGTGTGAAAATGTCTGCATTGACGATTGGCAGTGTTCGTTTGCCATTGATCGCACATGCACATGTTCCCCTTTGAGATTCGAAACCGGGAGGGAGAGGGGTTGCAAGGAAAGGAAGATAGGAGTGGGCGTGGACAGACAAGAGAGGGAGGTCCGATTTCGCAATGGGCGTGCCGGAGTACATCAATCATGTCAACAAGCAAGAATGGGGAACGGTGGGGCAACCGGATCTAGCACAACCAACGCCACGACATGTGCTCATGTTATTGAGAACGTTTCTCACATATGGCGGTGCAGTGATAAAGCGCATATAATGTATTTGAATTGAAAATATATTAATTCTAGAGACATTCCTACCACATCAGAAGTTTTACAAGAAATTTTAGACCGCACAAATTAGTTGCTAAAGTGACGGGTTCGTATTCTGAAGCTTCCAGGTTCAAATCCCTAAACCGGCCATCTTGTTGGAGAGGGGGGCTGTTCAGGCTGAAAAGAATCACGCTTCATCGTATTTCCTTCTTTTCTTTCCCACCTGTCTAATGATACGAAGAAGAGACATGAAGCAAATCATTCATTCAAATCAGCAAACATTTTAGTTGTTAATATTTTTCACTTTATCTTCCAAGTTACAACAAAAAATGTTAC
Organism: Lepisma saccharinum; assembly: GCF_977018435.1. Taxonomy (NCBI): domain Eukaryota; kingdom Metazoa; phylum Arthropoda; class Insecta; order Zygentoma; family Lepismatidae; genus Lepisma; species Lepisma saccharinum. Next base: position 95,771,779 of record NC_139232.1, on the reverse strand, counting down.
AGCAGAAACTTAGGTTTAGAATATTCTCGAGTAATTACAACAGGGCACAGTGCGCCAGAAATTCTGAAATTGGGGATGAATATCGAAATTCCTACTTGAAAGCAGAGCCTTTAAGCCATTAGCTCCCTATAGAACAATGATGAGGCTGTCTCAAAACGAAAATAGTTGCATCCAGGTGTTAACGTAAATGAGTATTTAAGTTGGGCAAAACCCATACATTTGCCAAACGCCATTTCACAGGCGTCTCGCACACAGTTTCACCCATTGAGGCTGGTGTTGATTTATCAGAACGTTATCTGTGTGGGGTTCTGTGGCACATATTCTACATATCGTCAAGGTATGCACTTTCTGTGGGTAGAGTATGAATTGATTTACTGAATTGCGGGGATTGTTACACGAGCAGATCCATACCCTGCTGTTTTCAACTGAGGTTGAATGATGCGTGTTTATTCCCTTTGACTTTCAAAATGTGTTGGACGAAGTGGGATGAGTTTATGCCGAATGATTCAATGGGTCTTATAAATGCAACCAAGAAAAAACCGGCTGCTAACACGAGCCAATGTGCAATTACGAAATACAAAAATAATGTCAGTTGCATACTGCTTCACACTGCCAAATAAGCCTGCATTGAAATACAATTGTTAAAATGCAGTATTTAACGCAAACCGAGCAGAATCGGAATACAGTGGGGACCAGATATAGTATCTCAGTCCCATGCACCTCTCAGCTGGCATTCGTAAAGATCTGACAGTTTTTCTCACATTAGTTTGCAACAAAGCGAGCGGTGCATCATCTGCTCAGGTGTGTTACATTTGTGGCGCTTGACCGACAGAAATGAAAACAATTTTGACAAGATCACTCGAAGAGCAGCAAATACTCAGTTCTGACTGTCAATCCTACGTGCAAAGATTTGATTCTTGCGATCTTCCTTCAAATGTCGTATCGACTTGAATTCAAGAGGGAGCAGGCTTGTGCACTCAGAGAACTAAATGCATCATATCGATTGATGCACCAGAATGCATCGATTGATGCACTAAAGTGTGTTTTGTGGCTTCTTCAAAGAATCAGATTCACATTTGATGCATTTGGGTGCATTTTTGTATGTCGTGAATGAAACAACAAAGTGCATCATTTGATTCAAGTGAGGATTTATTATAGTCGAGATGCACTTCAATGCATCAGTTGATGCGTTTTGATGCACCTTGATGCATTTTGATGCACCAGAATGCATTTTTCGATGATGCACTTAAATGTTTAAGGTTTAAGTGTATCATCCAAAAAGATGCAGGAAGGTGCATCAAGGAACATCAACTGATGCATTGAAGTGCATCTTGACTGTGATAAATCTCCATAACATAACACGCATATTTTATATAATTTGGCACGAGTTGCTAAACTCATGAAGAAAGATGTGGATTATATTCATTGTCGAGAAAACCCACCAGTCGATAAATGTGAGTCTCAGGAACACATGTCTGCAAAACCACTTTGCTACAAATGACACTTTTTCTGGAATTTGTACAAAACGTTTGTGTGACAAGTTTGGTGACCAGGCACGTAGCCAGGGGGAGGGTTAAGGGGGCTGAAGCCCTCGAAATCCTACAAACATCTAATTTAAATAGTGTATAGTGATAATTAATTTTACTTCCTTAGCAAGATCAAACATTAGAGCGAAAAAAAGTTAGTATATAATAGAGAGCAAGCTGCTTTTTTTATATTCTACCATTTAATCCAAAGAACAAATGGATCCACAGCTCCCAAAATTTAAAGTGTTCTTTGTGAGAGGTCACACAATATAAACTTTATGAGTAAAATTTGCGCCTAACTTTTAAAGTCTTTTTTTTGAACGGAATGTGTATAATAACAAAATACAATAACTATGAATCTCAGTACAACTAACTGTACAAAATGTAAGAAAAATAATGTCACTCATACGGTGGATCGAGTAGCACAGCCTCCCCATTTATATAATTATAATAATAATAACAACAATAAATTTGGGTAAAATTCGTCTATTTTTAAGAACTTATAATAGTTGTTATTGTAAAATGACAATTAGAACCGTGGTAATAATTATTATTGTCATTATTATTTCTAGTAATCAAGTTTATTAATGGCCTGCTCCCTCTCAACGCTTATGCTGGTAACGGATGAGCCCCCACCCCGAAATAAAATCCTGGCTGCGGGCCTGGTGGTGACATATCAAAAGAGGCACTAATGAGGTAGAAACGGCTCTAGAAGAACATTCCATTGCTCTAATGTAAGTAGTGAGGTCGTCAAAGTATTATTTTCTTTTTACAAATTTTTCATTTTTAGTGATACTAGCAAAGTACAAACTGGCAATTCACAAAAGCAATATCAACAAGAAAATAAAATACAATAGCATGTACTGTATCCCTCACGTTCAAAATGCAATCATTAAAATACGCGTTTCATAATTTAACTTTTAGAGTATGTCATCATTAGACGTCGGATCTTAGGTTTTCAACCTATTTTTCCCTTTAGCGGTATGTAAGAAATAATAAGTTATGTCAGAGTTTCGTTAAGAAACGCAACAACTGATGAAGTTTTGTAGTGCCTAAAGAAAATTATTTTCCTTTTTAGAACCTATTTTAGGTTTATGCGCCTAAATCAAGCCTTTTTTTTACGTTCTTATATATTTTTGAAGGATTTACAGGATTTTTATGTCACACAGAGGCATTTGATTTGTTTGACCACGAAAATATTAAATGACGAACATGTTTGAAACGTACTCTGTCGATTTCCCTTCCTCCAAGTCCATGGTGATCTTTCACAACTCTAAACAAAGCAAAATGTCTGGTTCCACTGTTACCTGTACAATCCAAAGTGGTCTGATCTGCGTGGTCTTGCTCACTTTCGAGTCACTTCGATACTTTGTGGCATTCACCCCTTGCAAACTAACATTTCAGCATTGAAGTTTGCACCACTCACAATTTTTTTTTTTTTTGAAAGATTATTTTCAGCATATAAGATGATCCTCGCAGACAAAATTGCGGAGTTTGACTGTGGATAACATGAAAACAGATTGTTGCCTAACTATACGGCGAAGAGTGGATTTTAATAGCAATTTCCAATGGTATGTTCTGCCATCGCCGTATGGTTAGGCAACATACATAACGTTGATGCAAGATAGTGCGTATTTCAGGATATAGGTGTCCCATTTTCATTGCCGATGACTATACCTAATGGGCATTTTTCAGGAATTGTGAACTATTTTAAGTTTTTTTGAACCTACTTCAGGATTTTTCGAGCCTAACTTCATTTTAGGACCTATTTTAGGATTTTAAGAGCCTATTTTAGGAACCTGAAAGAACACTTTTTAGAACCTAAATATACGAGGTCTAGTCTTCATCATCATGAGTATTACATCATAAATGGCTTTTCTATTTAATGGAAACATGATCCTAAGTTAATGGAAACATAGTGTCCACTTAACATTTCACGAAACTTCGCTTATACCCATCTGCAATATTCGGAGTACTACAGCACTGCTTACTTCGAACAAAAAATTTTCTCTGTGAACTATTGTACAGATAATATGTGTACAAGAACATATGTTCACCACTTCAGCACGAGACTATTACAAACATATAAGCAACAGCGGATGCAATGCACACGAAGATTGGCAAATGTTCTTGGAGGAATCTCACACGGATCTAATTTCTTAAGATACAGAATATCGACCCTTTTGTCTAAGGGGGTTATATTTGAAAATTCCTCTGAGGCAGGATCAAGCTCGGGGAACATTAAAACGAACTTACGAAAAATGTTATTTGTTCGGTACAAATTGGCAGCGGTTGATTTTTGAGATTCCATTGTCTTGTAAGCGCCAAATTCTTTCGCTTTTTGGTGAATTACCCGATATTTTTATTATTTTGTCAATGGTGGGGATCGACCAATGCCAGATTAGAGAATGACTTCTGAGAAACTACTCCACTACTGCAGAACCCAAAGCGTGTCAATTGACACATACGAGTATATGTTGACTACAATAACACATTAACGTGCATAAACTACAAATGATACAGTTTGGCGTGTCAAAATACACACAGAAATGCATAAAAGGGTACTTTTATCAGCTTGTGTTCCGTGTGACGCACTAAAAATGCATCAATTGGGAAGATCAGACAATATCATTTCAAAGATAACAAAATTTCACTTTTAATGCATCCATTGACACAGCTAAATGTGTAGTTTTTTTTATCTATGAAATGATCTTGTCTGATCTTCCCAATTGATGCATTTTAGTGCATCACGCGGAACTATGGTTACCAGACGTCCGTTTTTTTCCCGGACATGTCCTACATTTTAGCCTTATGTCCGGCGTCCGGGAGGAATTTGAAAAATATCATAAATGTCCTACATTTTGAGCGTCACATAATATTAATTAGGAAAATACGTAACAGAAAAAAATCATGCAAGTTACAAATCTATGGACTGCGCTTCCAAACTCAATAGTGAAATTTATTTTGATTCAGTCATTGCACAAAAAGAAAGAAAAAGTTTGTCCTGCTTTAAACAAACGGGAAAAGGGAAGAAATCAATGAACAAAGTTTTGGGACTACTTTCTGATAACGTCACTGTTCAATGCCTGAGCAGAATTTCTTGCCTTAGGGTTTATACTGATGGAACAAGGTGTTGACCTTCTTATTCAATATTCAATATAATTCGATTGTAAAGCAGGGGTATAGAGAACAAAGTTATTCAGGGTGTCTGCCAGTCAAGAAAGTCATGGAAGTCAAGAAAAAGTCAACAAATCAACAAGTAGGTCAAGAAGTCAATAAAAGGGCAACAAATTATTCTTGTGGTCAAGAATTCTTGCTATCATAATGACTGATTGGTTGATTTAATTTATTTTACTTCACTTTTTCTGTCTCTTTGGCTAATCGCGAAGATGAGGATGAATGGTTTTACGATAAGATGGATAAAGGAATAATCACAAACATATAGGGACAACCGATACAAGCCCCACGTAAGATTATACTGGCTGTGAGTCCAGACGCCAAAGCCTCGCTTGTCTGCCAAACACAGTTCAGGATACGTTAATTCTCTTCTTAAATTCAGCTTCAGTTTTTATCTTAACTGGCCCTTTGGTAGGGGTTTTCATTAAATAAATATTTATTTTCTTAATTACTAATTTCCAACTTTACCTAAGTAGGGGTCGAATAAATAAAAGTTAAGGAAAACGGAAAAAAATGTCTAGAAAAGTCCAGAAAAGTCAAGAATTCTGGATGTGTTATTTTGGTAGACACCCTGTTATTGATCTAAAAACTACCGAAGATGAAACTTCTGGAACCATTTTAAATTACGGTAATTGCTGAATATTTGTTTGCCATTACAGGTCATAATTCAAATGTTGAGAGAGTTCTTTCATTGCAATCAACACAACAGACTCACGAGAGAAAGTATTTTTTTTCAAAAAGTCTGTAAAATATTTGGTACTGGTCCATATAATTTCAAAGAGTTCGACTGTCCACTCTAATATAAATACAGTTTGACTAAACATGAAATTTTGATGAAAAAAATGTCTTCTCCGAGAAGTATCACTTAAATCATGTATTGATTAGTATGATTGCAAGTTTTGAAACTTTGCATTTAAAAATTCATTAAGAATTCATTTTTTTAAAACTGAAAAGTGTCATTTTACAACTACTTTCTAACGTGTTCTATAGAAATATGTATTATTTATTGAGAATCTTTTGTGTCCTACATTTTGACTTAATGTCCTACATTTTGGAACAGCATGTCTTACATTTCCCTTACAGCGATTTGGTAACCCTAGGCGGAACAGAATGTGATAAAAGTTACATATAAATATAAATACAGTTTGACTAAACATGAAATTTTGATGAAAAAAATGTCTTCTCCGAGAAGTATCACTTAAATCATGTATTGATTAGTATGATTGCAAGTTTTGAAACTTTGCATTTAAAAATTCATTAAGAATTCATTTTTTTAAAACTGAAAAGTGTCATTTTACAACTACTTTCTAACGTGTTCTATAGAAATATGTATTATTTATTGAGAATCTTTTGTGTCCTACATTTTGACTTAATGTCCTACATTTTGGAACAGCATGTCTTACATTTCCCTTACAGCGATTTGGTAACCCTAGGCGGAACAGAATGTGATAAAAGTTTATGCACGTTAATGTGTTATTGGAGTCAACATTGTGTCAATTGACAAGTTTTGAGTTCTGTGTGTGGTCTCTCGGAATTCTATAGTATCTTTTCTACTTTTATATAGTTATTTATTCTATTTCTAAAAATGAGTTAGCCATGTTTGCCTGAACTCTGTGTGGACTACTGATTTGTGGTTAGGACTTTGCAGGCTGCTTCTTTAATTTTTCCTTGCTGTCAGTTTGGATCTTTTGTATTTCTCCACTAGTTTTCTCTACGATTCGTTCCACACATGTTCTGCTATTTTTCGACATTTCTGCTTCATCTTAGTGTCTATTTCTTATTTTCCTCTGATCCATTCTCCTGAGAAGATTGGAGAAACGACGACGGTCTAAGACCTTTGTTTCGGTTCCACCACGTAAGGTCCAGGAATTTTAAATAAATTCAATTCCGGTCCAGGAGAGAAAATCAGAAAGCGTAAATGGGTTCTGCACAGTAAAGAACCCTCCTATCTTCAAATTATTGCAATTCGGTCCAGGATTTCTTTTACGAATGAATTTAAATACGGTCCAGAAACCATTTTTTTTTTCGGATGAATCTAAATACCGTCCCGGAACTTTCTCTTCAGGATGAATTTTAATACGGTCCGGGAACTTTCTTTACGGATGAATTTAAATAGCTACGGTCCTGAAATATTTTTAAGGATGAATTTAAATACGGTCCAGTCCAGGAACCTCTTTTCAGGATGAATTTAAATACGGTCCAGAAATCTTTTTTTTTTTTGATGAATCTAAATTCCGTCCAGGATCTTTCTCTTCAGGATGAATTTTCTTACGGTCCAGGAACTTTCTTTTCAGGATGAATCTAAAAACCGTCCAGGAACTTTCTCTTCAGGATGAATTTAAATACGGTCCAGGAACCTTCTTTTCCGGATTAATTTTAATACAGTCCTGGAATCTTTTTAAAAATGAATTTAAATACGGTCCAGTCCAGGAACTTTTTTTCAGGATGAATTTAAATACGGTCCAGAAACCTTTTTTACGGATGAATTTAAATACGGTCCAAAAACCATTTTTTTTGGATGAATCTAAATTCCGTCCAGGAACTTTCTCTTCAGGATGAATTTTAATACGGTCCAGGAACTTTCTTTTCAGGATGAATCTAAAAACCGTCCAGGAACTTTCTCTTCAGGATGAATTTAAATACGGTCCAGGAACCTTCTTTTCCGGATTAATTTTAATACAGTCCTGGAATCTTTTTAAAAATGAATTTAAATACGGTCCAGTCCAGGAACTTTTTTTCAGGATGAATTTAAATACGGTCCAGAAACCTTTTATACGGATGAATTTAAATACGGTCCAGGAACCTTCTTTTCCGGATTAATTTAAATACGGTCCTGGAATCTTTTTAAAGATGAATTTAAATTCGGTCCAGTCCAGGAACCTTTTTTCAGGCTGAATTTAAATACGGTCCAGAAATCTTTTTTTTTTGGATGAATCTAAATTCCGTCCAGGATCTTTCTCTTCAGGATGAATTTTCTTACGGTCCAGGAACTTTCTTTTCAGGATGAATCTAAAAACCGTCCAGGAACTTTCTCTTCAGGATGAATTTAAATACGGTCCAGGAACCTTCTTTTCCGGATTAATTTTAATACAGTCCTGGAATCTTTTTAAAAATGAATTTAAATACGGTCCAGTCCAGGAACTTTTTTTCAGGATGAATTTAAATACGGTCCAGAAACCTTTTTTACGGATGAATTTAAATACGGTCCAAAAACCATTTTTTTTGGATGAATCTAAATTCCGTCCAGGAACTTTCTCTTCAGGATGAATTTTAATACGGTCCAGGAACTTTCTTTTCAGGATGAATCTAAAAACCGTCCAGGAACTTTCTCTTCAGGATGAATTTAAATACGGTCCAGGAACCTTCTTTTCCGGATTAATTTTAATACAGTCCTGGAATCTTTTTAAAAATGAATTTAAATACGGTCCAGTCCAGGAACTTTTTTTCAGGATGAATTTAAATACGGTCCAGAAACCTTTTTTACGGATGAATTTAAATACGGTCCAAAAACCATTTTTTTTGGATGAATCTAAATTCCGTCCAGGAACTTTCTCTTCAGGATGAATTTTAATACGGTCCAGGAACTTTCTTTTCAGGATGAATCTAAAAACCGTCCAGGAACTTTCTCTTCAGGATGAATTTAAATACGGTCCAGGAACCTTCTTTTCCGGATTAATTTTAATACAGTCCTGGAATATTTTTAAAGATGAATTTAAATACGGTCCAGAAACCTTTTTTCCGGATGAATTTAAATACGATTTAGGAACATTTTTTCAATGAAACAATATGCAACTTGGACCGAATTTAAATTGTGCGAGAAAAAAGTTTCCGGTCCTGTTCCGGAACCCTATAGAACCATTTAGAATTTATTGGTTCCAGGATCTTTACAACCTCGTTTAATAATATTAAATGCTATTATATAGCTAATTAAATTAATGTAATTATAATGCTTAAAATACATTTATGAAGCATTTATTAAATATTCAAACTTAATTTGAAAGTTTTCCCTCCTTCTTTTATGCTCTACTGCCTGTGTGTGTATAAAACGCAGAGGCGCCAACATAAGATAAATATTAGGAGGAACAAGATCGGCATAAACAATACTATATATATGTAAAAATAGAGGAAGTGTACGAAATGCGGCCCCATCCTTAAAGCGGGCCCCCTGCATTTCTGATTTGAATGATGGCGTAGCGTGGCGGAAATAAATGGAGCTGGTAGTTTATGTAATTGTCGCATGCAGTGCTTGTGTCCATGTTGATTGCTGCGTCTGTTGTTCTCCAATCAGCTCTTGAGTGATTTTGTGCAAGTCGAAAGTTTTATTGCTCCCACGTTCAACTGCTGTACTTCGGTCATTTCATAAGGAAATGCGTCTATTCTTCTATATAGTGTAAAGAGGGGAAGTTCGCCACCAAAATGCTTTTAATTTTTTTTTTCTAAACGAATTGGGGAGAAGGACAAAATTTATACGATACAAAAAGTAGTCATTGTGGATTATGAAGAATATAACATAAATACTGTGTTACTTATACTTATCACGCAATATTAAAAATACTAAAATGACAAAAAGTGGCGAAATTCCCGCCACATGCTGTGAAATTCGCCATATAACTAACTTATTTATCATTTTATCGTCAGTTTAAGTGTATGAAATACCAAGTTGTTGCCAATAAGTCCGATAACAAAGTGTAAAAGACCTACAAATTAAAATACAAAACTGCTTAAAAAGATACAATACAAACATGTTTAAGAAACATAGGCCTAAATGTTCATATGCATTGTGAACAAAGGCTTCCCCGATGGCGCAGTTGTAGCGTTGTTGCCTTGTAATCAAGGGATCCCGGGTTCGATACCCGGTGGAGGCACAAGTGGTTCGGATCCCACTTTAAACTGTAGGTCCAGTCCCGATTAGCCTTAATGTGCATAAAGTGGACTTAAAACAACAAATCAATCAATCAATGCATTGTGAACAAGTTGTGTGTGAAAGATCGCCTGTAACAAGCGAAATTCGACACATTTTCTGTTACTCTGGCGAATTTACCAGCAAATGAATAGTCGAAAAAAAAACAACTTATATTTACTTGTACATGCACGCTTTCCAAAGCAAATCTTTTCACGACATTCTTAAGGTTTGAGGTTACGATATCAATAATTAAAAGGAAGAAAAATATTTCTTATCTGCCACGAAATTTCAATTTCGAACGTAGTATTGAAATTCGTCACCTTTCTTTGTCTTCTGTGTAGACGCAACTGCGCATTCCAAACTGTACTGCTTGCTTGCTAGTTCGCTCACCACGCTGCAGTTTTCAGTGGAAACAAGGCACATGTTACTTGATCTTTTACAGGCATCAGTGAGTGTTTCCAACCTACAGTTTCTACCTACGATTACAAAAACCACAAGTACGGCGAAATTCCCAGCATGGCGAACTTCCCTTCTTTTACCCTTCTTTAATCAGTAGCTGAATGCAATTGGTAAGTAATGGATACGTGAGAAATATTTATCATGAAAAAATAACCCCTAGTGGTCCTCAAGTGGGACCCCACGTCGTTCTTAATGTCAATCCTTTGTGCCGTTGTGCAACAAGCACAGAGTGCGTTTTCGCCCACATTCTAATCATGGAATCAGGTTCCAGGAGAATAGATATGACGAGAACAGGGGAGAAACTAAGAACGTGGAATGAAGATAGGATGGCCACACAGAGTCTATTCGAAAGAAAAAGTTGATCTTGAAGAAAGCTTGTAGGCTACTACTGTCTGTTTAACATTTCAGAAAACGTTTTATCTTATTCCACAGCCTTTCATGTGTCGTATTTAAGCTTATATCACTATAATGTATGCTGTTGCTGCTTTCAATTGCACTAAATATAAAGTGCCTTGCCCAGTGCCCCCACCCCCCAAAGTCGATGTCTATGATAACACATGTAATTTGGTGTCTCTGTGTTCAACATTCCAAGCAGTTACCGACGACATGTTGAGTTTTCATTCTAACCACTGCACCGAGAGATGGCGCCATGAATAGGCCTTCGCTCACGAAAGAAAATAACATCGCATCCTTTTTTCTATCGAGCATACCGTTAACTTTTAACGGTAGAATATTTCAAGTTTTAAGGTAAGATCTCACAGTGAGCGTCTGTATTGACCTTTGTAAACTCATTCACGTGCGTATGGAATGTTGTGTATGCAATTTTTACTGTCTTGAATGGATATTCTTGTTTATAGTTGTTTGGTACTGAAATGTACCCTCTGTTTCACTTCACGAATGCAGAAAAGAATGGTCACATGACTCGCTTTTTGATTACTTAGCCGCCATATTGGATTCAAAATGGCGGAATTCATATTTTTATATCTCTTGATTCTCGGATATTTCTAAACCGATTTCAATTTTTGTTTGAATCGTCTAAATAAGACCTTAAATGGTTGTGCTCGTCATTTTTCGTTAAAATTAACGGCAATGCTAGAAATTTGAAAAATGAAAATTATGTAGAAAATTTACAATACTATAGCTAAGGTATGCTTTATGGGAGAAATTTACGTGTTATGCAAGGTTATCTGTCTTCTTAGTCGGATTTTTGTCTGAATTTACGCTGGGGAGAGGCCTTTATGGAGCAGGGTGCCCCGAAAGTAGCACGTTCTGATGCTAAGGATGACTAAATCGGCTGCTTTCAGTTCATACACATGGGATATGTCAGCGCAAATGAAAATGTGAGATTAGAACATATACTGTATGCCAAGATGGCCAATCTATGGCCCGCGGGCTACATCAGGCCCACGGTACCCTCTTATGTGGCACGCCATAATACTTATTTTATTTTGAGGTAATAACTTTAGTGTAAACATGATGTAATAGCAAGCTACTAATTGTTCAAGTTGCTAGTTGCCCTTCATTAATTCAAATGAATATACAACTGCATAAAGTTATAAAATATATTATCGAGAAAAGTTAGCTCGCCCTGCTATAAACTGCAAGAGAATATAAATTCATTCAGGTGGTCAGAGACCATACATGTTCTCTTCGAGATGGAACTGGGGTGTATAGGGTGGAGCTTCCACGTATTACACCAAAATGTCAACATCACTTCCATGTAGTACACACTGGACTGCATTTTGCAGACTAGTGAGGCTCTGGCGTCTGGACTCACGGCCAGTATAATCCTCTATGGGACTTGTGTTGTGTGCTTGTCCATATGTGTTCGTGAATGTTTCTTCATCTTTTTGCATCTTATTTCCACTCATTCTCATCTTCGCAGTTAGCCATAAGTGGCAGAAACGCGAAGTATAATAAACTAAATCAATTGAAAGTACCAGAAAAATATGAAATTCCAAACCCTTGCAAATTTAGGCAACTGGTCTCCAAAATCGCACCCCAGGGAGCCCAAATCGCACCGCTGATTAAAAGATAACATGTTTCAAAGGCTCGAAGACTGCAAAATACAGTAACAAGTTTTCTATTGGCAGTATGTTCATTTAGGGCTACAATCAATCGAAACTATGTGATATATCAGTTCTTCAGTACAAGAAATAAAAAAATGGAAAACAAGTAAATGTATTCTCAACATTAATTTTGAAGCTGGAAAAAGTAAAACATAACATTGGACTGTAGTTTATTTACAAACATCACAAATGTACGTAGAAATGCAGTTCCTCTTTTGAGAGGCCAGAACACAAATCGTGTACCCATTTCTTGCACTCGATGCATTGCACCATGTCTCCTTCCACAGTTTCTCCGCATAGGAAGCAATACCAATGTGTGTCATTTCCCGCTTGGATTTTACCTTGGTCAAAACATTTCAATTTCTTAGATCTCATGAGATTCTTCTCTTCTGATAGTTAACTTTTGTTCTCTCTCTTGATGGTCTTGAGATTTTGAAATATAGATGGAAATGCAGGTTGTCCTTTGTGTCCTTTCATCTGTTTCTTGTGTGGCTCTTTGCCTGTGATGAGGCTGAACGACCATGTCTCTGTACAAGCGCGAATCTTCGTCGAGTTTTAGTAGCGAAATGCGGTGCGATTTGGGCAGACGCGACGTGGTGTGATTTAGGAATTCCCGCCATTTTGAAAATAAAAATTTCCCTGCCTCATTGCATATCACAAGGCGAATGTGGTTTAAAATAATCTAATCGAATTAACAAATATGACAAATAACTAAAGTTAAAAAAATATAACTCATTCGTCTCCTATATTCTTAAGATAAGGAGCAAAAAACAGGACAGGCGTTTTCTTCAAATGCGCATACAACGCCTATCACTTCACCAACAGCTACAACTGACATGCGGTGTTCTTGGGCATACCTGAGGTTCCATATGCAGCCGATAAATTTTATCAATGTTCAGTACATTGGTCTTTAGACCAGTTGGTGCTATTTGGGAACCGGTGGGATTTAGGAAACTTTCCCCTAGCTGGTATTCTAGTTTATTTTTGTCCTCAGACGCATGTTTTGATTTGTTGGAATTTTGGACTAATTCTTATTATTAGGACTCGGTTTCAAAAAACTAAAAATAATTTTCGCTCTGAAATTGAAGGCTTGATATTTTCTTAAATTACAACAGAGCAGTTGAATAATTCGAAAAAACCCGTTGTTTGGTAGTTTAAACTACTGAAGCAAAGGGAAAAAGGATTTAGGTGCTAATGCAGTTTTCTTTATTTTTATTTCAAGGTTACGTAATATACATATCAAGGTTTTTCTGTATAGTAAGTCATTCATCTTCTTTCAGAGTGGACCTATCACGATACAGTAGTCGGCAAGTGTTTCGCGTACATCCGATTATATTCTTGTAAATATTGTGACTAATTGTACTTTAAAACCACAGATTAAAGCGAGGCCACCAAGGGAATCTCAAATTAGGCTTCACACAAAGTATTTTAAGTTTGCTGGAGCAAAAATAAATTTACCACAATGAATTATTTAATGGATTGCCAAATATTTCAGTTACATATTGTACCTTTCCATTGACCGTATTTTCGGTTAATGACGAACTTGCTAAAAGGATCATATCAGAAAATTTAAGCATGTAAGTTATGCTAGAGAATGCAAATAAAATTCATCGAAACAACGAGGAGAAGAAAAGCCTCAAAAATGCAATAAAAACTGCAAAACATACCGAAAAATGACCTAAAAGCCAAAAAAAGGCAACAAAAAATTGCTAAATAAAAATAATGTTTTCTGGTTCTAACTGAAGGGAAATTATCATCTAAAAGACTGAAAGTATTGTGCAACCATTTCTTTGTTGTCTTTGGATCCCGAGGTTAGTTTTGGTTAGGAGATGCCCAGTGTCTGTCTATGACTATTCATAACAATGAGGTATTCTGACACATTTTCTTTGTCTCGCAGGACTAAGAAATCTATTATAGCGTTTTTTTGTTACACTTTGAATAGCTTGATTCGTAATGCAAATATTTCCTAATCTTTGTTGATTTCCTGCACAAGGATGTTGATATTTGATGGCAAAATCCATCCACTAAAAGTGCCGAGGATCCCCCCCCCCCCACACACACACAAGAAAAATTTTATTCCCGGGAAAGGAAAATTATTTTTATCCCTGCCAGGCAGGGTGTGAAATCTTGGGGGGACAAGGGGTTATCACCCTCTCCAACAATCTTAGCCTAAAAAATCCTTCCACCAAAATTTCCCGGGGAGGGGGGGGGGAGGAGTTTTTGTTATAACAACAAAAGATAAGGAATTAGTTTTGATTAAAAATATTGTACTAAGGATAATATCGAAAACACATACTCTCTCTTTCAAGAAACCAATAACAGATCTACACCAATAACAATATATGCTTAATAAAAGTAAAACAATAATGCAAGGCAGATATAAGTTTCAAATCTGATTGATTTATGTTAATAGAAAGCAATAACTAAACAAAAACTATTTCAACTATTTTGTAATTTATTAACATCTTTAAGAAGTTAGTAAAGGAATTAGTTTGCTACTTTTTAAATATCTGCTATAAAGGAATTAATTTGTTAATTATTTATATATATATACAGGGTGTTCCAAAATGAATATCGGGGTTTCAATGAAGTGTATCTTCTATTGCATATACATACATTACAGAAATGAAACATACCTTAATAGGAAAGGTAACTCAAACAGTTTTTGTTTCTACTTCGCAGGTGATGTTTCGTAACTCTGCCGCAACACGGCGCTAGTAGTAAAGATGGAGATGACTCCTGAGCGTAAAGCCTTCTGTGTCTTGGAATTCACAAGGTGTAACTCATCAATTGGAGTGCAACGTGCTTTTCGGCGGGAATATGGATGTGATCCCCCATCGGATAACAACATCCGAAGATGGTACAACCAATTTAAGAACAAGTGTATGGACCTTCCTTCTTTGTGGAAAACACTAGCACTGGTAGGTGCTTATTTGGACATGCTCCAGCAATGGTTCTACCCTCAAAGGAACATCATTTGGCAACAAGACGGCGCGCCCCCACACTTTCATCGCGAAGTACGGAATTGGTTGAATGCTGTTTTTCCCCAACGATGGATCGGTCGTCATTGTGAGGATGACGTGGCTCTTCTGCAATGGCCCCCAAGATCTCCCGACCTCACCCCCTGCGATTTCTTTTTGTGGGGGTATGTAAAGGATAGTGTATACGTGCCACCGCTACCTGCAACCTCCCTGAGTTGCGACGCAGGATTGATGCAGCTGTGGAGTCTGTTACACCAGACATGCTAGCTTCAGTGTGGGAAGAAATTGCCTACAGACTAGATGTGTGTCGTGTCACAAGGGGATCCCACATTGAACAGTTGTAACTTGTGACAAAAAATTGTGTAAGTTACCCTTCCATTTAAGGTATGTTTCATTTCTGTATTGTATATGTAATAGAATATACACTTAATTAAAACTCCAATATTCATTTTGGAACACCCTGTGTGTGTGTGTGTGTGTGTGTGTGTGTGTGTGTGTGTGTGTGTGTGTGTGTGTGTGTGTATATATATATGTAGCTATGTATTTATAAATATTTAGTAATTTACTGTATATTTAATAACATAATATAAATATATCATATATATAATTATATATTTGCGTGTGTGTAAATTAAGATCTTTCTCCCTCCCCCACCCTGCGCCAGGGATAATTTTATCCCCCTCAAAGAAAAATGAAATTGAAAGCATATAGTAGACCATTTCTTATCTATGTAAGAAACACAACTGGAAAATCATTCGTGTCCATCAAATATTTCCCTGCCGAAAAGTGGATTAATGGAGGACACCATTCTGCAACTGCCCAACCTCACCTATCCGAGACAACAGAGAGTTTCCGCTCATTCCAGCAGGATGTTTTTCGCTTAACTTTTCATGACATGGTGCTGATATGTTACGTGCATTAAAGTGTTCACATCAAACGCAGTAGTATAAGAAGCTTCAAAACGTGTGAAAGTTTCAAATTAACAGAGTTTCAGTGTTGCAAATTATGAAAGTTTCGTACCAAATTCGATATCTCAAGAGCATTTTTAAACAATGGTGCAAACTGAAGTGAAATAAGGTGCTTCGTTTATAAATTGCCATAAATTGAAAAAAAGTAGATGGAAATTTCCAGGGGGGTCGGTCGACCGACCGGTTCGATCCCCACTTGCCGACGCCCATAGTTAGAGCCAATATTCTAAGGTATACTTAGAGCCGCAAACCAATTGTTTAGTGTACTGACCAGTAACATACAAATGTGCATACACATAAAAACATAGCTCCCGAAATGAAATCGCAAATTCGCCACTGAACGGGTATCCCTCTCCCCGCCCCCAAAAGCTTAATTCGCAAAGTGATTGTACATGCTTTTTTCTGCTCTATTTCCATAGTGAACCTAATCGATGTATGAAAGCTGGGAGTTAGCCGCTAAACAAATGCTGGCTGTTGGCGGGAACCACTTGGACACAATCTTAGTGGCCACTTGAGGTGCCACATAGCTTTGAACAGTGTTTCCAACTTGTTACGAATTCTTAATATCGCTTCATGAACAAAAGAGTGCCAATGACTGGAGGAGTCCCAATAATAGGGTCGTTTACCCGACATCAATTATTCGAATTTTACACTGTGTTTCATTTAATCATACTGAGATTACAAAAAGCAGGATTCCAATGCATTAAAAATATATTTTACTAACAACAATCTGTTGGCATTTAAATATGCATATATCCACAGATAAAGATATATCTTTATCTGTGATATATCATAGCCAAATGCTCCACCTCTCCCAAAATGAATGCACAGACCTCGAGGTAACCTGAATTCTCTACGCCTAATTGCATGGTGCGCGTTGGGTTGCATAACCGTTAGGCTTTTTTTAACCAGGGTCTGCTTTTTGTATTTCGCAGGCGGTGTTTGAAAAGGGTTATTATGAAAACTTTTAGTAGGGAAAATAACTTCACAAGAACAAATCACAAGAGACTAAATTGTTCAGAGTTAACATTATATTTTTGACCTGTATTCGTACTACTCACAACAATTAAGGGGCGTGGAAAATACCGTGGTAAAATGTATTTTGGGCGATATATTGTGGCTCACTTGCCCGAGATCTGAGGGAATTAGAAAAGGCAAGGTCAGTGGTCCATAGACACTTAAACTGCAGATACTATGTGATGTCAGAATGCATGACTCGCAGATTGTAGTGAGACGTGAAATGCAGTGTGAGTTCCAGTAGTCTGTCGTGGATAAAACCAGTGTCCGTTTAGTGGCCATTAGTGCAGTGTCGAATTGGATAAAGTGCCCCAACAACAGGATTCACCGGAATCTGTGACGTGGAGAGCCATAGGCGGAATGGAGGCAGATCATTGTGAGCTGTAGCACTGTCGCTCATAGTGTCATGAAGTGTCTGTTGGCTGTGTCTGTTTCAAACGGCAGGAAATGTTCGGAAGGTGCCAGGTCAAGCCTATAAGAGACTACAGCAAGGCCAAGGGGCGACCGGTACATAAAAGGAAATTCTTCGTGATGTCTACAGGCAGAAGTGAAGCAGCCGAAAGAAGAAGATTTCGTCCTATACGAATGCAAGGAGAAATACACAGGGACTACCTTCTGAGGGTGTCAGCCTCAAAACAACAGAACCCAAACTCATAAAAATATCAAAGAAAACCCCTCTGCAGATACACGTACTGGTACGCCAGTAAGAACATAGCACCGGAAGTCCGGAGCTTGAGTAAACTCTTGTTTTCATTATTAATACTCATAATAATATATTATCTTATTTTCTTATTATCATTGTTATTTTCATTAATATTTTATTAAAAGTTATTTCATACTTTACATTTACTAGTTATCTTATTGTAATCATACACGTCGCCATGAATTAGCTGAAGTGCACACATTTCGGCCTACACATACACAAACATGGCGACGATCTTTTCTTTTATTTCATGCACAACTTCTCTTTTTTCTCACTACAAATTGCAATATTCCACTATAGTGATGTAACTCGAGTGCTCTATACCTTGTCCACTTCCTCCTAAAGGAAACGGGACGGGACACCGAGGGCGGAACACCTAGCCTCTGGAGTGGAGCAAACGACGAAACAATACAACTAAAATGGTCTTCAACCATCAAGTCACCATCTCTCGGTGGCTGGTCCAGGAGCCTAATTATACTTTAAAAACCCACTATATTAAATAGAGCACTCGAGCCATACAAATCCTCAATTTTCTGGTACCACAGAATCCAGTACTTGCAGCCATACCAAACTACAATATAAACTGCAAACACTTTCATACAGAATCTCCATCTCACGAAGAAATAATTGTGTACTGTAATACTGTGTCCATACACTATTTTATGTAATCATTTCATGTATGTAGTAATGTTATCTTCTTGTATACTTTCAAATATTGTAATGGGAAAATTTAATAAAGTGGTAGAGCAAAATAATAACGGGGGAACCGTAATTCGAGCAAGAGACGTCCCAGTTTATTCACAGAGGTGCTGGAACAAAGCGTATGCCCTTGAATGCATAGGCGTGGAGGCTTGGTAACATTCGGAGGTTCCCCCCTTATCCCTTATTGTTACATAGTGCTAACAACTTGTACAAAAATACGGCAAAATGTAACTGAACTTCAACATATGCTTCGTGCTGCAAGTGGTGCCTACGCTAACCTGTCGTATTAGCCTTCCTGCGGGTGGATCGATGGTGTGTACGCGTTTAACCGCACAACTTTGTGTGGTTTGTATACCCTGTCCCAGCTAACTGTGGAGTAAGGCCGCGCATAGCTTCAGAGAAGCGGTGTAAATATTGTCAGATTGTCAAAATAGATTGGCCAGAGCGAAGCACTACACGCTGCTCGAAGGCTGGTAACTGCAGTTGCTCCTCCCCCTCCACGCAATTCTGCCCCTCTCATGTGTTCATTGGAGGAGCCGTCCCGCGTCACTACTTGCGCAGAGACTTGTTCTCGTTCGCTTGTTCCAGAGATAGCTGGGACAGAATATATACACTGGGCCGAGGAACATAGCACATGAGTGGGGTCGGGTTCTGTTGTCTGACGAGTGGAGATTCTGTCTACAATAAGACAATCGACGAGTCTTAATCTGAAGGGAACGTGGAATACGCTACCCCACCTTTCGTGCAAGAAACACACCACTATGGTGGAGGTGAACAGTTACTGATGGCGTGGGCAGGAATCAGCTTTAGTGCTTATGTACATCATTCGGAACGGTAGTTTGACAGCCCAGAAGTATGGAAACGAAATCTCCGACTCACTGTCGTACCGCATTCTGCACTACTAGTGAGACGTACCGATTCATGGTAGACAATGCTAGATCTCACAGAGCTCTGTTAGTGGATCACATGCTTCAGGAGAAGGGCATCCAACGTATGGTGTGGCCAGCATGCTTCCGGGACCTAAATCCAATTTAATATGTCTAGGATGCGCTTTGTACGCGCACTGCACTAATGTTGCCACCACCATCAACCCTTCTATTGCTCTCATTGAGCAAAGAATCCACCACGATCTCCTTATCAGCTCCATGTCATAGGAGTGTGCAGCAGTGTTAGCTGTTTGGAGGACCTTACACCCTTTTGGACATCATTTCCCGATGTCATCATGTCCATTCTATACTTTCTCTTGTGATATGCACATTGCCCTTAATCACATACTAGGACCCTTGCACAAACAATGATACGGCCCTTTTTCCACCTATACTCCAGTGGCATTTACTGTATCATAACAATAATTGCATGCAATAATATGAGTGTTACATAATTTCTACTACCGTTACTACTGTTCCTCTCTTGCCTCCCTAATTGTTTTGAACTACTTAACTCTCTAGCCTTCTTAAACCCACAGGTTTATGGCTGCAATACAAGCCTTCCATCTGTCCCTATCCCGGGCAAGATCAATTCAATCTTGTCCATCCTTACCGACTTCCTTTAGGTCCATCTCAACATTATTCCTCCATCTTCGTCTTGGCCTTCCTACGTTTCTCTTGCCATTAGGTTTCGCAACAAGAATCCTGCAAACTCTTTCTTGATTTAATTATTCTAATAATATCTGGGCAGGAATACAAATTGTGCAGTTCAAATTGAAGCAGCGTAGTTGCTTTAATTCAGAATTATTATCTTGGGTCCAGTCTGATACGGCAGCCTTCTTCACAATTTATTAATTTCGTTGTAATAGAACAATAGCTACGACAGGTATCATCAAGCCAGTATATTCACGGGTATTTTGAAAGAACTTTCCATTGCTAAAATAGATAACGTTAAGGGTTCACTTAAAGATTACAATCTAAACATGGTACTAATGAAATTGTTTTGAGGAAACCCTTTTTTTAATTGTAAAATAAATAACAAACCGATTACAAAACTTAAAATTATTTTGCAATGGGTTTTGGCACGAAGCAATTACCATTATTTTGTCCCACGCTACAAGTAATTCATTTTCTATTTACTTGCAGGTACCAAAATGATAAGGAATGATACGCAACCAATGATATCTAGCAGAACACACGCTATTCAAAGTCATCAATTTAACTTTTACATACCCATACAACTGTTTTTGCTGAGATGATCTATTGCGACTTAAACAATTAGCAACACAATTAGAGACCGACCTTTTCTGTAGCAGGTTAACTAGCGTTATATTATCTAGACCGAGTAAGATATTATAAGTAAAAATTCACTTTTGGCACCCACATAATTGATGAAATACACATTGCTTTCAACATTTTAAACTTGGCCTTCCTTAATGAAATGATATAATAGTGTTTAAAAATTAATTTCTTTTGTTTGTAGTTTGGTCTTTCATCGTAAAAGTGGTAGGCTGAGCTTTATGACAAATAATCAATTAAATTTTAAATAGTATAATTAGTATTGTTACATATCAATAGTGAAGTTTTGACACTAGACAAACGCAGCTACGGAAAAGACATTGACGATTGTAATTAATAAACTATATGAACTTTTAATAGAAGGAAGTTTTAAAATTTGTAACTTACAAGTGCGATTAAGCCTAATTAACTGACTGATATCGTCAAAAATCCTCGGTTAATAGCAGTAACTTTCTCAATTACAGCTTAACAGAGCCGACAACTAGGGATGAAATCATCACTGTGCACTCTGAAATGAATTCAAACCTTCTTTCACAATTGTTAGCTCTTAACCCTAAACATGCCAGAGTCACATGTCAATGATCATTCTTTAAAATTATTTTTTAAAGTGAAAATCAAATGAGTTATTATAAACTTGGTGTCTTAAAATGAATGAAACACTAAAAAAATAAAAATTGAGCACACAGAAGAAAGTCTGTAGAAACAAGAAATTATATATAACAGCTTAGTAATAAAACAAAATATTGAGTACTCAATTGTTGACATTATACCCACAGTACAAGTTTCTAACAGCTTAGTAATAAAACAAAATATTGAGTACTCAATTGTTGACATTATACCCACAGTAAAAGTTTCTAGACGGATACTATAGTGCATCTGCGGACGGTACAAAACATTCTACCGCTTGGCAACAGAATACAGACTATAAAACATAATAAAATGTGTATTGATATGAATACAAACTTCGACAGATGTGCTCTCCAAAAGATATCGACTCCTATTAGCTAGGACTTTTAGTTTATTCAATAAAAAATAAACACCATGTCTTCAGACATGCAATACTAATTTTGTCTTTATCGAACCTTTTCAAATTAATTCAAATTAATTTTGTTCACGTACCATATTCTTGAATACTAATTCAGGCACATTTTGTTATACTTGTTAATTAATAATTTCGAAAGCAGTTTGATGTGCTTGAACAATTTATTTCCAGCATTATTTCATCTTAAAATCAATATTCGTATACTAATAATTCAATAACTTTATTTGATATTTGCATGTATACATTTGTTACTGTAACATGGCATAATAGCATACTGAAGTCGCATCTCGGAGTTTAAATTTCTAGTGGTGCATTTATAAATGTATTAAATCATCTCAATTTCAAAACTATAATCTTCATAACCAGCAAACTAAATAATGTATGCATGTGTGATCTGATTACAGCACAATATTTTCAACAGTTGTACATCAATTTAGGCTCAGGAGAATACCAGTAATTTCATACAGAGCATTGGTATATCTTTCAATAACCTGAACCATATAGTAACGAACACTATAGAATCATGGCACTGTTGGTTGCAGGTGGCTAATATTTAGAAGGCTACAAGTAGGCTTAATTCATAAAAACGTCATAACCATGCTTTGAATGTTTAATTTGCAGAGGTTCAGATTTAGTTATCTCTTGTTTCTGTTTCAGCATTATTTTGCGAATTTGTTAATACTTACTTTGCAAGTGATTGCTTATATTAATTTTATTTTTTATTGATACGTTTAAATTTTAGCTAGGAAACAACAGCGACCCATATTTATCTCATGTCCCGACTTAAGTGCGAATTTGTTGAACGGCTAATTTTATACGGATTTCCTGATATCGAAATTTTCATTAAGTATACATCGAATGAAGTCAAACACACGCAACATAACACCATAATAACCTATAGCTCGACAGCCCTTGAAGGGCCTAGGCCGATCTCAAAACTTTATGTCTCCCTCCCACTTACCTAGAGGTGTGGAGTTCTTCAACCGGTAATGGGGTGACGTGGAGTCATCACCTCGAACCCTCAGCCGTTATAGGAGATTTCCGAGACCGGGTTACGCTACTCACTCGTAGCTCCCCAATTTCCTCACGATGGTGGATTGCCATCGGTTCTATACACAGGCCGAGAACCCGGAGACTGAACCCAGGCGGACTCGAACCCATGCCGTCCCGCAGTCGGAGTCCAAAGTCCTTAGACCGCAGGGCCACGGAGGAGGACAACATAACACCATACTTTCCGAAAGAAAATTATTGCATTGATTTCTTGTCTGAACCTAGAGGACCAATGGGACTTCTAAAATATACTTGCTAATAATAAGGTCTTTCAGAAAGAGAGAATTTAAATAACTCTGACATTTTTGAAAATCGACAAAGGACAAACATTCACCACTACACAACTGAGATTCTTAGTGTCCTTGAAGAACCCTCCAAAATATTAGCACAAGACTTCTAGCTATCACCAATGCAGTGTCATCAAATGTTTCTTGCAACTAACTACATGATTCCATAATACTCTCTTCTCTACTATGCATGATACGTATAACAATGTTCAAAATATATTTTAAAAAATATTAATATTATACAGATTTATAAATATTTACTGTTTTATATTAACACTTTTTTATGTGCAATTTGTCGTACTGTATAAAAAGTTTTATAGTTTCATGCGAACATACATTAATGAAATAATTCTCTTTGTAGTTAAACGATGCCTCATTAATAAATTTCAGTAAAAATTTTATTAAGAAACTGGCATCTTGTGAAACTTGCAAATAAAGGATTGATTGAACATCCAGGTAAGTCATTTGCATAAACTATTAATAAATATGTACTGGTTTTGAGCACATTCATGAAAAACCAATCTTAATTGGCATTTGATTTCCAAATCAAATAAGTTTAATCAGTTTATTTCTTAAGAGTTTTTTCTTTAAACGAGTTATGAATGTCAAATATTCTACAGATTTGACTGAAATGGATGCTAGTGTGTCATTGTGAAAAAGGACCTTTTTTCTGTTTTGAAAAAAACTACTGTTAAGAGATGACAGTGTTTCATCACATGTTTCTAGCTATTTGAGAAGCGCCAACCTTTTTACACTGTTTCTGAAGAAGTTTTTAGACTATTCTTGTATTTTTTAATATGTTGTGTTTGTCCTGTGTAGGTTCCTTTACAACTTTCATTTTTAACACTTCTCAAAAGGCTTTTTTAATTATTTTTAATTTCAAGGAAAGTGTTTTAGATAAGGGCATTACCCCATATCCTTAGAATGGTGCAAAATGGCCATGCGCGCCGAAGCACCAAAAAATTTCAAATCAATTCCGTTACATTCACAAATACATAGGCCTATATATTGCTACTTAACTATAATAATTTTTAAAGATATTTGTATATATCCTTTGTAACGTACAAAGAGCAGTAACATCCGATTTCCGGTTTGCAAATTTAAAGTTTGTCAGCAAGTACGATAGCATACATTTGCATTTCGTGTTTGATTCGTTATGCATTCTTGCGGCAACATAAAAGCTAATAAGGCCGGATACAGATAACTTCCTGCTTTGGAAGCTGGATCAAAGTTCACGACTCCATTTTCTCGTCTGAACTTTATACAGTATGTAAATGTGTCTCTTATTACGGAAAGGATCACTTACACGCTTTAAATCATTGGATGGGCATAATTTGTAGCATACACAACTAACAGATCATTTAAGGAGAAAGTAGGACTCAATTGTTTACAGTAAATGGCCAAATTTGCAGTTCAAAAATAATGAGTTTTTAATATTTGTTCTTGAATACAAAATTCCCGAACTTATAAATAACACCGAATACATGTCTTTCCGACAGCCAATTTTTCTCAAAATTTAATTTTTGGGTCAAAATGTACCAGAAAACTCTGGACAGTGAACAAGTTTGATTTTGTACTGAAATAATACCGAACCTTTTTTCGGAATATATGTGAAAATTTATTTGTATTATCAACCCATTGTACGTACATAGAACTAGCATGCAGGAAATGTCCGGTAAAAAGAAGTTGTCTGGTAGGGCGGTTTATATGACAATCGAAGGACACTGTAAACAATTGACTGGAGAAATTACGGTATAAGACCGTTAATTCCCGCTAGCATGACCGTTTTTATATCGACTATTACACATTTAACTATAATTAATGTAATTTCAATGTTTCGATTTTTGAAAATTTGTGGTGCACACAATTTATAATTTGTGGGTGTGCCCTTGGGAAGAACAATTAAGAGCATTCTCCCAAAGCCCCGCGCTTCAAGGAGCACCACGCCAGATAAAATTAATTGTTTGGTAGGGTATATTACGAGTTTATAGGACGCTGGTACTTCCAATTAAGCAACTTATCTGATTTTTCTGGCTTCATGTATTATAATGACATACTTAAAAAACATCCGAAATTACTGAAATCATATTCCAAACAAGTACTACATAAAAAGTGTTCGAATATTTATATCAAAAATAGTTAATATACAATATTCGTTTATTTATATAATGATATCATGAAGTGAATTCAATACAGCTTAATTCACTGAACAGTAAACAAAAGAGAGTGACGATGTTAGGTAAAAATAATAGTTTGATATTGAAAACACTCAGCATTATAATGAACATGGGTACGGTCCAGTGGCACATCGGAAATTGAAAGAAACAGTGATTTAGTAACTTTTAATCTTCAAGATATTATGCTTGCTCTTAAGTGATAATACGAAATATATAGATTGTTTTTTTTATTACTTGTAATAATTGTTATGTTGTGATTATATATAACACCTGTACTTCAGACTAAGGAACAAAAATCTGATTCTTATCAGTTCTATAAAATGTTGTGTGGGTGTGTGCATCTGCGTTTCATATTCCAAGCGGCTGGCGATGCCATGTTTGCTGCTCGTTCTGGCCACATCACAGACATGTGACGACATGAACAAATCTGCACCCTCGAAAAAAATTAAAGTTGGCGTCCCGTTTTTGTAAATCAACAAGCAGGCTGTTACATTTTAATGGTAGAATATTATAAATTTTGCAGTAAACTCGAACAGTGTAGGCAAGGTTCGAAACTGGCGAACCAAACTCTAATATAAATTCAACGAGTACGTATAGTATAGGTATATGGCGAAATAATGTTATAGAAAAAACACCGAAAATATGTGTTATGTATGTGTGTGTGTTCAAAAAGCAGTGGGAAAACCATGTACAGCTCGCACATAGTATGTTAAATGAATACTAAATGCCATAAATTTTAGAGAAACAAAATAAACTTTAGGCTTACCTCTGTGAGAAGTCAACCACCTATTTTTGACTTGCATAGTCTACTTCACTGCAAATTATATCCATTGTTAACTGGATGCAACTTGGGTGTAAGGGGTGACTTTCACGTAAATGTCAACCTCTATTCCAGGCAGTATATCCTGGGCTGCATTCTTGCAGACGAACAAAACTCTGGCGTCTGGACTAAAAGCAGACTTGTGTTGTCTCTTGTCGTGTGTGTGTGTTTGTAACTGTCCTTCTCAATTTCATCCTTCTATTGCACCCCCCATCTTCGCTATTTGCCTACAATGGCAGAAAGCGAAGTAAAATAAAACAAATCAATCAATATTATGCAATTCTTTGAACATAATGATATTTACGGTTTTCTTTTTCACAAAATAAAATACTTCTTTTCTCTCTCTTCAGTTCTACAACGATAAGGTCGACGGTTTGTCACATATTATCATTGCCAGGGAACAGATTTATATGTAAATACATATCTTCATATGCTGTCAGTGTTATTTTGAATTAGCTCTGCGAATCGTGATAATACTATTTTTATTTTCTACATTTGTACATGTATTATCTTTTAGCACATGTTTACATGTTGTTATTGTTACGTTTAATTTTCATATATTCAAACATTTTCGGCCATATACTCCATATTCATGCTATTTCTACACTTTCCCTTCTCGTGTAAAATACCGAAGGTTTTCTTTTCATCTGTTCGTTTTGTGCTCACTGTTTATTTTAAAACTTGACAATACGCTGCGTTGCTGTATTTCATAAGTAAAAATCTGGGACGCTGCGGACCGGAAGCCTGTTGGGGAAGGGAGATGGCTGGACAAGATAAAGTAGTATGTACCATATTTGCCGGCATATAAGACGCACCAGCGTATACACATTTTGGAGGAAAAAGCTTTGTCAATAATATTTTAATCAATTTACAGTCTTTCAAATATAAAGTAATATGTACGTCCACTTTCAACAAATAACTTAACTAAGTTAACTAGGAAAGAATACATTTTAATATTCTTCGTCAATATCCAGAAATTCATCCTCAGAGCCAAATGAAGATCCATTTGAAACCTCTTCTAAATCAGCATCTGAGTCCTCATACAGCAGTTTGTCCTCTGTACCATCCAGTCACACTTCGTAAATGATTTAACCATCCCATGAAGCTTTTACCAATTCACAAACTTCTTCCTGATGGTGTAACCTGAGTATCGGCGTATACGACGCACCCTGTTATTCAGAGCTATTTTTATAGGAAAGAAATGCGTATTATACGCCGACAAATGCGGTATACACTATACATATGGACGGTCTTGTAATTACATTTTTACACTTCTTAATAGACGGAAAATTCACTTAAACTTTCATTTCCTTTTCGGTGCCATAATGAATTAAGATGCTATCTCAAAAGGTATAATCTGTATTTGAAAAATGCGGACTGAACAGATAGACACCCGAATACTGACTGCTTACCGTAAGCATCTCACTATACAATGGAAGATAATCTTATTGAACGCTGCAAAGAGAAGAAAATGAACCATAATTATTTAATTGTTTTTCAAAACATTCCCGGCAACGCATAATTGTAACTCGATAACTCTCTTATCATCGAGAGGGCGAGGTTCAATACACAGCTAGATTGTTTTGTAAAATGATCGTTTTAGAAGTTACATTCACGAATTTTAGTAGAAATAATATTCATGAAAGTATAGTGTTAATCCTTTCTGCTTTCCCAACCGATCCCGGGATATTGGTGCGTCCCGAAGAAACCCTTCGTCACACCGGGTCAAACGACAGCATTTCGAGACTGTCCCGGAAAATTCGGGACGTATAACAATCCTTGGGCAATAGACAATGAACCTGTTATTCTAACATTACCGTCATCAATAGAGAATGCAAGCTCAAGATTTCGCGGTGAAATCCACTGAATATTTTAATTTAGATAGAACTAAATTCTGTTGTAAATTTCTTATTGGCCATTCTTCGCCACCGAATTCCATCCAGAAAACACTTCCAAAAGCCCTCTTTCTGAAATCGTTAACTATCCATTCTCCTCAGACACAAACTGGCAGACCATATATTCCTCCACGTGCCATCTGACACCACAAAGAGCAAGATTATGTGGGCCTCCCCGATGGTGTATAGTGATAACGTCGTCGCCTTGTGATCAAGGGGTTCCGGGTTCGATACCCAATGGGGGCACAGTGGTTCGGATCTCACCTTAAACTATAGGTTCCGTCCCGATTAGCCTTTCTGTGCATAAAGTGGACTTAAAACCATAATTCAATCAATCAATCAACCAAGATGATGCCTCATCCAGCGTTCTCTCTTACGCAGATTATCCAGCCAATACAACAATCTAACAAACCGAATAGACATTTTTAAAATACCAGACACGATTTAAAAGGTTATTGTGTAACAACATGTAATATCTTCATTGATACTCTCTATTGTTATTTTCCATTATTATTACATTTCGTTGAAAAATGGCCTATTTATTATTTTTCGACCCAATAGCAAATCTCGAAAACCGGGATATGATCCCTAAGATACGATGCAACCACGCAGCACAGGTTTTCAATTGCCTCTAATGAATTGATTTTGTAATTGCATATAAACAAAACATAGGCTATTATTTAATTTAAGTATTGAGATCATTGTGCAAATTAAACTTTTTGCTTTGGGGGATGCCCACTCAGTGGCGTATCTGTGATCTCATTTTGGGGTGTAACAAATTTGTATATGTTACCACTTACCAATCAGTAGACTTTAGTTTAGGAACTATTACCTTGTTGTTCTAAGTACCTTGGAGCATTAGTTCTGACCTTAGAGTATAGAAGGGTAAAGAGAGAGCGCAAACTTGTTTTCTGGGCGAGGGGAATGTAGCCGTGAAGGGAAGGGGGTGAGGTAAAACCGCCATCTTGGGATGTTCCACAGTTACAACTGATACAGTGGTGGAAGTAGGGATTTGAGCGTGGAATGTTCGTTTATAGTGCATACTATCTGTGCATTTCAGTGACACTGCGAGTAGATAATAAATAAGAAGCTATGCCTCTGTGCGCAGCTTTCGGATGCAACAATAAAAGTGGCAAGAAATGTTTAAAAAAGAAAAAGAAGGAATTGAGAGGTCCCCAAATAAACATACTTACAACATATTTACTTTTATTATACACGCATTTCTGTTGTGATTTTATTAGTGGTATTATTATTAACGGTATATATAAAATTTTAAATTCAAAATTGTGACATATCGGATTAGCGAAAATCGTTCGCATGTTTCATAAAGGTAACTATTGGAAATGTTTATACGTGTTGAGAACTTTGTGCAATTGAACGAACAAGTGAGACTTCAGACATGGAAAAGAGAGACGTGTCACTTGGAAACCAACCATCCCTGTACATGAGACTTTCCGAACCGAAGCGACACGTGTGGCGCATGCACGTTTAATTTTCTTGCTTCAGACTGAAGGAGCCCGTGTCGCTTGTGGTTTCAGATAATGGAGTTTTCAGACCTAATGTACACGTGACTCATGTCGCGTCGGAACGAGCAAGTCAACGTTTACACCTGTCTTAGGGGCAAGACAGGCCGCACAAGCCTGCATTGGTGAAATCATCAAAGCGGCATGTATCGCTTGTTGTTTCGGTATGGAATTTCTCTATTCAGACCGAAGCGACAAGCAACACGTGCCGCTTGGAAGCTAACCCTCAGAAATCAATTTAACTTTTCGCATCGATGTGACACGGCAAGCTGCATGTGTCACTCAGACAGGTCCGTTTTCCCAATAGTGTTTATCGTGTCGCCTCGGTCTCTTTGTAGCGCATGCGCGGTGAATGCTTGCTTTTAGGGAGATTTTACACCGAAATGTGACACGCGGCATGTGTAGCTTAAGTATTTCACCAATCGAAGGCAGGCTAGTGCGACCTGTCACGCCTCTATGGTGTGAAACGTTGCTGTTGATAGGCTCGTTCCCAAGCGGCATGTGTCGCCCGAGCACCTGAGAATTCACACCGGAGTGGCAAGCTACAAGCGACACGACATGTCACTTGAAGATTTCACCAATGCAGCCTTGTGCGGTCTGTTTTGCCGCTAAGGCAGGTGTAAA
The DNA here is from genome assembly GCF_977018435.1 of Lepisma saccharinum. Taxonomy (NCBI): domain Eukaryota; kingdom Metazoa; phylum Arthropoda; class Insecta; order Zygentoma; family Lepismatidae; genus Lepisma; species Lepisma saccharinum. The sequence continues at coordinate 95,741,631 of NC_139232.1, read as the reverse complement.
CGTTGGCTTGCTCGTTCCGACGCGACACGAGTCGCGTGTACATTAGATCTGAAAACTCCATTATTTGAGGCCAAAAGCAACACGAGCCCCTTCAGTCTGATGCAAAAAAATTAACTGTGCATGCGCCACCAACAAACCGAGGCGACACGATGGACTGTATTAAGAAAACGGCCCAGTCCGAGCGACATGTGCAGTTTGGCGCGTCGCTTCGGTTCGGAAGGTCTCACTTATTTCTGATGGTGCAGCTTGTCATGTCGCAACGGTGTGAAACGTTTGCTGTTGATTGGCTCGTTCCCAAGCGACACGCGTTGCCTGTCGCTTCGGTGTGAATTCTCACCAAAGCAAATGTTGCAAAAGTGTCGCAGATGCGCTAGCAACACACCGAAGCGACACTATGTATGGTATTGGGAAAATGACCCAGTCCGAGTGACACGCGAGCGACACGTGCAGTTTGTCGTGTCGCTTCGGTTTAAAAAATTGCATTCATTCCTGAGACTCGGTTGCCCAGTGACACTTATCGTTTGTCGCCTGTAGCTTCGGTCTGAATGCTTCCATTGAATTAACGGGCTCCTGTCTTTTGTCGCCTATCGAGTGTCGCGTATCGCCTGATATTTCGGTCCGAAATCTACCTCTAATCTCAACTTAGGCTTACTTATTGAGGTGGCGTAAATTGTGTTATTTCGTGTTAAACCTTTGTACAGTGTCTCTCAAATGTTTTAGGACAACGACATTTTAAACTAGGCAACCCAATTTATACAAGGTGTTGGTGGGTTGCGTGTAGAGTTAGGCTGAATTTCAGGGTTGCCACATGCACAATAAATATTTATAAAATACGCGAAAGAAATAAAAACAAGTATTAGTGTATAAAAAGTATTAAAAATATCAATATTATATCGCAAGAGACAAAATTCTTTCTGAAAGAAAAATAATAGGTTTTCTAGCATTTCATCGCTGATGAGTCTACAGAAAGGAGAAGAGGTGAGAGAAAACGAAAGGTGACAAAGGAAAGGAGAAAGAGAAAGCGAGAGGAGAAGAGGAAAAGTAGAGGAGAGAAGAAAGAGAGGATAGACAAGGAGAGGAGAAGAGGAAAAGTAGAGGAGAGAAGAAAGAGCAACCCACCAACGCCTTGTGTAATTTGGGTTGCCTAGTATAAAATGTCGTTGTCCTAAAACTTTTGAGAGACAGTGTACATAGCTCATATTTTTATATAATAATGTTTTGTCATGCATTTACGAGTGTAGGAGTTATAATGCAATTCCTATTTTGATTATATTGTTATTTCATTAAACTCTTCCTTGTATACTAACGTAGCATTACATAGCCTGTGGTAAATGAACACGCCCCACTACATAAACAGGTCTAGATCTTTTTGTTTTTACGTCAAAACTAGTTACTAAGAACTCCGTGTTATTGTTTCTGACGATTTAAACATAAAGAAACATAACAAGCAGCCTTAATTTTCCCGACGAAATTCCCTCTCGCTGAATGTTAACAAATAGACGCAACAGCCGGGTGGCACATCGCGACATGGCGGCAGCCGTAAGCTATTTTGGCATCAGCTGACGTCACACACGCTCTCTCTATAGCTTCTATACTCTAAGGTTCTGACCTAAGTCATTAAAACTTACGAAAACATTACACGCAATTGGATTGTAAACACTTAGTATGTTTACACTCTAAGGAAATCCAAACTCATACACAGAAAGACGAAAACTTGACCAAATTTATATTGCAAAGTTCAAAATTAACGTCCACCCAGTGCAGGATCAAAATTTTTTGGGCCCTCCCGCAAAATCTTACTAATCTAATCTAATCTATCTAACTTACTAAAGGAAATGTCAAAGGTCTTGCTGATAGTCAGTTTCTTCAATCTGTGTGTATATTTTCATACAGTTCAGAAAACATTTGAATTGATTTTTGTATTTAGCGTCGGTTTCTTGCCACTTTTGGCTAATCTGAAAATTAGAATGCGTCATGATATAGGATAAAAGAACACCCACGCTCAGGCCGAAATTTGAATCCGTTACACCTGGTGTAGTAAGAGCTGTGCTAACCACTCCAGCTCAATGGTCGGCATACTTCTGGAAAGCTAGGTGGAATTCTATTGTACTTCTCAAACAGAAGTTTTTCCAAATCAAGTACAGATGAAACTGTCGACAAGTCACTTTTGGAAACTGTTTAGACAGACAACAATTGAGCTGGGAATGATGGAACAATATGTGTTCCATAATATTTCTGTAATTACTCTGCTTTTGCTATCATGCGCTGGATTGTGGATAGAGTGGTGGTAAGGTAAGCAAATCAAGTTTGATAGCTCCCAAAGTAAATAGTTCCTTCCATTCACGGGTTTTTCGTTCTTTGCTCCGTAGTGTTGGACGTCCTGTAAGACCCGTTTCACTTCGTAACTCCGTAGGCTACAGAGCACTCGCAGCATATAGTCCCACACCACAGAACTAGGGAAAAAACCTAGCGGTAGAAAGCAATTCATGTTTAGTTTGTGGTATGAGGCATTCAGCAGATTGGTTTAACCGAAAACTAAAATGAATAGCAAATCCTTTCACCTTTAGGTGATATTTTCTTCTTTGCTATCCAACATCAAAAGATGTGGCAACTCAGTAGCCACCCCAAACGATATTACAGAACTCCTTACCTGGTGCTTTTTAACGCCCATATTTATTTTCTACAACACCAAGATGGATGTGATAAAACACCAATTCCGAATTTCAACACCAGTCTTGGTGCTTTAAAACTCCAATATTCCTGAATTTCAACACCAGTCTTGGTGCTTTAAAACTCCAATATTCCTGAATTTCAACACCAGTCTTGGTGCTTTAAAACTCCAATAATCCTGAATTCCAACACCAGCCTTGGTGCTTTAAAACTCCAATAATCCTGAATTTCAACACCAGTCTTGGTGCTTTAAAACTCCAATATTCCTGAATTTCAACACCAGTCTTGGTGCTTTAAAACTCCAATATTCCTGAATTTCAACACCAGTCTTGGTGTTTCAAAACTCCAAAATTCCTGAATTTCAACACCAGTCTTGGTGCTTTAAAACTCCAATATTCCTGAATTTTAACACCAGTCTTGGTGTTTCAAAACTCCAAAATTCCTGAATTTCAACACCAGTCTTGGTGTTTCAAAACTCCAAAATTCCTGAATTTCAACACCAGTCTTGGTTCTTTAAAACTCCAATAATCCTGAATTTCAACACCAGTCTTGGTGCTTTAAAACTCCAATATTCCTGAATTTCAACACCAGTCTTGGTCTTTCAAAACTCCAAAATTCCTGAATTTCAACACCAGTCTTGGTTCTTTAAAACTCCAATAATCCTGAATTTCAACACCAGTCTTGGTGTTTCAAAACTCCAATATTCCTGAATTTCAACACCAATCTTGGTGCTTTAAAACTCCAATAATCCTGAATTTCAACACCAGTCTTGGTGCTTTAAAACTCCAATATTCCTGAATTTCGACACCAGTCTTGGTGTTTCAAAACTCCAATATTCCTGAATTTCAACACCAGTCTTGGTGTTTCAAAACTCGAAAATTCCTGAATTTCAACACCAGTCTTGGTTCTTTAAAACTCAAATAATCCTGAATTTCAACACCAGTCTTGGTTCTTTAAAACTCCAATACTTCTTAGTTTCAACACCAAATCTATGAAAAACTAAATATGCTGACCAAGGCAGTAATTTATTTTATTAAAAACATAAACTAAACGTAACGTTTCAACCTTCTAGCAAGGTCTTCTTCAGACTCTGTATCAAGTACAAAAGTAACAAGATACAAAAACAGGACATTATATATACACAAACATTACTCCCTCCAGATTATTAGAAAGTTGTTCTGGAACTTTCTAGCAGGTGGCTTTCCCTTTTCAACTGAACTTTCACCTAACATATTTACTTCCATATAGAATGTGGTTGGGCTTTATTTCTCACGATCTTTTTCCTTCATTTTTCATCCTTCTCCTCTCCTCTTTCTCTCTTGTCCTTTCCACTCTTTCTAACACCTTCTTTCACATGGAAGGGAACGAAGAGGCAGCTCGACATTTTTGCCAAAGAAATACAAGATGAAGAAAGAGGGATATTATTGGAACTTGAAATAGAAGAAGAAGACAAGATAAGCTACCTAGATATATTGATGAAAAGGAAGAGAGGACCAGAAATTGAAACCGCTTGGCATCAGAAGAAGTGTGCAGCAGGGGTATTCTGCCACAAAAGAAGTGATGTAAGTGAGGTGACAAAAATAAATTTTATAAAGAATATGGAGGACAGAATAAAGAAAATATGCACAAAGGAATGTGAAAAAGAAGGCAAAATAAATAGCCTATGGAAACAGCTGGAAAAGAATGGCTATGAGAAGCAGGATAGACTGGACATAAACCGAAGAAGTAAGAAAACGGGCAGGGGAGAATTGGAAGAGAAAGAAAAAGAGGAGAGAAGGTTTGGAATAAGGAGTATGGGGAAGACCACAGAAAAGATATGCAAAGTGCTTAGGAAAGCGGGAATTAAAACTTACAGGAAGGGAGAGAGAAGCATCTTAGGAATAGCGAGGAATGCTAACAAGAAAAAGGAAAACAGAGAAGAGGAAGAGGAAGGGATTATCTACGAAGTAAAATGTAAAGAATGTCAGAGTGTGTACATAGGAGAAACGAAAAAAACGCTGAAAGACAGGTTGAAACAACATAGGGATGATGTACGACTTAAGAGAGAGATAAATGCGATATTTAAACACACGAGAGAAACAGGACATGACATAGAGTGGGATGAGGCTAAACAGATAGGAAGGGAGAAGAGAATGCTAGTGAGAAAATGGAAGGAAGCCAAGGAAATAGAGAAGAAAGGTGAAGAAGACACAATGAACTGGAATGGGGGACTGAAGTTAAACAAAGAATGGAAGAAGGTGTTAGAAAGAGTGGAAAGGACAAGAGAGAAAGAGGAGAGAAGGAAGAAAAATGAAGGAAAAAGAGAGTGAGAAATAAAGCCCAACCATATTCTATATGGAATTAAATATGTTAGGTGAAAGTTCAGTTGAAAAGGGAAAGCCACCTGCTAGAAAGTTCCAGAACAACTTTCTAATAATCTGGAGGGAGTAATGTTTGTGTATATATAATGCCCTGTTTTTGTATCTTGTTACTTTTGTACTTGATACAGAGTCTGAAGAAGACCTTGCTAGAAGGTTGAAACGTTACGTTTAGTTTATGTTTTTAATAAAATAAATTACTGTCTTGGTCAGCATATTTAGTTTTTCATAATCATGGAAACAAGGCTTAATGGTGTTATACCGTGCGTCCATTTCGATCTTCAGCCGAGAGATCGGGAGAAGCGTGGCGGGCGGCGCTGACGGAGATGCCGACATTTGCGGCCTGTAATACCCGCTTATTTTTATGGACATATGCAGACATTTATATAAATATTGTAAAACGAGCACTAACCTGTGTTATAAGAGTTGTTCAAACTGATATCCACCAAGTGCCAAGTGTGTAGATTTTCGGGGAGAATACGTTGAATAGCCTGAAACTTTCGTGCCTGTAGCTAAAGTCCTTCTGGGTCGGGCCGAGAACTTGTCAGCCCCCCTCGTAACGTGAACCTTGCGGCTGGCATTCCAATCCTCTCACTGACACAACACACATACACACTGCAATAACACAAACAAGTAACGGCAAGTAACCAATAATAACACTCTTGCGCACAGTACGAAAGTAACACGCTCTTGGTTTAGATCTGCTCGCCACTATATTCACAGCTCTGTCGCGAAGGAACAAAAAACTCGAGCTCGGAGATTTCGGTTTGCAAGGAAGCTCAAGAACACCATTGACTTTTAACGGTTTCGTCTACAGCGTAATCTTGATACAGTGTTGCACATTCGAAACTTCCAAACGATCCCCATCGACACAAAACTCTTTCAAGGATATAAACTTATGCAGGACGTTACTGGTCAAAACTATGATTAAAATGTTTTATTATCTGTGGCTCTTAACATCGTTTCTAAAGCGTATTTTTTGTGTATATAAGGGCAGAACTTGGATGAATTACAGATGATAAATTATAACACAGGTTAGTGCTCGTTTTGCAATATTTATATAAATGTCTGCATATGTCCATAAAAATAAGCGGGTATTACAGGCCGCAAATGTCGGCATCTCCGTCAGCGCCGCCCGCCACGCTTCTCCCGATCTCTCGGCTGAAGATCGAAATGGACGCACTAGTTACACCAAATCTAGTGTTTCAAAAAGCCAATATTCGTGGATTTCAACACCAAATCTGGTACTAAAAAAATGCCAATATTCACGATATACCACACTGACACTGGTGCAATTTCATAGTGAAATAGGCACTGAATTAAGCAAAGTTTGCTTCCTGTAGGACATAGCAGAAAGTAAGCATAATAGGATTTGGAGTTGCAAGGCTGCATTTCTGTTACATCAAGTACAGTGGCAACTTTGGCTGCCATTGAAAAGTCAGTAAAATCCAATCCAAGAAACAATAATAGCAATAAATATTAAACAGTATTGGTAAAATTGCTACATTTATTGTTTTACATACATCTTATTTGAGTATGTGAAAGGCATGGCGAGGGCCCCTAAAGGAATGCTCACCTAACTTACCAACAAGTTTCTTGAGAACACTTTGAAAACATGTAAAATATCAGCACTATTCCATGAAAATTTAAGTGGGAAACAGCCTGATGTTGTCTCAATGAGTTTGGTCAGTTGCAGAATGATGTCATTTAATCCACAAGACATACTTTTCTGCATGGAAATCTTTGGTGATTGGACCATTAATGGGCATCAATGATTTCTCGATTGTGTTTGTTGTTAAGAAGGGGTATACTTTCAATTCCATTTTGTCTGAGGGGAATAAAAATATCCGTGGAAGGGTTACAAATAATTTTCTTTTGCCGGGGATAAAATTTATTGTGGGGTAATCCCCCCGTTAATTTGCACACTGAATGAGATTGATATCCGTTAGCTATGACTGAAGAAGTCCCATAGGAAAATGACTTTCTCAATTATCATAGCAAAGTGTCGAACGAAACAGAGTCTTGGACACTCACTCTGGTCTCGAAGGGGAAGCCTTTGTACCATCCCAACGAAAGTTATAGCTTACTTATAATAAGAGGGAGAATTCTCTGTTAATTCACAAACCGGCTTCGAATAATGATCAATGGGGAAAAAAGACAATCGACTTCCGGTGATAGCGTTCCATCTGCAGTTATATTGAGATGAATTTTGGACATCTGTCAATATTGGCACACAAGCCTTTACTACCACGCATGACGAGTCAGAATCAATTCCTCATTGTTGCCTACGGGAATCTCTTTGTTGCACCGTTGCTTCGAAAAAACAACACACTCTCGAATTAGGAGAAAACAGGAATGAAAGAACGCTCCTCGAACCATGCAGGGGAAATTCAACAGTGAAAAGCAGCCGAGATCTTACCCGGCAATCCCACATGGATCACGTGACGTCATCGGATTAATGCCTATTTGCAGAGGCTTCGGTTCGTTCCCAAGATCCCATGATGGTGGACCGGCATCTGCCATTGGCTGGATCGTGCGAATTTCGTGTCAAAGAGGCAGCCACGCCACAGCACATCGTATTGACGAGGTCCTGGACGAACATTCAAACCAACATCCTCCATCTCCCACCCTCTCTCATCATGCAGAGAAATAAGTGGTTTTTCCATCAGCATGCAAATCTAATTATTCCAGTGTCGGTTAGGCAGATGCACACCCTGAAGAAAATAATGCCGGGGGGACTTACAATCAAAATTGTTGAAAATGTGAATTTCTCTAATTTCCAACGTATCACAAACTTATAATACCTGTCAAAATGACATGTGTATATTTTTTACTAAATTTTAATTAAATTCGAAATCTTAAGTCAATTACAAGTTCGTTAATTACTAAAGAAGATCTGCTTTAAGCAGGTTACATCAGTATGAATTGCAAAAACACTAAGAAAAATGTGTATTATATTCAGTGCGTGGATTCATATTTTTTGCATTGGAGGAAAATGTCCCAGGAGGTACCTGGAGGAAACTCTGGGCGGAAAAGGCGGCCAGGGCGTGGTGCTGATCACATCACCCCCACCTTCGATCAAGAAAGTGTGGGGCCCTAACACCACACCCCCTATACGCCTTCATGGCGTGGTGCAAATACACAGGGGAGCACTTTACTTCTTTTTCTTTTACTTTTATAGGGAAATTTCATGGATTGCTCGAATCACGTGTGAACATGTGTGTGTATAGTCACTATATTTTTAGAGGAAATAAGTAAATCATCATTATTCATTATTGTTAATAATATTAACATGAACTAAAACAAAACAAAACATTGGAAATCACACAATACTACATTTATTCTCGACACAAATATCTTTCCTGAGGGTTCGCAGTTCCACTGTTGGTCAGAACTGATTTCTTTTTAAACATATTGTTATTGTATTTTATAATGAGTGTAAAAATAATTTTCTTCCTCAAAAACATTTTTTTAGAACAAGTACTGGAATTAAATCAACATTTCCTGAATCTATCTAGAAGAACCCATCAAGTAAGTCTTCTTGTGCAAGGATTGTATGATAAAGGAGAAACATTATAATGGTGTAAAATTTTTCCTCTTTACAAACTTTTTGCACTAAATTGATTAATATATTACTCTATCATTAGCCAACAATAACAAACACTTAAAATATTGTTTAGAATTTGTATGTCGTAAGCGGGTGTCAATTTCGCGTTACTGATATGTGTTGTTAGCGGTTGTACTCTTGCACAATACTTCTTATTTCATGAATAAGTTTACATTTGATAAATATTTCATACAAATGAAGAATCCAGGGGGAAATACCTGATAAACTTTCAAGACTCATTACGGTCTCATCGTATACCATTTTTAAACTTTCTCAGTAATTTTTCTCTCTACGTTAAACCATACAAAAATACACTGACGGAACTATTAAATCGATAAAATTGGACTTAGGTTTTTCACCAAATGTGGCTATTATATATTGGGACTGTTATATATTGTAAATCATCCAGGATTGTGATGGAAATTTATCCTTATTACTAGGATTACTGTGTCTATTTGGAGAGGGGGAACCAGGATTGTACACAGGGATATTGCATTATTCACCAAACGCTCCATAAACTTACATGAACACTCCAAAAAATCTATCCCATGATAGTGAGTGATTGTCGTCCGACCAACGTTCTAAAAGAAATCCAACCAATGTGTGTAAAAGTTTATCCTAGAGGATCCACTTTGTGTAATTGTTATTTACGTGAATTGGACATTGTTAACGTCTTTTGATAAATCACGGTGATCTGTTAATCCACCACCAGTTGCCCACAGACGGTCAATGAACATTAGTTACTCTCCTTTGTGTAATCGTAAATATAATTGTAATGAAAAACTTGCGAGTGAATGTGTGCAGATGCAGAAATATGATTGTCTGACGAGGGACGTTACAAACTTTATTACCACGCCTCCACGCATGATTCTTTCTCGGAGGCAGAGTAAGATTTCATAGCCTGTCCTTCAGTCATAGAAATTATTATTATTATTCAGTAACGTAACTAAGATCGCGTGGGCCCCCCGCAATATTGGCAAATGGGCCCCCTTCTTTGAATCTTCCTCTTATTCAAGTTCTTATAACTCTGATGTTAACACAAGTAAACATAACTGATTCCATCTGACCTTACCTTTGTGAAACTAAATAAACTTGCCATTGGCCATCTTTTTCACATTTTCCCGAAGCGTCGTTGTTTTGAGGACATGAACTCCTTTACCACATTCTCAATGTTTATGTTCTGGCTTTCTTTGCTTTCAATGGAGAGTAAGGATAAGGAACTGAGCCTCATCTGTGACATAGTACTACGTAGATAGGTCTTTATAAGTTTAAGTTTGCTGAATGAGCGTTCAGGGGATGCTGTTGTATCTGACATAGTGAGGAAAAGCTGCAGAGCGGTACACAAATCAGGTACACTGCTGGCAATAGCTGAATTTTCCACCATTGCTGTATTAGAAACACGCCCTCTTCCTCTTTATCGACTCGCAACTGAACTTCAAACAATTGATTGCGTTGCATCAACAATGAAGATTCCCTTCTACGGCAGTTTTTCTTTTTAAAACAAGGAAAAGAACTCATAAGTGAAAGAATGAACATTAGCAAGCATTACATTATTGAATGTTTTGATTGATTGATTGATTGATTTAGTTTATTTTACTTCGCGTTTTGTGCCTCTTGGCTAATTTGCGAAGATGGGGATGAGTGATGAAATGATGAAAATTGATGAATGGACATTCACAAACAACCAAGCCCGACCGGGATTCGAACCCGGGACCCTTGGCGTCGCAGCGCGATGTGCTAACCACTCGGCCACAGGGTCGGGCACATTATTGAATGTGAACGAGATTACAGGGCCCCGTTTCCCCATTACTACTACTGCTATTTCTTTACAAATCATAAAATTCAAATTGAATAGAAACTGGAATCGCCTTGCTTCCTTTCCAAGAGCCACTTTGTTAATGAACAATTCCATGTCTTTTTGTACCTTTTCACAAGGCACAGATATCAAACAGAGCCCACTTAACCTACTGTTCTTCATGTACCTGGGATCCATGTTTTTACATGCCGAAGGATACTGTAAAAAAAAAAGTAATGATTCCAAATTATGGGGTGTGAATTATCAACGTGAGATCCAGACTTCGTACTTTTCGTAATTCTGAACAGCAGAGAAATTCCAAAGGATCTTGGGTTAATTCTTGATATTTTCTGCACTATATGAGTGTTGGAAATTTCTTGAAATTAACAGCTTTTATTCCAAAAGCGCAAAAAACAATAACTTGACGTGAAAATACTTTGTACAATTGGAAATTTCCGAAAATTCCACGACCTGGTAGGCAAATGATTTTTTTTTTCAGTCCTGAACGCCCTCAGGATTATTAATATTTCCTTCCAATCCCATGCCGAGTAAGAATTTTCTATCCCGCACACCTCTAGTTGCGGCAGTCAACATGATTTTGTCCCTTGTGGAAAAGTTCTCCCGATATTTTGTTTGATATGGCAGTTAATCGCTGCAATTGACAGAATGTAAATAGCAGAAAACAATATTCCTTGTAATATACAGGGTGGGCCAAAAGTCAGGTGACAGCATTGTCATAGGAAAGGCTGGTGTGTTGGAGGTCCACTTTGGCCACGTGTGATGTTTGAGGGGTGGGGCCAACCCAAGAACACAGGTGACCACCCCGGGCGCCATCTTGGAATCCGCCATCTTGAACGCAACTTAGGTTTCTTAAATGGAAACATAGGCATGTGGTATATCATTTCCAATTGTTTTTTCGTCAGGAGTTCAATGCCGCAAACTGTTTTGTCCTATCGTGAACCTTTTCCTAATTATGGCCTGTCTTTCCCTCTTTGTGTCTCCTCACAACACATGCCCGAAATGACCACCCTCGTGCACAATGGTTTGTGCCACACCCCTCTTCCAGTCCTCATGCACAGCCAGCAATGTCTCCGGACGCACAGCAGCACAGGCATTCACAATCCGCTGCACCAGATGCTGTAAATTCTGGATTTTCACGGCGTAAACCATGGCCTTGTGACGGCCCCACTGGTAGAAGTCGAGAGGCGTGAGGTCCAGTGACCGTGGGGGCCATTCTACCGGTCCACGACGCCCGATCCACTTTCCAGGGAACTGCTGGCTTAGGTAGTCCCGTACACAATGTCCGTAGTGGGGAGGAGCTCCATCCTGCTGGAAGAAAGTTGGGTATGAACCGTCCTCCGACAAAACTGATGGAAAAATCTCCTCATCCTACAGTCGTTGGTAGTGGTCGGCGGTCAGCGTGCCGAAGATGAAAAATGGACCAATGATCATCGTGCCAAAAATAAAACACCATACCATAACGTTCTCGGAACCAACTATCAGCAATGCATCAATCCAGTGTGGGTTGTTGTCACTCCAGTAAGGGTGGTTTTGTTTGTTCACTTCTCCGTTTACGTAAAAAAGTGCCTCATCGAAGAACAACACCTGCAAGGGGAGATCCGGGTTAGTCTCCAGTTCCTCCGTCTCCCATTCGGGAAACTGTACCCGACGATCAGGATCGCCCTCTGTCAGATGCTGGTGCATTTGAATTTTGTTAAGGTGCCACTTGTTAACGGCAAGTATCCTCCGTATGGACCTTCGGCTAACTCCGGATTCAAGGGCGATACGTCTGGTGCTACGTTGGGGGGCTTTTGGAGAAGGATGCGAGGGCAGTGACAGTGGTTGTCTCATCTGTTGAAGATTTCGGGCAACCATTGCGGGCTTTATCGGCCACAGATCCCGTCTTTCAGAATATGCTGATGAGTTTGGCCACACCATTGTGGGAAATGGGCTCCCTATCGCGGTGTAATGCATTAAACTCTGCAGCCACCACACGCAAGCTCCGATTTCCACACATGAGGATGATCCCTACACGTTCTTCGGTCGTCAGCACCATTATTCAGTCGGTGATACCTGCATAGATAAAACAGGCCATAATTAGGAAAAGGGTCACGATAGGACAAAACTGTTTGCGGCATTGAACTCCTGACGAAAAAACAATTGGAAATGATATACCACATGCCTATGTTTCCATTTAAGAAACCTAAGTTCGTTCAAGATGGCGGATTCCAAGATGGCGCCCAGGGTGGTCACATGTGTCCTTGGGTTGGCCCCTCCCCCCAAACATCATATGTAGCCAAAGTGGACCTCCAACACACCAGCCTTTCCTATGACAATGCTGTCACCTGACTTTTGGCCCACCCTGTATAATATCTCTACAATTTCACAATTCCAATGACATTAGCTTCTTCAGCAGGGGTGCCCACAAAGGGGGGGGGGGTTTAACCTTCAAATAATATAAAATTCAAAATTTATATATTTTTCTAAAATATATATAAAAATGATTGATTGATTGATTGATTTGGTGTTTTAAGTCCACTTTATGCACAGGAAGGCTAATCGGGACTGGACCTACAGTTTAAAGTGGGATCCGAACCACTTGTGCCTCCATCAGGTATCGAACCCTGGACCCCTTGATTGCAAGGCGACGACGCTACCTCTGCGCCATCGGGGAGGCCACAAATTATATATGTAAAAAGTTTATATCTTAAATCCACCATATTGAATCCATAAGGTGAATAAAGTATATAGGGGCAGGGGTGTCCACAGGTGGGTTTCTGGACGGATGTTGTGTCCACTCAACTTTGGAGCTTGGGGGGGGGGTGTATTTTATGATTGAAATTTGACGTGAACAATGTAGTATTGGATTCTTGTGTATCGAATTCTTGAGTATTACTCTTGTCTTAGACTGTTGCTCAAATTCTGGTGTGGGGACAGAGAATTATTTGTTTTGAAGGAGGCAATATCCACTCTTCAATATAAACAGTAAGTTTAAAATTGGCATGGAAACTTTTGGTGGGAGGATTGAGTATTAAATTTAAGGGGGAGATATGAAGCTCTTGATAAAGAGTTAAGTCTTGGATTGTCAAGGGATTTCTGTAGGGGGGGAGTGAGAGTTCGAATATTATATCGCAGACAAACACACGTTTTCGGCGCCGAACGTTCGAAAAGACTAACTATCGCGGGATCCTAAGAAAGTATTGACACCCCATTAAATTATGTAAAATTCTTGAAAGCCTGCAAAGAAATGGATGTAAAAATTTTCTTCCTCGTTTCGCTCGCAATAGTATCTTCAGGAAATGTGTGTTTGACGTTTTACTCAGGTGAATGTGAAAGTTTTATACTATCGCTACATTACAAAACATTGACGATATTCTCAATATTCATTAATAACATCATTTATTAAAATATAATGCTTAGTGTTGGTATACTGCTTACTTTAAAACAGGTGCATCATACTTCTATTAGCAATATTATTGTATTATTGATTTCCTGTATGCTGTAATAGTTGTATAAGTGTACTTCATATGTTAACACCTTGCACGTTACCCGATAAAACAGAAAAATTAATATTTTGAAATTCACATTTCTAACTTCTTGTCTCAGAACAATGTTAAGTTAACAAGTGAAATTTGCATTGAAGATAAAATCCACGGATTTATTGCTAAGGATTTCCAAAATAATTATATTTACCTCAAGCAGAGGGGGCGAGTTCTTTGAAGGAGGAACCGTATTACATTCTCGCCCTGAGCTTAGAAATTTCTAGCTAGGGTCTTGTAATTTCTCGTGAAACAATAATTGAATCGGTCACGTGGCTACAGCATGTTATTTGTTCGCCCAGGTTGAATTTTCTATCTTAAGTTGTGTAACAATTTGTGTTAAATGTGTGGATATTATAAATGTTATTCTCTAATTCACAATCACTGTTAAAATGCATATTTATATAATTTAATTTATTACATTTAACCAATCAATGTGCTAGCTTTCCGTTATTTCGAAAAGTGAACAATTAATAAAATATGGACAGTTCAACATGGTATTGCATTCAAATAAACATCAACTATTACGTATTCATCCAAACTATTGTGGGAGATTTTGATGACTGATTTGGGGGGGGGGGGGATAATGCATCCATGATCTTGGGGTGATGGGCATCCCTGTTTAGGGAGGAAGGACAGATAAATTATAGTGTTCAGTAAAGCTAAAAAAATAGTTACTGTCGGTAGACACGCTGTCGTAATTAAATACTTTATAGAGATTATAACATGGTTTGAGGGGACGAATGACATGTTTCGGGGCCCGGGGGGACGCATTATATGATTGGGGGTGACACATGGCATGATTTGGGGGGATGTTCTTCAGAATATATCAGGGGGGAGGGGGCTTGCACACATTGGTCATTTTTTATCATATCAATCACGATTTCTGTCTCACTTATATAAGAGTAGTACCCTAGACAATGGCGGTCTTTTAAAAATCGAGGCGACAACAAATCTTAACATACCCCATCGGTACGAGTAGAATTTTGTCCAGACTTGTCAGAACCTGCTTCTAGGTGTTGTTGAGCAAGAGGTTTTTACACAGGAAGCGGCCGTGGCTCACCTGGTGGGAGGTGTGAATGAAGGTCGGGGCAACATGAAAAAAAAACCGAAACTTTAGCCAAGAAAACCTGAAAATAGCGACGTATTTTTTTTTCTGTACACGTAAAACGTGGCGAAATTCGGGAGGAACATTTAAAATAACGTCAAACACCAAATTCGCGTCATTTCTCGACTTATACACACGTAAAATACATTTAGGATTTCATTTTATTCGCCTACGTTCGATCACTTTCTGGCAACAATATGACACACTTATACGGCTTTATTAATTGCATACTTATCATTTTTGCAGTTTGGTAATTGCACATTTTCCACTTTCGCTCTTTCGTTCATTTTAGATAATTTTCTTTTTACAAAATCCTATACACGCATCGAAATATCTATCCCTTATTTTGACTACAGTTCCAAAAGATGTAAGTACAGAAATAAGAAAGTGGATAAGCAATGCATGCACAAAGTCTGAACGTGTATTGCATGTATCCTTCAAGTCAAAGTAAACTTTATAAAAAAGCACATAGCCTATTCTTTAAAGCGCGAAAGATACGGTTGTGTCTAGTAATATCACAAGTAGTTTGATTCCTTAGTCATTTATGCCGGCCCACGTGGCGGAGTGGTTATCACATCGCGCTACGACGCCAGGGGTCCCGAGTTCTAATCCCGGCCTTGGCATATTGATGTTTGTGAGTGTTAATTCATTAATTTCATCATATCATCACTCATCCCCATTTTCGCAAATTAGGCAAATGTGGCACAAATGAAATAAATCAATCAATCTTTTGTCATTTACGATAAAGCTTAACTGTAATATCTGTGAAAGGATAGCAGAAAGTTGGCTAGATGAAATAGCGACATAATTACATGCGCAAAAATAGACGTTATATTTAATGATTTGGTTCATTTACTTCGCTTTTCTACCTCGTTTGGCTACTCGCGACGATGAGAATAAATAAACATATAAACGCCCAGGTCAGGACTCGAACTTGGGACCGTCTTGAGTCAATACGCTAGGCCATTAAGGAAACAAGGAAGAAAATTTGAAGATGTAATTTATCACGCTTATAAATGTAAAGAAATATTTATACTTACCCCTTTGTAACTTGAGCCTTCCATGTCATTTAGGATTGAGGGGATATTTTCAGATGACCAAAAATTTAAAGAAAAAAGTCAATGTACAAGCTTCGGTAATTTGTGCACTAATTACAATAATAATCTATATATTTTATCATACTTGCCGTTCTCTTTACACTACTAAACAGATAGGCTAATCGGGACTGGGCCTACAGCTGATCTGAAACACTATGTGCCTCCACCTGGTATTGAAATTGGAAATATACTAGTAAAAACCTTGAAAGTTGCTTTTACGAAAAAGAAAGAAATGACATAAAAAGAATAAAAGGTCCTCGAAGGTTCGTGCTTCCGCATTTTGAGGTGTGTTGTTCTGAAGTTTTGGAAAAGCTTCAGTTTTCTTAAACAGAAATAGGCCTGCACACAGAAAACTAAATGCATCATATCGATTGATGCACAAGAATGCATCGATTGATGCACTAAAGTGTGTTTTGTAGCTTCTTCGAAGAATTAGATTCACATTTGATGCATTTTGGTGCATTTTTGTATCTCATGAAAGAAACACCAAAATGCATATTTGATTCAAGTTATTATTATTATTGTTATTCTTTTTAGTCGAGATGCACTTTAATGTATCAATTGATGTTCCTTGATGAACCCTCCTGCATCGTTTTGGATGATGCACCTAAACGTTTGGTCTGAGTTAATGACTTTATGTAGCTCAAACGAAACGTTTAAGTGCATCATAAAAATGCATTCTGGTGCATCAAAACGCATCAAGGTGCATCAGCTAATGCATTAAAGTGGATCTCGACCGAATGGAATCCTCACTTGAATCAAATGACGCACTTCGGTGTTTCTTTCACGACATAAAAAATGCACCAAAATGCATCAAATGTGAATCTGATTCTTTGAAGAAGCTACAAAACACACTTTAGTGCATCAATCGATATGATGCATTTAGTTCTCTGAGTGTGCACACAGAGATTTACATCGCCTTGTCTGGAGACTGTCACAACCAATTTTCCAGAAATGACGTGTCAACCGTGCATTATGTTTTTACATCTGAAAGTCATAGTTTTCTGTACGTTAATAAAATGGTTATTTATGCACAGAACTGGAAATGCATCAAATCAAGGTTGATGAACTTTTGGTGCATGAAATAACACATTTTAACGTGTAAATTTTGGATTCTTTGAAATGATCTTGTCTGATCTTCTCAATTGATGCATTTTTCAGTGATTCACACGGAACAACAGCTGATAAAAGTACCTTTGATGCATTCTATGTGTATTTTGATGCATTCTATGTATTTTGATGCATCAAAAAGTGCATCATTAGAAGTTTATTCACGCCAATGTGTTGTTGGAGTCAAGATATTTGTGTCAATTGACACGTGAGTTCTGTGTCCATTTTTCTATTCTATCTCATAGAACACATATTCTCGTCATCGGGTGAACTGTTTATGTCTGGCATTTGAAGCTGAATAGACCTGCTGAACACGAATATGTGATTCGTTTCCCTTAAAGATCAATATTTCAATATGTGCTTGTAGTTTTCTCTTTTATCAAAAATTTATTTGATGTCCACCTTATGCTGAGATACGCTAATCAGAAATGGGCCTATAGTTTATTGTTTGTTGAGCAATTTTCACACCGAAAGTACCCCTGAGGGGCATTAGTGCATGTACATTATAAAATACAACATGTTGACATCGCACATAATATATATCTATACATCAGTTTGGCAGAATTTTTTTATAGGCTAATAATATAACATAATATAATAGTAAAAACATACAATGACAAATTATTTCTTTAAGTGAAACTAGTGCTGTAAAAGTACAATATTATATAGTGTATACAATCTAAATTTATTTTATAAAGTCATTTAATTCCTGAAATTCTTTAACTGAATAGAATGTGTATTCCAATAACAATTTTTTCACTTTACTTTTAAAGATCGTGGTTCTTTCAAAATTTTTGTAACATTTTGGTAACATATTGTATAACTGTATGCCTGTGTAAAAAGGTCCTGTTTGGTATGCAGTTCGCCGCACTTTGGGAATGTGGAAGTTATCTTTTTGTCTGGTATTGTAATTGTGAGTGTCTATGTTCTTTGGATAGTTCGATTTTGTTTCGTTTATGAAAGTAAGTGTTTCAAGTATGTACAAACTTGGAAGTGTTAATATACGAAATTTTTTCAAAAGAGAGGTTTACATGTATCAGTTTTGTGTGCATTTGCCAGAATACGCAATGCTCTTTTTTGAATTTTAAAAATTCTCTGCGATTGAGCCGAGTTCCTCCAAAATTGGATACCAAACCAGTGTAAAATGTGACTCCGCCGGGGATCGAACCTGGAACCCCCTTTGTAAGGCGATACCGTTACCACTACGCCACCAGGATGGCCCATCTATGATTTAATAGATAAATAACTGCTGTAAGGAGAAATTGTTAATTTCTTTGCTTGTGATTCGGATTTAATCTGTAGGCCCAGTCCCATTTAGTCTTCCTATTAAGCAAAAAAAAGTTGATCTGTTTTATTTTACTTCGCTTGTCCGCCACTTTTGGTTAACTGCGAAAATGAAAATGAACGGTGACACGATGCTACTGATACGAGAGAAGTACCGACTGTGGGTCTATACGCCAGATCCTCGTTAGTCTGCAAAAAATGTAGTCCAAAGTATATTTACATGTACAGAGAGAGGTGTGAATATGGGCCACAAAATGTTGGCTTCACTTTTTCCATTTATAGCTACTGTTATTGAATTTGAACAGATGTAAATCGCACGAAACAATTAATTGAATCTTTAATCATAGAACAAATGTACATATTCATAAATACCCTTTTACCTTCTAATAAACAAAAATATTCACATGAAAGTTTTAATATTGTAGAAATTCACTCTCACAAAATGCTTTTGAATGTCGCTAAGAGATGTCGCTTCATCGTAATTCTCCTTCTAGACCTCAGTACGCTCATATCCGACAAACTTGTAACAAAATGCATTTAGTAATTTTATAATTGGTTAATGCTGAGTTATTACCACACGTTCGCTTTACAATATCAATGTGCCAATTATTGCAAAATTAACCATAATTAATCACAACAGAAACGTTTAAAATAAATATAGGCTATATTATAAATTTGCTAGTCTATGCTTTGCTAACGTTCATAATTTACTGGTTGTCCGTGTCTTTTTTAAAAAATATATGTATATGTATCATTCCCCTCTCTTGAATTCTCTCATTTGCTTCTAACTTTCTTCCTCTGTGTGGTTCGGATTCCACTTTAAACTGTATGAGAATGCCAGACAGCCGTTTGCCTCGAAAATTATTAAATTACTGGCCAAAAGGAAAAAAAAGAGAAATTTATGTAGACCATATCACCGATGGAGTGATTAATTTTTGTATTGCGGATTTTAGTTACCCAGACCTGCAACAGGAAAAAGAAGAAAACAATAGTGGTGGTAGTTTCTGGAAAGGAGAGAAATTTTTGAAAAAGTTTTTGCTCTAAAAAAAAAAGTAAGTTACTTTTGCAACAGAAGCAACGGTAACAACAGTCCCATTTTCACAGAGATATATGAACATTATATTATGTACCAGAAAGATAAATAAAACACGTGTAAGTCTTCGTTTATTTATTTTACTACAATTAATGATCATTTATTGTATTTGCAGGAAAATATCCAGCAGAAAGTAACTTACAATTACGTTTCAAGTACCGGTAACTGTAACTGAGTTACTTTTACGTTTAAGTCAAATGAGTAACTGTAACTTATAATTCTGTCGTCGCAGGAACCGGTGTGCAATCTCAGCGTAGAGCGGTTATTTTGACAAAATCCTGTTTTCCTAATGGCTGCTTTGGGGAGGATGATTCTTAACGTTGTCGCTTCTTGCCCAAGCACTAGGCCTAATTGGTTGTTTGACCGCGAGTTCCTTCGTAGGGAAACGCGGCAACAGAGGGTCACTGCCATAAAGACGGTTCCCGCGCCGGATGTAAGAGCGGCGCAGGTATAGTTTACTTTTTAAAAGTAACTTTCCGAACACTGAATGATAATAGTAATTTATTTATTTAATTACCAAAAGTTTCAGATACAGTACTGAATGACCATTTTATATGGAAACAGTAACAGCAGGATTAAATAAATCAAAGTTTACCCGAGCATTTCATACAAGGGACTATAAACTTGAGTTTCGAGTATGGGAGGCTCTTTCATAATTTTAGTCCTTAGGCCCCCTGAAATATATTATAATAAAGCCTTGATATTCATGCGTGCGTGGAAAGGCCCTAAGGAAACAGCGAAATGCAGCATTTCGAAGGGGCCAGCCTGGCAACCAAAGACTCCGGTTGGTCCTTCCACAAATATTTCCTCCCCTCAACTTTCAACTATTTTTTCCTCATCCCCCCTTCCCCCGGTCACCCCTCCTCCCATAAATCCGGAGCTCCACCTCCTTGAGGACCAGCCCAGCCCCGGTTCAAAAACTTCTTTTCTTTCACACCCCCTGCGCTACAATGTCGCCGTTCTGGAGGCCACGGTGACGTCACACCCTCCACACACAACTGCATCCTCGCATGGGAAGATCCACCAATCAACGCTTTCCATGTTGCTTGCAGTGGTCACCAGGCTGCTTTGGTATTTTTCCAGATTTTTTTTCCCGGTTGCGTTTCCGAGACGTGGTGTTCTTGTCAAGCCTCCATCTTGGTTCTCCATTATCCGTCGAAGTTGAAGAAGGTACCCACAGCATTTCTTTATACAAGAAACAACATGTTCAGCAGACGATTCCTACACTGATGCACAGTGAAAAGACTTGTTTCATGGCATTTTTAAGGCAACTTTGCTCACTTGTGGACTTTTTCCGAAGTGAAAGGGGCAAAATGTTGTCTTTGTACCACGGCATAACCGTTACATGACTGAATCTTCTTAAGACATCTGCCTAAACAGCACGCCTGTAAGCCACCTTTGCTCACTTGGTAAGAAAACTGGACTTTTTCGGGAGTGCAAGGGTGAAAACGCAGTCTTTGTACCACCCATAACCGTTACGTGATTGAATATTCTTAGACATCTGCCTAAAGAGTACAATTTAACATCCGTTTTTAAAAAAGTTCTGCAGCCACCTTTACTAACTTGATAACAAAACGGCTTTTTCTGAAGTGCAAGGGACAAGTTTAGTCTTTGCAACGCAGGATGGTCGTTACATTATTGAAACTTCTTAGGCATCTGCCTTAAATGTAGTTTACATGTCAGCAATCACACGAAAGACTCGTAAGAGTACAAATAAACATGTACAAGGGAAAGTCGCGCAAACACACTGAAGTTCAAAAAATGTGAACACCTCTATACTTTTGTTTTCCAAACATGGCTAATTTTTTTTATTTCAAAACGGAAGATGGCTGCACACCTGGAGCTACAGGTGACATTGTTGCTTGTATGCTTCTTAATTTAGATTACACTTCAAATAATGGGGAAAATATCAACACAAAAGGCTGGATCGCCAACCACTTTTTAAGAAAGAAACGAGCCCAGTGTCATAATATGGCTATCACAAATCACAATGTGGCAAAGCAAAGGTTTATGGATTTTCACTACGTTAATCCATCGCCTTTTTATGTTGCGATATAACTTGCATTTTGGCCGTCAACACCTCATAATATGTGCACTCTGCTATTAAACACTGTTGGCAATTAAGTTTCTCCTGGATCGACTATTCTGAATACGCGAATGTAGCCTACATTACAAGATTACTTGGAATTTATAATTTCGAAAGGTAAGTGGAGCAAACTAATGTCTTGGTGGAACCAATTTATCAGCTTTAACGATAAGTGTAAGTCTATTTTTCAAATAACATCAATGTCAATGTTGCTAAATACATATGTAGATAAGAAAAAAATACCGAACATTTGTATACGGACCAAATGTGGTATTACAGACGCTGTAAGCGAGTTTTCTAATTTAACATGAGACACGTGCCAAGTGAGAAAGAACCAATGCTAAACAAGCCTGCATTTGATTGGCGAATTCTTCAAGTGACACATCACTTGTCGCTTCAGTGTGACATCTTACACAAAAAAAAACAGTTCGACACTCATGTTCATAATATACATTTTTGTTGCAAGTTTTCTTTTGATCAACAGAAACCTTAATATGCTCTATGTGAAATTCTTAAACACTTAATATGACATTCGAGTTTTCAAAAACTAAAATTCAAATAAGATGCTGAAATGAATTATAATAATTTTCCTCGAGCGCTATTACATACATATATATAAACCAATATATACAAACCTGTTGTTTTCGGAAAATTGTTCCTTCGTCAAATGTGTGTGTATTTCTTTGTTGAGAGTCTTTAGCGGTCGTAATTTTTACAGTGCTAGGGTGCCAACCACGTGGCACAAAAAACAAAATACCTAAGAAGTGCGACAGGCAGGGGTGGAATGGAAGACCTGACCATAGATGATCATATAGAACAGACAAAATCCTTCAAATACATAGGAGTGTTAACAGAACAGAAGAAGAAATCAAAGAGAGAATTGTATCCCAAAACAAAGCTTTTCATGCGAATTTGGAGCTATTTAAAAGTAAACAAATATCAAAGAGTTCCAAACTGAGGCTTTATTATACCATAATAAGACCTACACGCAGAAAACTAAATGCATCATATCGATTGATGCCCCAGAATGCATCGATTGATGGGCTAAAGTGTGTTTTATGGCTTCTTCGAAGAAGATGCACTTTGGTGTTTCTTTCGACATACAAAAATGCACCCAAATGCATCAAATGTGAATCTGATTCTTTGAAGAAGCCATAAAACACACTTTAGTGCATCAATCGATATGATGCATTTATTTCTCTGAGTGTATAGTTACATATGCATGTGAAACATGGACACTCAAAGACTCCTGCAAAAAAAAGATTATCAGTATTTGAAAGAAAAGTAATAAGGAAAATCTATGGCTCAATTAAAGAAGATGGTGGTACTTGGAGAATCCGAAATAATAATGAAATATACATAATAATTCAAAATAACCCTATAATAAACTTTATCAAATATCAAAGACTAAGATTGCTTGGACATGTTCATAGAATGCCACAGGAAAGTGTAGTTAAAGGGATATACAGACGGAACCCAGTAGGAACAAGAGCAAGAGGAAGACCAAAAAACAGATGGATAGAGGATATTATTAAGGATCTGAAAGATATGAAGATCAACAAATGGTGGAAGTGATATCCAGGACAGAAAAAAATAAAGATAAATTGTTGAGAAGGTCAAAATTTTCAGTGTATGAAAGTTTTTTTACGGTACGTTTGAAACGTGCAGACTGATTGCGCTCAAATGCAAATACCGGAGCAATCCTCGAAGGTATCTGGCTGCTATGAACCTTTCAGCCCAAAATCTCCATTAGCGTGGTCAAAATAAGGTAACCGTCTATTATACGCTCCCCGCTCTTCAAAACGACACAGTTCTCAAGAAGTCGTTGCTTTGTTTACATTGGCGAATTTAGCGGAAGCAGGGAGGGCTGGTAATCCATAAAGGAATGACCAAGTATAATGAATGCTGTTTTTTCTTAGACGATGAAAATGAATTGCGAATTGATTAAATAAATCCGGATCCACGCACAATGGCAAGGTAAGTAAAAATGGCAAACTGCAAAAAGGTAACATAAATTCACTATTTCTTTTCGATAATACTGTATATTAACTGACACTATTTGCTCATCTTGGATTTCCTCGGTTTCTTCTCTTCACGCGCAATGCAACTTTAGCTTGTATGTACTCCACGCAGGAAATTCTTCACACAGAACCCAAAACGTGTCAATTGACACATATATATTTTGATTTCAATAACACTTTAACGTGCATAAATTGCAAATAATGCACCTTTTAGTGTGTCAAAATACACACAGAAATGTATTAAAGGGTATTTTTATGAGATGAAGTTCCCTGTGATGCACTAAAATGCATCAATTTGGAAGATCAGAAAATATCATTTCGAAGATAACAAACTTTCACTTTTAATGCATCAATTGACGCATTAAAAGTGAAAGTTTGTTATCTTCGAAATGATCTCCTCTGATCTTCCAAATTGATGCATTTTAGTGCATCACAGGGAACTTCATCTCATAAAAATACCCTTTAATACATTCCTATGTGTATTTTGACACACTAAAAGGTGCATCATTTGCAATTTATGCACGTTAACGTGTTATTGAAATCAAAATATATATATATGTGTCAATTGACACGTTTGGGGTTCTGTGTGTTCTTTTTCTTTGCTACCGCATTGTAATGAATGCACAAATTTCGAAGCCTACGTCTCATATCCTGCTCAGCCTGTAGAATGCCTTTTCTTGCTGGATGCACTCCATAATGTAGGATGTTCACATATTATCAAATGGGGAAAAAGATGTTCCATCCCTCACGGATGTTGTTTCTTACGAGCAGCTCCAAGTGTGTGGAGGCAAGTGGTGAGGTAATCTTATCTGTGATTCAACGAGTTATCTCATCTTGATGGCAAAAATGCTATAGGCAGTGGTTTCCAAATTGGACGCTCTGCACACAGGAAACTAAATGCATCATATCGATTGATGCACCAGAATGCATCGATTGGTGCACTAAAGTGTGTTTTATGGCTTCTTCGAAGAATCAGATTCGCATTTGATGCATTTGGGTGCATTTTTTTATGTCGTGAAAGAAACACCAAAGTGCATATTTGATTCAAGTGAGAATATTTTTAGTTGAGAAGCACCTCAATGCATCAGTTGATGTTCCTTGATGCGCCTTCCTGCATCTTTTTGTATGATGCACTTAAACGTTTGGTCTGAGCTACAGAGTTCACGCATCAACTGATGCTTTGAAGTGCATCTCGACTGAAAGGAATCCTCACTTGAATCAAATGATGCACTTCGGTGTTTCTTTCACGACATACAAAAATGCACCCAAATGCATCAAATGCGAATCTGATTCTTCGAAGAAGCCATAAAACTCACTTTAGTGCATCAATCGATGCATTCTGGTGCATCAATCGATATGATGCATTTAGTTTCCTGTGTGCAGAGCGTCCAATTTGGAAACCACTGCCTATAGCATTTTTGCCATCAAGATGTGATAACTCGTTGAGTCATAGATAAGATTACCTCACCACTTGCCTCCACGCACTTGGAGCTGCTCGTAACAAACAACATCCGTGAGGGATGGAACAACATCTTTTTCCCCATTTGATATGATGCATTTAGTTCTCTGAGTGTGGCTGGCTTACAGGCGCGCCGCGAAATGTTCCAATATTTTTCACTGAAATAACACTTACTTCCAAATATGTGCTAATTTAGTTGTTTTTTACATGTAAAATGTTTCTGAATTTAAAACTTTTTTTAAAGGCAAGCAACCTAAGCACACTAACTGAGCGTTGCAGAGTGTTAGATAAGTCTATATTCATGACAAGTGAAAAAATCTTGAAATCCTTTGAAACGAAAAATTTGGGAACCTCTGTTCTAGAGAATCAATCGCACGTTCCCCTTATACATTGTCGGAAGCCCAAATTCTTGTATTTTTTTCACCTGGAACTCTGTTTCGTGGACCACAGTGGCGGAGTGGTTAGCACAGCACGCAATGATGCCAGGGGCCCTGGTTTGGAATCCCATTCTGGCCAATGATGTTCTCTGTGAATGTCCGTTCATCGATTTCACCATGTCATCACTCATCCTCATCGTCGCGATTTGCCAAGAGTTGCAGAAAAGCGAAGTAAAATAACTTCCATACAGTGTTGCCAACTTAGCTCTCTTGGAGCCAGATCTGGCTCTTTCGTGCACTCGTTTGCCTGTGAACTGGGGCACCAGCCCCCGTGCCCCACTATGATACCATCACTGGTTCCGGCCCACATAGACCAACTTTTGCCATGATTATACATTTTGCACGTGACGGTAATATTGTTATATTGGCTGCGTCACCCCATCCCCTCTTATATCCCCAGCTACTTTTTTATAACGCCGTGTTGACGTGAAATTCACATAATATTGTTATCAGGGAATCCTTTATTTTCGATTTTGTACGACCATGAGATGGATGATGCTGCCGGATCTAGATAGTGAAAACTAAGAATAAATTGTCATCAATTTAGAGTTATTGGTAATAGCAGCGCCCCACCCCTTTGACAACTAACATTACTCTAGGAAGCAGTTCGTAAATCTAGCTCTTTGAAAATCTGTTTCAACTCCATTGAAGGTGAAATTTAGCTCCAGGTTTGGGAACACTGCTTCCATATATGAGGCTGTATAGAGTAATAAATCCCTCCATGGGATAAATAATTTCCCTTGTGTGACTTTATTTTTCTTCAAACGAAATATGTGTTTTCTTACTGCACATATACGATGCTCAAAATGCAGGATACATTTTTTTAAATTCCTCCTTGACGCCACATTTAATATTTATGTTACCTTGCCATTTGGCACACACGGAAGATGCACTACGTAGAATTATCAGCGATAAATGAAGGTTCGACCAGGACTCGAACTCGTGTCAAAAATTTTCGAACAATCTATTTCAAGTTAGTAAAAGAGTAAGACAAAGTCTAGCACAAATACAACGGGAACTATATCTACAATACAGTTAAATAACTCGACACTGAAAATCGACTTCGGAAATGTTGATTAGTTCTACAGTGCTTTTCATGGTCAAGTCGCCCGTGGAGCGGCGGCTAGCGCGCCGGGCAGCGAGAGCGCGTCTGCCAGCAAACTGGATGCTACATCCGCGTAACTGGAACCGCTAGCTTAATGAAATAGGCTCGTACACTTACGTTAACAGTTACAATTAAAATGAGCACGTACCGGTACCTTGTTACAAGAGGTGTTGGAAATGTTGTTCTCCTGCATCCACACATTTACGGCAATTTTGAGGAAATTTTCACAAACACGCATCAGTGTTCCAAAAATACTTCAATTTTTCTCCTGAAGTTTTCTTTCAATTCTTCTAATGTCTGGCTTCAGGATTAAAAGCTTGATAGCTCAGCACCCAAACGTTATGGAAATGTGTGTTTCTTGTGCAAGGCGCCGGAGGATTTTTTGAAGAGTACGTTCGAATCGTGCTCCAACGTCGTCTACTTTCTCCTCAGCGAGCACACGCCGTTTCACTCGTCGCTTCTTATCAAGAACAGGCCCTGTTTCCCTAAATTTGTTCACAAGTATCGGAACACCGTCTCTGTGTGAAACAGGAACATCTGGGAATTCTGCTGCAAAACGTATTCTAACTTATCTACAAGACTTCGTAATGACGTAAGAGTCTTGCATAAAAATTCCTTTGTTTTAAATTGTAGGTACAGCGTGGCATTATTACACTGCAATCTAAAACACTTGTTAACAACTTAACACCTCAAAAGCACGTGCAAACTGGATACCAGCTATCTGGATACTGAAGCACTGACGCGTCCAGTGTACGCACAGCTGTGGAAATGCCGGCAGACGTAGCCTCACTGCCCGGCCTGATAGCCGCCGCTGGACGGGCGACTTGACCGTGAAAAGCACTGTACAAGGCTACAACTGTAACTGCTAAAGTAATAACACAAGGTAAGATCATTCTGGGTCAAATATTTCCTACGTTTGTAAAAATGTCTTCCTACAAAGTTTATCTTTCTTCCTGTAACCATTGTTGTACAAATAGCGTACAACTACATCCATTTCACAATCCTTCAAATGCTACGTATCAGCTTATAACACAGACCTGCGAAATAAAATTTTCTTTTTGCAGCATAAGGGAAAACAGGTGTTCTTACCTAATTTTGATGTGCTGAATTCAAATCTGCGTATCCCGTAAGGATTTCTTGCAATAATGACATGAAATATTTATTGTCTTACTGATTTTTCATTAATACTCAGCATCAACAAAATAGATTTTTGGATGGATGGCAAATTTCAACTGTTTACAAACCAATACGTGATTCTCTAAGTATTTTGAATGCTGATCACGCAAATGACGTCCATTTTTACCTATCACGTCAAGATTTTTCACAATCAAAACTCTCATATTCGCCATTTCATTATGTCTGTTACAGAATGCAAACAAAATAAATTTAAACAAAGGAAATTTCGGTTGTTTACAAACCAATTCGTGATTCTGGAAGTATTTTGAATGCTGATCACGGAAACGAACCCTTGTAAATATCTTGATGTATACGATGTATGTAAATATGTGAAGCTGGGTATAATGTCTAGAAAAATCTGCACATTATATTTCCAATTTTACATTATATGTGCTTATGCCATATTCTGTGCCCGTCCCATGAAAAAAATCTAGATCCGCGTAAGTTCTAACCTAACAACGTAAGGCATTAGAATTGTACTTGTGTAAATAATGCATATAAGTTGGTAAGTTCATTGCTTTATTTTACTTCGCTCTTTGTGCCACTTTCGGCTAACTTGCGAAGATAGGGATGAGTGATGATATGATGTAATTGATGAATGGACACTCACAAACATCCATGCCCAGGCCAAAATTCGAACCCGGCGTCGTAGCGCGATGTGCTAACCACTCCACCACGGGGGCCGGCTATATAAGTTGGTTAGGAGGGTTAACCTTTGTGTTACCAGCATGTTTGAGAAACCAATTTTCGCGAGGTGGTAGCAGCTGGATGTGTCCAGCACCAAACCTAATTTATTTCGGACACCTCTCCTCTAAGAAGTAAATCCCTGTTGTGTGTGTGTGTCAGTGTGTGAACGACTTCAGAGCAAAAATGTTGGTCAGTGTTCCTCCAGTACAATATCCACTTTGTGTTCCTTTCACTTTCGCAAGCGTAACGGTCCGTGAGTACAATGCATGACCTTTGAACCAACCGTCTAGACGGTGCAGTTGTCGACCACAAGGCCACTCGCTCCGTTGCAGAAAGCTCCATGGGAAGTGGGCGTGTACTCGCCCATCTTTTTTTTTCCTTCCTCGCAAACACTCACAAGACCTTGCACCTAGATTGCAGACCTGGTATTTTTTTTTCAAATCTCAAAACAACGTACTTCGTTCTTGAGGGAAAATTATGTCTCCAGATCGGAATGAAATGTGGTTCGGGAGGGAAAGAGCGGTGTGTTAGATGTGCGTATAAAAAAACAAAGGAAAGTTTGAGGTCATCCGCCTGTCCAAGGACGAGAAGGTGAATTGGCAGTGGCATGGGAACATTCTGGCACTAAATTGACGGAATATATAAAAAAAATACAGACCGAGGCAACTGTAAAAAGGCTACAGTGATTCCATGAGGTCCACACCATATATTTTGGTTAACGTTTAACCCCAGTAGGGTTAAAATACCACAGGTCGAAGAAATTCTTAACCCCGCTTTAGACAGAAACATTTCCTTTAACATTCTTGCTAACATAAATGCTATGAAAATGCTTCCAAAAATCTCATAGCAGATAGGACTTTACACGAAAGCTCTTGCGAATACAATGTATAACATACTGGGTAGCCAGAATTAAAGTTACCCAACTCTGAGCCTTCTGTAGCCTGTTTGAGGCATCGTAGAACTCTGAAATTTGGTGAATCCACTATGCAGACCATGGGAAGGGGATGGCGATAAAAAAGTTCAATTTTCCGCCACCACGTTGAAATGTGGCGCTGTACTTCCATGCTGGGTTGTAATAATGACGTAAACGGCTCCAATTGGTTATGGATTTGCCTTTACCTTGCAATCTTGCAATAAACGAGAGATTATTTTCTCGCAACTTCCAGCCACTAACAAATGTCTTTCTAATTAATAACTCAGCTAAATCACTTAACGTGATTATTTGTACAACCCATCATGGAAGTACAGCGCCACATTTCAACCTGGTACCGGAAAATTGTAGGAACCTGTAGGAAGGCGAAGATGGAAGGATAACGTTGAGATGGACCTAAAGAAAATCGGTAAGGATGGAAAGATTGGATTGATCATGCCCAGGATAGTTACAGATGGTAGGCTTGTGTTTCTGCAGCCATAAACCTTCGGGTTTAAGAAGGTTAGAGAGTTAGTTAGTTAGTTATTATATGATATACATGATTATAATTGTTGCATTTCTGATCTCTGTGGAATTTGTACGGTGACACTGTGTATATGAGGCATTAAGGATATTAAGGGCGAACTGAACACAGTCGATTTTGTTGCATCATATAGACTACATTGAAGACTGCAGGAACTCATGCAACATCTGACAGGAATCTGCCTCGTCTCTAATACTCTGAAATGTGCTTTAGAATGGTACGGTGCACGTGCTTTAGAAAAGGAAAGCCGTTTTTGAAAATTGCGGATTCCCTAAACTTGTATTTTGCGAGTTCGCTAATATCCGCAACGCCTCGTATATTGTTCGAGGCTTGAAACGAGAACGAGACAGACATAGACGAGACCCAGACTCAGCCAAATACCACTCCTGCATCTAGTGAAACATTTGGCTCGGAACTTGGAAGAAATTCTGGCACCGAGACCAGCGTAGGAGGAAATTTTCGCCAACGAAGCACGGGCGGGGGAAAAAAAGTTATCGCTTTTAGCCACATGCATGCAGACGACTCTTGGGGAGGAGAGAACGCAATTATTCGATTTATCGCATGGAGCCTGCAACTCATCACACACACACACACACACAAGTGCAGCTGCCTTTACGAGACAATTGCAACACGGCCCCCACAAAAGTGGTTTATCTTATCCAACCTCAAGGTTAGCGTCCTGCCATGCACCAACGCGTTCGCAGACACAACGTCTGGAATCTCAGAACTGCCAGCAGTGAGAGAGAGATAGAGAGAGCATTGGCCAGACTTGTTAAGATTGTGATGTCTAGACTGCACTGGAAGTCGAGAGGAGAGGAAGGGGGTAACTGCAACATGAGGACGACGTCGTTGCAGCCAGACAAGAGTAAACGCCACTTTGACCTTGAGACTCTTTGGTGGTAATTAGAAAGGCAGGTTGCGGAGGGGAGGGGGGAGAGGGAAAAAGTACTTGACGTCATCATCTATGTTGGGGTAAAGGCTTGTCTGCAGGAGGAGAATGTACGTACAAGCCGCATTTGTTGGAGAAATGCCTTCGCTTTTGTTTCTGTCCGCATGGTGTATTGAGGTGTCCGGCGCCTGAATGCGTGTTCATATTTTCACCTGATGAGAGCGTTTACGGCGCTGCAGTTCGTTGCATGGGCTAATGAAGGTAACGTTGGCCCGAGTTAGCAATGACATTTTCAAAAATGTCTCCCTCCTTTCGAAGATGCGCTACGATATCCCGGTGTCCGGTAAAAATGGCAACGGGAAAAATGGCCAAGTAAAAATGGCAAACGGAAAAATGGCGCAAGTAAAAATCACAAACAGAAAGCATAAGCAAATGATAAATAATCTATATAAATAATTCATATGCAAATTGTAAAGAAGAAAAATATTGATCCTGTGTTTAACAAAATCAATATTTATTCAACTTGGGTTTCGTCACCTTTTACTGTATTTAGCTAACAAAACTTATTCACCTTTGATATCGTCACTTTACATGCATTGCAACTTTAGGTTATGTACTGCTACTCGTAAGAAATCCTGCATTGTTCTTTTGTTAGCACTGTCTGTATAAATTCTCGCAGTTCTTTCTTTGGCAGTTGCCTTCTCTCAGCCTGCAAAATGATCGCTTTCACTGCTGCATTTTCTTGCTGGACGCACCCGCATCCACAAAATAGCCTAGAGTACTCTGTAGGATGTTTAGACCCCACCAAATGGAAAAACTTGTTGTTTTATTGTTTCTACCTTCAAGTATACGAGGTTCTCTTATACCGTCCAAAATTAGGACACTTGGCTATCTTTACAGCATCATAATCAGGTGAATGATTATGGTCATAGGAACACATAGAATTTTGTTTCAACAATTTTGTTTTTTAGAATTCCTCGACACTTGAATTTGTTCCTCCACCTTATAACATTCTTCAGATCAGACTGTTGTAGAAAGAAGAGCTTCTCTCCAGCTTTCCCAAATTTAGCAATTTTCATTTTAAGAAGGTAAACAAGTTCGTCCCTCTCAGTGACACAAATTAGTGCGAGGGGGTTAGATAAGGGCTGACTTGTAGTCCTACTAGTAACAAACATGTGTGATTGGTCAGCAGGTGCGCGCAGGTTACCTTTTATTAACATGTGATTCTATAGCGGCAGTAACTCCTGCCAAAAGAAATAAAGAAATAAACGGCATGATAATTATTTTTGGAAACATCAAATAAAATGTATCCATTCAAAGACAAATTAATTTTAAAAGATACCAAAATTATATTAAATTTAAATTTCTCAATTTTCATGTAAAATCGTAATATATTGTATTTGCCACTTTTATTCTTGTCATTTCTACCGTTCCCATTTTCGTGTCCTCCCGTTTCGCCTTATCCCGTTTCGCCTTATTGAGTTTTCACCTCCGCCAATATAATTTCGCCTTACACACAAAAAGTTTGCTGCCAGCGAATATTATCGACATGAAGGGTCATTATTATTAATGACCATGCTACATTGAGATATATATATATATATACTTTTTTATTATGTAAACGGATTTATATTAACTGTATTAGTAATTTTGGTACTATTTATCCTGACATTTGTAAGAACAAATTTTAGGTTAGGTTAGGTTAGGTTTGTGTATAAGGCGAAACAGGATAAGACGAAACGGGATGTCCCGTTTCGCCTTAGAAAGTTAGTGTCACATAAATCACGCGAAATTGTATTGGGGGGGGGGTGAAAACGCAATAAGGTGAAACGGGCCGTAATCACCATTTTTTGCCTTTGCCATTTTTTCCGTTTGCCTTTTTCACTTTGCCATTTTTACCTAAATTCCATATTTCACATTCTTATTTGTGGAAAATTACATTTGTCTTCGGCCGAGTTGTCTGATAATTTCGTTCAGGTGTGGACTTCTGCGAAAATTAATTTCCATCCTCTCTCTCATTTTCCCCTACTTACTTTTCGTTTTTCCGACACATCTCCCTCCTTCTATGTTTTTCTCTTCCTACACCTCTTCCTCTCTATCTTTTTATTTCTTCTTTCTTTTTATCTTTCCAACTTGGGGCCTTTTCTATCTCTTTCTTGATCATTCTTCCTCCTTCTCTTTGCCTCTCTCTCTCTGCTTATTTCTTTCTATTTTCCAACTTGGGGTCTTTTCTCTATTCTTCTCTCTCTCTCTCTCTCTCTGTCTTTTCCCTTTTTCCTATACCTCTCACTATCCTTCAATCTCTTTCGTTCTATTCTTCTGTTTCTTTTTCTTCCTCTCCAATGGTAACGCCATCTCCTTGTAATCAAGGGGTCCGGGTACGATACCCGGTGGAGGCACATAGTTGT
Source organism: Lepisma saccharinum (assembly GCF_977018435.1). NCBI lineage: Eukaryota > Metazoa > Arthropoda > Insecta > Zygentoma > Lepismatidae > Lepisma > Lepisma saccharinum. The sequence continues at coordinate 95,708,249 of NC_139232.1, read as the reverse complement.
TCAGACCGCGAACCACTGCCGATTTCTGTGATTAATGTGCACATAAAAACAAAATAGAAGAAACGCTTTGTTTTTCTTTCTCCATATCCTCTTCCTTATTTATCATGTTCCTGCAACGCCCTTTTACAGAAGGTCGTTTCACGTCCATGGTAACAAAGTTAGAACCCACATCACCTTAAGAAAAACCGTGACGTCACGAGCGGTGGTGCTCCACGTGATACACCTGTCTTGCAGCAATGGCCCTGCAGCGGCGTTTCCATTGGAGGAGACTGCGTTGAAGAACACATTGGTCCAAATGATCATATTCCTCCTGACAAGCTTTCCAAAGGTCCTCAATTGTGTGGGGCCGTCTGCTTCCCAAGGCTCGTTTCAACAACGGAAACCCACAAAAATCCATGGAAGAGGCATCGGAGGATTTCACAGGGATGTCTGTAAAGGGGATTGAATGAATGCCCGTTTCACGTGCCATCCGATCCATGTATGCCTGCGTGGACTTTGCCGTATGACTGGAAGCCTTGTCCTGGTGGATGACAACACGAGATGTGTCGCTGCCACAGAGAGAAGGAATATCATGTATATAAAGTGGCTCCAAAATATTCGTCTGGTAATAGGCTACATTTATTTTAGCCTTTTTTCCCACTCTGCGCAGTGGAAGTTTGCCGTTATGGCAGTAACCACCAACAACCATGAACCCGCGTGGAAAACTTTCAGCACATTCACGTACCCACTCAGATCGACCTCTTGCATCACGTGGACGATAGTAGATGGCCCTTTTATTACCACATCACGACAGATACACCCATGCTTCATCCAGGGACACCACATACTTCCAGCGGTCCCCTGCCAGATGGCGTTCGTAGAGCTTCCGACTGTTGGTCTTCCTCTCCTGGACATGTGAGGCACGCAACTTATGAACTTGAGCCTTGTGCTTCCGCACAAGTTGTAAATCTTGGGCTATGATGCGATTCACAGTTGCAGGGAAACATTGCACTGCCTGTGCAATCACTCTTTGCGTTGCAGGGTTTTCACATCGCACCAAGGATCTCACTTTCCGCACAACATCGGAGGAACGCTTGGGCTTCCGATATGTCCGAGGCCCACTTTGACTGGTTCCAGCAACAGGTACGGTGCAAGCTTTATGGCGATTCAACACTGCATTGATGCCCTTCTTTGACACATGGAATGCTTTCATGTGGCACTGTTTAATTATCTGGCAATAACTATAACCAACGTCGGAAAGGGCACAGATGTACCCCTCCCAAAAGACTGGAATTTTTGGTGCAATATAAACACTCACTCACACACCAACCATCGTCTTTGAAAGTCAACACACAGTACTGTCGTCCTACTGGCTCTGGCTGCTCAGTGCTGTAGCTACGTGCTGCTCCCTGGTGATCGAAATCGTTACCATCAACGTGAAACAACCTTCTGTAATAATCCCCTAGTGGGTTTAAAAAAAAAAAAACGGGTAAAACTAAACATACGAGTCAGGCACGTATCCAGGAATTCCTTTCGGGGGGGGCCAACACCATTTTTAAGGGGTATAATAAGAACCTCACAATTGTATATTTAACACCAGTGGTGGCAATGGGTTTCAAAACGGGGGGGGGGGGGGGGCGGTGCAAGGAAAGTTTACTTTCTCTTGGTAGACAAGGCTTAACATTAAGAGGCCATAATGTTGAGGGGAAAAAATGGGGAGCAACTATCCCTTAAATCGTCGCCACTGTAAGGCTGTCATTTTAATCAGAACGTGAAATCGGAACATTTTTTACCACTCGACTCCTCTGTTTCCATGCATTAACATTGTGTGCCAGAACGATCTCAGTATGTGTGTTTGTCCATTTCATCTCATCAGGCATAAAAACATCTATGGTGTCTTTGAGTGTTTTTACGAGGCTGTTACACATGCACGGGATGGACAATCCACTCGACAACGCGAGATTCAAATTGTGGGCTGCGAACTGGCTGCAGACAGCTCTCGAATATTTCTCTCTGATTCGAGCCTGAACACCACTAAAGTGTCTTGTCCTCCCATGTTTGCAGCTCTTATAAAAGCCGAAACCCACCAAATTGTTCAGATTCAGGCTTTAGCACTCACAAGTGTTCAAAAATGTCTGTCGCAGCTTCCGCTGTCTTGTCATATATCGGCACGAAACAAAGGAAGTCTTCTCGAATACGGCTGGATCACGAAACAATTAATGCACAGTTCCGTTCCCAACACATCTAATGTTTCGTCTCCCAGTATGATCAAATGCTTACTCATTTATCTCCAGTGACGTGCCCAAGGGAGGGTTGGTGAGGTCATAACCCCATTTGACCCAGTATTCTTTTCTTTCTTTTTATACCCCTCTCCATTCCGAAAATCCTGGGCACGCCACTCTTTATCTCGGACACATTTTTTAAAATCAACTCACCAGAAGTTTTATCGTTCCGTATTGGAGATTAAAGTAAGATGCGTTCTTCCTGCAGGTTTGGATATGATCCTTTAGGGTGCTGTCGTCTGCCTGCCTTCACACCTAACTTTAACAAGGCCCTAATTTTCCATCATTGTGACTTGGATTTTCAAGACTTAGGAAGGTTTCAGACCAAAGGGACACGCGATACATGTCGATTGGAATGGGCCAATCAACAGCAACGTTTCACACCGTAGCGACACAAAAGGCCGGATAAACCTAATTTCGACTTGTAAAATCCTCAGGCGACACGGTGTGAAATCTCCCTTATTAGGCTACTGTCATTGTCACCTCGAAGTAGTAGCTCTTGTTGACCACAGAAGAAAAAAAATCTCCTCAACCGGTGAGAATGCTCCTCAGTTTTCTTCTCTCTCCTATATTTTCTGTGCTTGTTCACTATACAGGCAACACCTTACGATTTGATATACACAGGACATTACTATGTAGACATTTTAACGAAAAATCGGTTGAAGTCAATGATGGATGGCTAGGTGGCTCAGTTGGTAGAGCCCTGATTCGGGTTCTGGTAGAGCCTGCAATTTCTGCCTAAAATGTCTGCATATGCAACATCTTCTTGCTCGCTCTTCTCGACATTCATAAAATTTTCGGCTCTCTTTATGGTAGTTAAGTGTTTGAATGTGTTTCAAACCCAGCAGGCTTAAACAAAAGTATTTTTTTTATACCATGAAATTCTCGGAATGCATATACGAAATTTAGTTCTGGCAAAACTAAATCATCACTCAAAACTGTGATTTTCAGTTGATCTATGCAGCTTATTTCTCTTTTAATAAATCATTCAAATATCCGGTACTGCTGAAATATTCACGAGAGAGAGAGAGAGAGAGAGAGAGAGAGAGAGAGAGAGAGAGAGAGAGAGAGAGAGAGAGAGGCCTTGATCTCTTCGGCCCTCGACCCGAACTAGCACTACACTGAGGCCCCAGAAGTTCTACTGTCGTCAATGTCTTCATTTTCGAATCACTATATCTTATAAAGCAACCAGAGGACGCTGACTGATCTGATCACCAATCGACTGTATGAATTGTCACACTTACCTCTGAAATCTCATTAACCGATTCTTTCTACAGATCAACCGAAAAATTGAATCCGCGTATTTATATCCTCATTATATTCTAGAACGTTCCGCAGATAAAACGATTCATTAATATTGCCAGTAGTTGACTCCTTCTCTCATTCAAGAACGTACCCTCTCCCGCCTTCCAGATATTAGAAATTACAACGAATCGCCCTACGTGTGGCTCTACCTTTGTTGTGCAGCTTCCAAATGCTGACAAGTCTCTACATAGTGCTCAAGTCCGCTGCGACAACATCGAAAGCGCAAGAAAAGTTTACATGCAATATTATCAACAACAGGGTTATAGAACATTCTCCGTCTTGTCTCGATAATTATTTCTCCCAAATTATCATCACGTTATTCAAGAAGCCAAAATTCTATTTTTATCTAGTGCAAACAGAAAAATTTCCTGAAGGGGGGTTCGAGTCTCCTGATTCCCACCTTGGATACGTGCTATTGACAATAATAGGGTTATAGAATACTCTCCGTCTTATCTCGATAATTATTTCTCTCAGATTTATAAATTTATTATCTTCACATTATTCAAGACGCCAAAAATCTAATTTTATCTAGTGTAAATTTAAAAATGTCCTTAGTGGGGGCGGCTCGAGCCACCTTATCCCACCTTGGATACGTGCTATTAACAATAACAGGGGTATGAAACATTCTCCGTCTTGCCTCGATAATTATTTCTCTCCTAAATTATTTTCACATTATTCAAGGAGCCAAAAATCTAATTTTATCTAACGTTAACTGAAAAATTTCCTGGGGAGAGGGTCGAGCCCCCTGTGCCCCATCTTGGATACGTGCTATTATCAATAACAGGGTTATGGAACATTCTCCGTCTTGCCTCGATAATTATTTCTCTCCTTAAAATATTGTCACATTATTTTATTTCACACCACAAGAAACAAAAAAAAACTCATTTTATCTAGTGTAAACCTAAAACTTTCGGGGGGGCTCGAGCCCCATAAGCCCCCCTCTGGATACGTGCCTGATACGAGTATATTATAAAATTGAAATATACTATTCCCCTCTGACACTAATGTATTGTACATTTAATCTGTGTTTGTTTAATGGACTGAATCAGAAACCATTTAATAATATTGTTTTATTTATTAAGAAACTATCTGATTACTACTCAAATAGTACGAGTTGAATTGATAATGAAGTTCACGTTGTAAATCATTATACTAAATAAATTGACGAAAATTTTTGTTATAAAATACTGTATTTGACAAGGAGTTCGACTTAAGTTCCTGGATGGAGTAACGGTTAACGATGTTGCTTTGTAATATCGGGTTTTTAAGGTTATTTTTCCTAAGGAGGCACATTGCGGCTATCTGACTTGAAACTATGTGCACACCAATTAGCCCATCGAACCGCAGAGGAGAGGGGTGGCACAATGAAATTTTAATTATAGCTATAATTTTTGAACCCATAAAACAATTTTATGCACACAGTTATTTGCTTATTTTATGTCAGTTTTCTTAAATGTCAAGAATAATTACACCGACGAAAACAATGATGATCTGATTAAATACATGATGGGACTCGCACACTGTAACCCAGGATTCGAATTTAGCTATAGTAACTGCACCACAGAGGGCTGCATAAAATGTGTTATCATGTAACTTTTTCCTTCGGGGACAAATCTTTGAAAATTTGAAGATTTTCAGAAATTGGGTGGACGGACGAACGCACCATGCGACACAAAATATGTCATATCTCTGAAAGTATGTGGAGTATTGTGATGATTTAGGTATTGTTGGAGAGGAGAAGGACAGTCCTAACAGAAAACAACTGTGTTAGCACTTTTACCTGCTCAGAAAGTAGAAAAAATCTTTAAAGAAAGTAATATGTTATGACGAAAAAGGCACTGCACTTCGGGTAATTGTTTGGTAGAGAATCCCAAGTTTTACCACAATGAAAATTCTTACACAGCATAATCAATACATGTTCAACGTAATATTCAAAAATCAGAATGGTAATATTATTCATGATAAAAATATCACAGGTTCCAGTATTCACTGTACCATTGTTTCCACTGGCACACAGTCATATTTATGACAAATGGTCCTAAAACACTCACAAATTATCACTAATATGTCACGGTTTACAAAATCTCTACTATTTCAGATAATGGAACACATAAGCATAACATTTTCATTCCACTGATGTTTGTGTCAGCATAATAAAAAATATATTTCGGTGTTCGGATCATTCAGATGAGGTGCGCTGAAGACTTGCACGTGTCACAAAATCTTCACTGTAGTGGCGTAGCGTAGTTTCCTATGCCCCCACCCCCGCCCCGCAAGAAAAATATTTGGGGGGCCCCTTAATGAGAAAATGTCGAGAATTCTATAACGAATGATGATGCCAGAGGAGGACGGATAACAGTTGTACAAGAAATTAACTTTTACCCATATTTCTGGAAACAAAATCAGGATGGTTTCAATCTCTCTTACTTCAACGCAGTGATGCAATCAGGATTCGTTCTTGGAGGACGGGGATGCTTCATGCGGCCAGATATGCAGACCATGATCTTCCTTTGCTTGATATAATTAACAAAAAAAAAAACACATACACGTATGTTGAAAAAACATTTTTTTTTGTGGGGAATTATTTTTTAATGGATTAGCTCTGGTTAGCGTTGGGTGGGGCTTCAGTTTTTGAATCTGTAAGTAATTAAGGTACTGAATGTTCAGTATTGTATTCACAGATGAAAATTCTTAGCAGCTACAACCACAAACAACCCTGCCCTAACAGCACGTCTGAGTAAACTGACAGGCTGGTAAACGTTTTCAAACTGACTAAATGGTTCAGAACATTCGCCACAGGTTGCTCCACTTACACCTGAGACATTCTAGTGATGTAAATAGTCCTTGTCGGTTGACATCGTATTGGATATAATATATCGTATGGGAAATAAAGAAATTCACCTGCCATATACAGGGTGTATCATAAGTAATGGAGCAAACTGACACAGTGGAAAACAGGGGCGGCGCCAGAAATTTTCGACCGGGTGGGCAGAAGCTCCATAGTGATAGATTAGGGTGGGCAGTATAAATGTAAGACCATGTATGTGTACATAAGACGTATGTATCCCCCTCTCTCTTACACTCCCGATTTTCCTCTTACTTCTTTTCCCTTTCCTTGTTTTCCTCTTTATTCTTTTCTAATCTATTCTCGCATCTTGTTCCATTTCCTTTTGTTTTGTCTCGGATGGACACAATTATTTCAAGGAAGTGTTTACACATGCGCAGCCATACACCAGCCATACATTCTAATCACATTCTTTCATGCATGTTAATACAGTGAAATAAATGTGAATTAAGTTTAACCTTGTGTTGCAAATACAAGGCACATATACGTACTTGATTTTATGTATTCGGCGACAATGATTAAACAAAGTGCTATGGTAGACAATCGTGAAGTTTCTCGTAATTTAAATGCATGTTCCTGAGCATAGTATTTTCATCGTATAAGTTTTTGACTGAAAGAGTTTTCTTACTCCTTGGGGGTTACTTTTCTTAGCTTACAAGGTTTGTACAAGTGACAAATCTATCTGAATGTTTGTAGTAGCAGCGATTGGGTGCCAACATTTGAGGGGCAAGGACAATATACGCAGGGGTGCCCATCCCTCCCCCAAGGCTAATGGCGCATCCCCACAAAAATCATGTCCATGTCATCCGCCCCCCCCCCCCCGAAATCATATCATTTGCGCCCTGAAACTATATCGTAATCCCTACACCGAAAGTAACTTTTTCCTTAGCTTTTGTTACAAATGATGCACCTGCTTTAAAATAAGCAGTATACCAACACTAAGCACTATATTTTAAGAAGTGATGTTACTCATGAATATGGAGAATATCGCTCATGTCTTGTAATGCAGCTATAGCATAAAAATTCACATCCACCTCAGTAAAGCGCCAAACACGCATTGTTGTAACAAACACATTATTGCGAGCGAAGCAAGCAAGAACATTTTTACATCCATTTCTTTGCAGGCTTTAATTTAACGGGGTGTTAATACTTTCTTAGGATCCCGGGATATTTAGTCTTTTCCAACTTCTGTTTTGGCACGTTCGGGGTCGAAAACGTGTGGATACCATATCGCTAAATACAGTCTCCAAAATTTAATGTTCAAACTCTCTCTGCACTACAGAAATCCCTTGACAATCTAAGATTTAACACTTTATCAAGAGCTTCCTATCTCCCCTTTTAAATTTAATACTCAATCCTACCACAAAAATGTCCATGCCAATTTTAGACTTACTGTTGATATTGAAGAGTAGACATTGATTCCTCCAAAAAATTAATTCTCAGTCTAGTCACCAGAATTTCTGCAACAGTCTACGACAATAGTAATACACAAGAATTGGATACCTTAATGCTCAATGCCCCTCTAACTAAAATACCGGCCATAATCTAAGACTTAGAGTTGAATACTGTTCCCGCCAACGTTTAATTCAGAATTCCCCCCAGAACCCACGTGTCAATTAAGGCCTAATATATAAGAGTTGGATATTTGTCCCCCCCCCTCGCACCTCGCTTTCTTTCCTCATCTAATGGATTAAATATGGTGAATTTAAGGTGTAAAATTTTTACCTGTATTTTGAAAAAATATATAAATGTTCAATTTTACATTATTTGAAGGGAAAAAAACCCAAAGAATTTCGATGGCGCAGACTGCACCATAATCCCCCCTGTGGGCACCCCTGAATATACGTTTTCTTGGTAGAAAAGGCTTAGCATAAAGAGGCCATAGTGCGGGGGCAAAAAGTGGCAAAATGTGGCTGGGGAACTTCCCGCTCCTCCTAATCGCCGCCACTGAAGGTTTGGATTAAAATGAACGTCTTATTAGGAATGATTTAAAACACACACGGAAACAAATTATTTGTTCATTGTCCATTAAGTATCCCTAGGCTAATGAAAGGCTATTTTGACAAAATATCACTCGTCATAAGTAATAAACAAGTAAGATTGAGAAATCTGTTCAGAATTTAAGTGATTATTAGGTAAGTTGCTATTCGTTTTCTAAAGAACTGTCATATTACTAATGTGGGAGAAGCAATACACGTATGGTTACATGAACATATTTTTTGAGGTAACAAAATGATTTAGGACGCAAGGAATTCATCGAAGTTGATCATCGTACCAGTAATACTTCATCTATTTTTCATTGGGTTGAATGGCGTGACCATTTCGAACACACTAGAATGTCAACCTCTATCCTGTGCAGCATACCCTGGAAACTTTATTCTTTCAGGGTAACGAGTCCCTGGCGCCTGGAACCACTGTCAAAGTAATAATTTATGAGGGTTTGTATTTTGAGTGTCAGCGTGTGTTTGTTTTCGCCCCTTCGTTACTTTCATCTAATCACCATTGAACCTTATAATGTCGTCATTATTAAAATTACTCTCCAAAAATGGAGTGTGATTAGTTTATACCTCTTAGAAAGTTGAGGTGGTAATTTCAATCGCACAGCGTTTCATTAGTGGATCAAGGCAGCTAATTCCGTGAAAAATGACGCTGTTTTCCGAAAGTCTCAAATATTTTTCTCAGGCAATCAATCACCCTCTTCAAATAGACGCATCTTCTGTGGTGATAAACTGCCACGTTTGGTGCGAGTTCTTTCTGTATATTTTTCCCCAATGGCATAAAGCTGTCGCATTATAATAAAGAGGTCCTGTGTTTGACTCTCCCCTCCTCTGGTGGAAGCACAATGCACACTGGTTCGGACTACACGTTAAACTGTAGGTTTAGTCCCGATTAGCCTATCTGAGCATGAAAGTGGGCTTAGAAACAAACTAACAAAATCGTTTTCTATACTTCGTGACATAACTTTTTTTTCTTTACTTCAGCTGCATCTACAGATTCTGTTGACATTTTCGGCTGATTCATGTGACAAAATTTGTGTGGAACGAGAATTTCTAAATAGAATAAGCCACTCATTAGCAATTGAATAATTCTGTAGCTTTTTCCATATATATAACTGATTTATTAAAATTTATTCACTTCGGTATTGTAGTGATTGTTGTGATTCCTTCTTTTTAGTAGAACGAATATAAAGTTGATATTTCGTATACCATATTGATATTTGAAGATGACAGGTATATAAAAATTGTAATGAAAAGAAAAGGGACACTTCTGGAATTGTAATGCAGAGCTAATTAAAATTATATTATACTCTATAGCAGGCATGTCCAACTTCAATGAAGCAGTGATCTACTTTTTATTGTCACAACAGGCAGTGAGCTACTATTAATCGTTAATGTTTGCAAAAATTTGTACCTACTCAGCCATTATACATTATAGAAGTTAAACTCAAATAACGTATATTCGTATAATTACAATAGATAACTGCGATCGACCGGTCAATCGCGATCGACGCGTTGGACATGCCTGCTCTATAGCATACTTAAACCCGAAGGTTTATGGCTGCTAGTGTTGCCCACGAGACGAGACGGGACAGGCTTTTAAAAATTCGAGACGAGACGAGATTGATCATGTGTCCCTTTGACAAACGAATATTTTCGAGACGAGACAGCATTTCACAGCATTTCCACGAGACGAGACAGGCCAAAGTCTCGTCTCGTGGGCAACACTAATGGCTGCAGCAACACAAGCCTTCCATCTGTCCCTATCCTGGGCAAGATCAATCCAATCTTTCCCATCCTTACCGATTTATTTTAGGTCCATCTCAACGTTATCCCTCCATCCTCGTCTTAGCCTTCCTACTGGTCCCTTACCATCAGGTTTCCCAACAAGAATCCTGTAAACTATTATTTCCTCTGCCATTCGTGTCACATGGCCTGCCCATCTAACTAAGTCTTCTTGATTAAATTATTCTAATATTAATTAAAAAGTCGAAATAATTTATTGTGTTGCTGGAGGAAGTAACGCTAAGATGATGTTTAGATTAATTATTTGCAGATTATTTTAACCATAGCCAGGCCGGAATATATATACGTAGTGGAGGCCCGGAGCTGCAGTCCTCAACTTCACCCTCAATTCTGATTTAATCTTGATCATACCCTGCATAATTTTAAGGTCCTAAGCCTACTAGCTGCTTTTAAACATGGAAGTATTAATTTGATCACAGTTTTTGTTTCAACAATGACAAAAGTGGCTTTTTATGGATTGATAATATGTGAACATTTCCAGCATAGATAATATTCACAAGTAAAATATACATGTTATGAACACCAGGTTACACTTAAATATTTAATCATTCATATATCCCCGAGTATATGTACTTATTGAATTTGATTGGGTGGGCAATCGGGAGGGCACAGGAATTTTTGGGTGGGCGCTTGCCCACACGTGCCCACCCCTGTCGCCGTCCCTGGTACACGATAATAGAAGCAAAAAAAGTCTCAGTAAAAATGGGTCTACAAACGAGCCGTTTTCAAGATAATTGCGAATGTGTGGTTACAAGCTGCCACTGAGTTCATTGTTTGTAAACGTCGTCCTAGTTGGTAAAATGCTAATAATGTGTGCGAATATGTGGTTAGAAGCCGTCGCTGATTGCATTTTGTAAACACAGAGTGCTTTACTCCTTGCGCGTTCCGAGGTTTGCTCTTTGTTTACAAAACAGAACATTTCCGAGAGGTGGAGTTGTAATCAAACAGGATGTAATCAGTACAGAGAGTTGTACACGCTTATGACCAATTCCTAAATGAATCGGGGGTGTTCGAAAGAATTCGAAACTCAATGCGGAATCGCGTACAGTATTACATCCAGATGCAAGGACGACACTTTGAGCACCTCCTTTAACAGGTACGAGTGTACAATAATTGTAACATGTAACATACTAACGCTTGTTAAAGTAAGTAGAATGTTCAATTGAGATCTCCAGACTTCTCTTACTACATTATTAGCATTTTACCAACTAGGACGACGTTTACGAACAATGAACTCAGTGGCAGCTTGTAACCACACATTCGCGTGGCAATTTTGCGAACCCCGCAAATGGTCAAAATGGCGGGAAGGTATCGGTCGGTATCGGTAAATAAAATTCAATCGATACTTCCGATACCGGTACCACTGGCTCAGCCCTAATCATCACTCATCCTCATCTTCACGATTAAGCGAAAGTGGCAGAAAAGCAAGGTTAAATATAATAGGTATAAGAGACCGTTACTTAAGTTTTAGTCACCTGATGACTATTCAATCATCCAGATAATCATGACAATAATTTAAAATACGAGTATTTTATAACTTAGACTGTACACAGAAAAAGACGGATTTGTTTGAATTAAGGTTTGGTAAGAGCAAACAAAAAAATTTGGTAGCCTTTACAAGATTTTTGGTAACTCTAACCAAATGTGCACAATTATGAAAAGAAGTTTTTATCTGGTGAACAATAATTTGTCTTTCTCACATTGAAACAAATATTTGGGTACGAGAAACTATTTCTTGGTTAATCCAATCAGGCGTTTACTCTATGTATAGATTAAGTAGAATAGAATAGAATAGAATAGAATTTATTTCTAGTATGAGCCTTTACAGCTATACATACCATACAAGTGAAAAATTTTTGTGCACTTTCCCTACACCCTTCCTCCTTTTTAGTCTGCTTCCACCTTCACCACTGCTTGGGAGTTCACAAACACTATTTCATTTGAAATCTTTCCCTATACTTGCCCTGTTACCTGAGTGGTTCCTAAATTTTCTCAAATGTATTTATTAATTTAATTATTTAGTACCCCTCCCCCTTGTGGCAAAGAACACCTTTGAGAATTATTTAGTATTTAGTATTCTTATTATTTAGCGACGCTTTTCTGCCACGTTTGTCTAATCTCAATGATGAGGATGAGTGATGAATTTTGCAATGAAAACATTCTTTAGTAGAGGAAAATGACCAAAGAACGACCCCCGTTTTGTTTTTCATCCTTGGTGTCATTATGGCATATTATTTCTATTAGAAATTTAATAAAATGGGTTCTTTGATATGTTTGCTAACGTTTTGAGTAACTTAATCCATAAAGCGCACGATGCTTTGCCAGTAATCATTTCTGTAAAAAGGGACGAAATGTAACAACGGAGAAAATGTGGCCAAAGTCGGGCCCCTCCTTTAACAAGTTCCAAAAATTGGAAAAGACGCAAAGAAATGTAAATATATGATATGTAGTAAATGTATTACATTTATTGAGCTTGCATAAAGAATATAGATGTACAAAAGTAATATAATAAAGACTACCAATATCCTAACTGCGTCAATCGCCCTTTCCATTTGTTGGACATCCCACCTTCTCTCACCTGCATTGCCCTTTCCCTTGAACATCTGAAACAATATGTAAAAGGACTTTACTAACGAGTAACGACCCTTTGCTTCAATTACAATTGTAACGTTAGGCATTCATTGAGGGGGTTCTGCTTAGGGCATTTTACTCGTGGAGTCTTATTGTTTATACAATAAAATCACACGTATCTTCTAACAAACCATTACCATAATTTCAAAGTACAATACTTACTAGTGTCTAAATTGTAACAAGATTGCTACTTACCTCTCTCTTAATTAGCAAAATCCCCACTGTTGTGCACCGATGTACAAACTTTCATTCACACAAAAACAAGCCATGGCGGACTACAGCACCTGATACTTGCACGTTACTGCTGATACCTTCCCTACACAATCTTTTTCGCCCATTGCCACCAGTTGGCACATACTTACGGAAACAGGAAGGGGGTCCGGCTTAGGGAGTGGGGTTTGGATATTTTCCTCTAATGTTTAAGAGAAAACTATAAAAAATTATAATGGCCTTTGCCCTTTCCTTTCTACCGAAATTATACTCACGATTCCACAGCGTGGCACAAAATACGTCACAAAAACTTCTGACGTCAACTTCACACATTCAGTTAAGTGTTAATGTTAGTCACACCCAAACACGGCACAGCGATTCAGCACGCACAGAACGTGCAAGGGCAAACTTCTTCCACTTTCAAAAACACAAGTACGTAATGGAAAAGGGAATTTGCTTAGAATTTTAGGCGCAACCACAATGGAGGTCCAGGGAGGACATGTCACGGAGGAACACTCACTAGCAAACAATATGAATGCCTGCAGGCCGGGCTTTGAACCAGAGAACTTCGAAAGTACACCACTTAACGTTCTCGTCACCGGGCAGGAGAGGATGAAGGTTTTTTGGGATCGATTTTATTCTATATTTATTTTTATTATTTAGCGTCGCTTTTCTGCCACTTTACGCTAATAGCGACGATGAGGATGAGTGACGATATGATAAAATTGATAAAGGGACTAACTAACTCTCTACCATCCTTAAAATCGAAGGCTTATGGCTGCAGCAACACAAGCCTTCCATCTGTTCCTATCCTGGGCAAGATCACAAAGAACACCCATAGATACTGGTGTCGTAGCACGCTAACCACTCCGACACGGAGGTCGGCTTTTCGGATTTGGCAAATATGCTATAAAATTAACTCGTTCTATCATCCAAAGTTACTTTGCTGTAACAGGCTTAAGCCAGCTCGGTAGCCGAGGGCGTTAAGTGGTTGACTTTCGATCTCGCCACCGAATTTCTCGGGTTCAAATCCCGGCCTGGGCATAGATGTTCTATTTCATCACATCATCTAGACCTCGTATTTTAGGTTTTTAACCTATTTTTTCCTTTACAGGTATGTAAGAAATAATAAGTTATGTCAGAGTTTCGATAAAAAACGCAACAACTCATGAAGTCTTATAGTGCCTAAAAAAATGTTTTGTTTGTTAGAATCTATTTTAGGTTCATGCGCCTAAAACAAGCCTTTTTTAGGTTTTTATATACTTTTAAAGGTTTTTACAGGATTTTTATGTCACACAGAGGCATTTGCTTTGTATGGTGACGAAAAATTCAATGACGAACGTGTTTGAAACGTACTCTGTCGATTTCCCTTCCTCCAAGTCCAAGGTGATTTTTCAAAGATCTAAACAAAGCAAAATGTCTGGTGCCACTGTTACCTGCACAATTCAAAGTGGTCTGATCTGTGGTATTTCTCACTTTCGAGTCACTTCGGTGCTTTGTAGCATTCACGCGTTGCAAACTAACATTTCAGCATTGAAGTTTGCTCCACTGACTATGTTTTTGTTGAAAGATTATTTTCAGCATATAAGATGATCCTCACAGACAAAATTGCGGAGTTTGACTGTGGATAACATGAAAAAAAGTTTTTACCTAACTATACGGCGGAGTGGATTTTAGTAGCAAATTTCCAATGCTGTTCTGCCATCGCCGTAGGGTTAGGCAACACACACAACGTTATGCAAGATAGTGCGTATTTCAGGATATTGCTGTCCCATTATCATTGCCGGTGACTATACCTAATCAGCATTTTTCAGGAATTTTAAAGTACTTTAAGTTTTTTGAACCTACTTCAGGATTTTTCGAGCCTACCTTAAGATTTTTAGGACCTATTTTAGGATTTTTCAAGCCTATTTTAGGAACCTAAAAGCACACTTTTTAGAACCTAATCATCACTCATCCTCATCGTCGCGATCAGCCGAAGAATGGCAGAAAGGCTACGCTAAATAACAACAATACAAATGTACTAGGTTTAAGAATACTTACATTTCAGCCATAAAATTATTCTTCGAATATCCAGATAATCAGGATAACGGATAAATAAGTAATCATACATGAACACCCTTCGTTTTAAAGACAATGACTAATATACTTATTTCAATTACGTCTGCTCAGATTTCTCCCATGAAGCAGCAAGACCATTACAACTCGCCATTAATATTAACCAAATTGCTAGGCGACTTAAGTAATGAGCTTGACAACTTGGCGCCAATGTTAATTGCCCTGCTAGCTGCTAATGAGTACAACCCCGCGCAGAGTGGCATAAAGGGAAACATGCAATTATCATATCAGGGATCACAGCTCTGTGAGTTGCAGGAAAGGTTAGCTCTTTACCTTATCAGTAAATAATACATTCTTCCGTAAAAATTAATGTTTCTGAACTTTATGGATGCTTAAAAATTGAGACGAGAACGAGACAGACCTGTGTGAAATCGAGACGCTCGGTCTCGCTCTATTTGGAAACATCTACTTTATTATGTGAGTTCTTCGGAAATACCAAATATCCCATACAAGACAAGGGATATCACAAGGGATTTACATAAGATGTATAGTTTTATGTCTAAAAAGTATCATTAGGAAGTACCGTATGTGCCGGCGTATAAGACGCACTATTTTCCTTTGAAAATCAGTCTGAAAATCAGGGTGCGTCTCATACGCCGATACTCAGTTTCTTATTACCTTCATTTCTGTAAATAATCTCTATTCTGGGTTGGACGATTTCTAACTTGCTTCCTTGTGGTGTGTGACGAAGAAGATTAAAATGTATTCTTTCCTAGCTAGGAAAGTTAGATTGATTTAGTTTATTTTACTTCGCGTTTTGTGCCTCTTGGCTAATTTGCGAAGATGGGGATGAGTGATGAAATGATGAAATTGATGAATGGACATTCTAAACAACCAAGCCCGAGCGGGATTCGAATCCGGGACCCAGGAAAGTGAGATTAGGTAGGCTAAGTTATTTGTTGAAAGTAGACCTACATGTTACTTTCTATTAGAAATACTGTAAAATAATTATACAATCAGTGATAAAGTTTTTTCCTAAAAAAATGTGTACGGTAATCCAGAAAATGTTACAATACAGTCCAGGAGATATTTCATGTCTAAATAGTGTCCGAATAATGTTTTAATATAATCAAAAAAACTTCCCTTTTATATCCATATAATACTAAGAAAATGTCCAGTAAATGTTCCAATCTTGTCAGGAAAACACCCTTTTCACATCCACAGAACATCCAGGAAACACCCTTTTATCCAGAAAATGTTAAAATGGTCCAAAACATATTCTTTTAGCATTAAATGATGTTCAGAAAAGGTCGAAATGTAGTCTAAAAATGTACATTTTTTTATCCATACGGGACACAAAAGTCCAAAAGATATCCAGTGGATATCCCTTCAGTGGCGTGCGCAAAGTGTGGTTGTTGAGGGTCATACTGGGAAACGGAACTTTAGGTAAATAAATGTTTTTTCGGCGATAAGATAGAGACCCTCTTTTTTTTGCCAAATTTCATTCTGATCATAGCCTTATATGTCAACACAGCAAATTTTCTTTTACATAAAAACACATATTTTCCAGTTTTCCGTATGTAAATACATATTTTGCGAATATTCATTTAAAATACATAAAATCGCTCATTGACTTCAGCTACCTCGAAATCCTCGAAAGAAAAATGTTTATTCTCCGCACCTCTTTCATATCGAGAGTGTTAGGTTTGTTTTGTCTTTTAACACGCTCGCTGGCAGACTTCTGGCGCCTCGCCTACGATCCTACTGGGGAAAAATATTACCCCTACCACTGGATCTAACGCACAAGTTCTAATGTCTAAATGTACAGAAGTTTTTGGGAAAAAACCAAGGTTTTCAAACTTTGTACCAAATTGCACGTGTTTTGGAAGGTGAAGTAGAGGAAGAGGAAGCTTTGGAAAACTTCACGGTTAGTGACATTTCGTGCTTCAAATATGCAAGAATTGTTTCTTGTGACGTGGAGCGATCTTTATCACAATATAAGTAACTTTTTAGAGATAATCGTCACAGATTTACAATGGGGAAATTGGAAAAACCTATGGTGATCCACTGCAACTTTTCTAAAAAAATAGCTCACTAAGAGGTAAGCATTTAAAAACTGATTTCAGGTGTTAAAAATGTATGTAATATTTTGTTTTTGTTACCAAATGGTTTTTATTTTTGTCACATATTTTCCTGTTTTTATCACATATTTTCAACATTTATTACACATAAAAGAACATAAAGTTCCATTCCCTAGTCATAACCTTCCCACCCTTTGGCCCAGTATTCAAAAAAAGATTACGTCAAAGGCAGGAAAAGTAGGCAAAATGAGAATTGACTACTAAAACCAGTATACGTACCCCTACCCTTAAATAAATGACCCCGCATGCAAGGTGTTTGCTATGGAGCAATTTTGTGTCCCGAAATAAGTTTTCCGATGTGCATACTTTTCCAAGCACTTTAGAATAAAATTCCTCTTATTTTATTGCTTTCCCTCGTAGTAATTGCAAAGCTAATTCATTTAGTGGCAATTGTGAACATGTTGTTGCATACATATACAAAATAAAATTCTGGTTCCTCGGGGATTCTTAACAGCCGAAAGGAGACGTCAAATAGATAAACGTTACTAAGAAAAGTTTTTGGAGGTTCCTTTATAGCGGGCCAGATAAGAGAACAGGGCAGCTAGGAACAGGCTTTATTGTCACAAAGAAAACAAGAAATAGCATTATCTCTTTTGAACCAATTTCAGATCGTATATGTAAAATACGATTAAAAGGAAAATTTAAGAATTTCGATTCATGCACCTACTGAAGACAAGGAAGAGAATGAAGAAGAACAGTTCTATGATACACTATCAAGACACGTAGAAAAAGTGCCAAACTATGATATAAAAATCATATTAGGCGACATCAATGCAAAAATAGGACAAGAAGATTTTGTAACAATAGTAGCTGATAAATACTCCTTGCATCGTGAAACAAATGAAAATGGAAAATTACTCATACAGTTCGCAGCTTCAGAAAGAATTATAATAAAAAGTACCTTATTTGATCAAAAAACAATACATAAAGGAACATGGAAACTACCAGGATCAAATACAGTAAACCAGATAGATCATGGGTTAATATCATCGAGATATTCATCATCTATCATTGATGTAAGAACATGTAGGGAGCCAAACTGTGACAGTGATCATTTTCTTGTGAGAAGCATGGTCAGACAAGGAATTTCCAATGTACAGAAAATTAAAACTAAGAAAAGACAGAGATGGAATATAGAAAAGCTAAAGATAAAGAATGCCTTAAACAGTAACAAGATGAAATAGAGAAAAGACTAGAAATAGGAAAAGAAGAAGAGATTATTGAAAGAAAATGGGTAAAAATTAAGACAACAATATAGAATGTACTGATAAGATAATTGGCCAAATGAAAAATAAGATAAATGAAGAGTGGTTTGATGAAGAATGTATATAAGCTCTAAGATTAAAGAATGGAGTTAGAAAGACTAAGAAGAGAAAGTAAAAAAACTGTGCACCAACAAAAAGAAAGAAATGATGACAAAAGGATATTAAAAATATAGAGACAAGAAATACATAAAGTGAAGTCAAGAGTTTTATAAAGAAATAGAATGGTTTAGAAAGGGATATCAATCAAGACTTACTGGATGTAGAGACAAGACTGGGAATATACTGTAATAGGAGATCAAGATGAAATAATAGAAAGATGGACACAATATTTTGAAGAATTACTAAATGAGGAAATTCCAGAAGATACAAATGAACACCAACCCTATATAACTGCAAAACCATGGATCGAAGAACCAACAATTGAATAAGTAAAGGAAGATATAAGCAGACCTATTAATGGGAAAGCACCTGGTGAGGACGAAATAGTCAGTGCATTAATAAAAAGTGAAGGAAATAAATTACATGAAGAGATACACAAATTGATTAAACTGATGTGGGAAAGAGAAGAAATACTTGAGGAGTGGAAAGTAGGCATAATATGCCCTATCTATAAAAAGGGAGACAAACTAACCTGTGCCAACTATCGTGGAATAACCCCTCTAAATACAGCCTACAAAGTATTCTCTAATATTCTTCCTTCAAGACTGAATGTCTATGCTGAAGAAATAATGGCGAATACCAATGTGGATTTAGAAGAGACCGTGGAACGTCAGACCAAATATTTGTTATACGACAGGCAATGGAAAAATTCCATGAGTACATGCAAGATTTACATATGCTATTTGTGGATTTTAAACAAGCATTCGATAGTATATCTAAACAAAAATTACTTACGAAAAATAAAGGCATCCCAGTGAAAATAGTAAACCTCGTTAAAATGACCATAAATAACACATCTGCTAAAGTATTAATACGTGGTAGAGTAGGAGATCCATTTCAACAAAATAGAGGTGTACGTCAAGGGGATGCATTGTCAGCTACTTTATTTAATATTGCTCTGCAGGGAGTTTTTGAATCCTTTGAAGAGAAGGGGCATATTGTCTACAAAACTAAACAGGTTTGTGCATACGCTGATGACATAGCTGTAATAACACGAAATGTGAATAGCCTAAAAGAAATTGATACAAATTTGATTCAAGAAGGAAAGAAAATGGGTTTGAAAATTAATGAAAGTAAAACAAAATATCTGAAAATGACAAGAAGAAAAGGAAGAAATCGTATACAAGACCTAAAAGTTGACAAGTATAACTTTGAAGTGGTTGAAAGTTTTGTTTATCTTGGATCAGCAGTTAATAATAATAATAATAAAGTTAGTGAAGAGATAAGAAAAAGAATATTGGTAGGAAATCGAGCATACTTTGCAAATCTCACACTATTAAAATCACATCTAATATTAAGATCAACAAAAACGAAAATATAAAAAACCACTAATAAGACCAGTGGTAGTATAGCTCAGAAAGTTAGAATATTAGTGCCGTAGATGCTAACGAACTACGTGCATTTGAAAGAAAAATAATATGAAGAATTTATGGACCTGTCAAAGATGGAAATATCTGGAGAATACGCAATACCATGGAAATAGACAATATATTAAAAAGGAAGATATTGTGAGATTTGTAAAATCAAATCGATTAAGATGGATTGGACATGTTGAGAGAATGCAGGAAGGAAGGATTCCAAGAAATATTCACTGTGCCAAGATGGAAGGTCCGAAACCGATGGCTAGATGAAGTGAAGAGTGATCTGAAAACCAGGATTTAGAAATTGGAGAAATGCTGCAAAGGATAGAGAAGAATGGAGAGCTGTAAATGGGGAGGGCAAGGTTCATCCAGAACTGTAGTGCTGGAAAAGTAAATAAGTAACTAAGAAAAGTTATTTGTCTTAATGCTTATTATACACGGTTGAACACTGCATATATTGTTTACACTATATATTTCGAGACTCGAGACGAAACTGGGAACGAGACAGGTATTTCCAACGTAAGACGAGACCGAGACATTGTTGTACCGAAGTGTGTGTTGTACCAAATCTCGGTTCGTCTATATATCATTCCTACTGTAAGTAACAGACCTATTCGACTGCGTTAAGGATGGTCCAGAGACTGAGGCAGCCTTGAAAGCACCGAGACACGAACGAGACGAGACACTTCGAAACATGTTGAGACGAGAATGAGACGGATCTCTGTAAAAAAAAAAAAAAAACAAGACGAGGCGAAGACTTAACATTTGAAACTTCGGTATGGTATCTGAAAAATTTATCTAAATGCAATTTGCTATATTCTTCGATCTCTTCAGACATACCAAGTGAACATTTATCTGATCATTTATAAATTAGTATTGCTTATATAGCATATGCAGATGATGTACACGTACTAGGGGATAATACAATTAAGAATAATGCTAAAGTATTTTTGAAAGCAACTAAAGAGATAGGTTTGGAAGTTAGAAAAGAGAAAACTAAATATGTGCTTACATGCCGAAACCAAGAGTTAGGTAATAATCAAAATGTAATTATTGATAACGATTCGTTTGAAACAGTTTCCAAATTCAAGTACTTACGAGTAATACTAACAAATGAAAATGAAAAGGCAAACTTAATTCAGGAAATGCGTGTTACTTTTCTCTTCATAAAATGTTATCTTCCCGTATAATATCTAAGAAACTAAAAGTTAAAATATACAAATAGTACTTTTGCCTGTAGTATTATATGGATGTGAAACTTGGTCCCTTACATTAAAAGAGGAAAATAAATTGAAACTATTTGAAAATAAAATCCTTAGAAAAATATTTGGACCTGAAAGGGATGAGGAGACAGGTGAGTGGAGAAGGTTACATAATTTAGAACTACATAATTTGTATTCGTCCAAATATTATTAGAATGATTAAATCAAGAAGACTTAGGCGGGCAGGCCATGTAGCACAAATGGGAGAGGATAGAAGAGTTTACAGGATTCTTTTGTTGGGAAACCTGATGGTAAGAGATCAGTAGGAAGACCAAGACGAAGATGGAAGGATAACATTGAGATGGACCTAAAGGAAGTGGGTAAGGATGGAAAAGATTGGATTGATCTTGCCCAGGACAGGGAGAGATGGATGGCTCATGTTGCTGGAGCTATAAACCTTCGGGTTTAAGAAGACTAGAGAGTTAGTTAGTTAAACTATCGTTTTATAAAAAATCTAAATAATCGACCTGCATCAACACTGCTAATTCAAAGTGTTCAATTTTTCTAAAAATTGCTGATCTTTTTTTAGTTAGAGTTAGTTAGATATTGGCAATTTCGAGCCTGTGCTGCGTGGCTGCACATATTCAGGGTCAAATTCCGTTCTCTCTAGGGGTTATAGCGCTAAAGAGGTGTCGAGCAAAGAAATGTTAGGAAATGTTGTGTGCGTTAATGACTACTGTTCGCATGAAAATTTGTACGAAATATATTTCGAGACTCGAGATGGAGAACGAGATAGGCATACAATACGAGAAAGAAACGAGATTCGTCCAGATACCGGTCAGCCACGGTTCCCAGGATGAAAGAAGTAATCGGAACCAGGATTGTTGAAGGTCCAGGAACACACAAATTCTAATGGATTCTAATGGGTTCCGCTGCAGGACCGGAATCTTTTTCTCGCATGATTTAAATTCGGTCCAAGTTGCGTATTGTTCCATTTCATTACGGAACTTGGATCCTATTTAAACTGAACCGGAGAAAGGTTCCTGGACCGAATTTAAATTCATCCGGAAAAAATGGTTCCTGGACCGAATTGAAATACTTTACAGATAAAAAGGTTCTTTACGGTCCAGAACCCATTTACGCTTGCTGATTTTCTCTCCTGGACCGGAATTGAATTTATTTAATATTCCTGGACCTTTAACAACCCTGATCAGAACAAGCATTCTCATTTCCATAACCGCAACAGAATTAGGTGGAATTTATTTTAATTTCGAGACAAGATAAATTAATTTTATGGAGTGATCAGCTTTTATTATTTATTTAAAAAATGAAAGCACTAATAAAGGGAGAAAAGTGTCTTTGTAAACAGCAAAAAATAGTGTCTGCTAACCAAACAACTGTTTAAGTACACTCTGGAGTAGGCGAACAAAACCAAGTTTCTGCGCAAGTAGTTACGCGAGCCGGCCCCACCAATGAACACGTGAGAGGGAATGGGATTGCGTGGTGTTACCAGCCTTCGCGGCAGCGTGTACTGCTTCGCTCTTCCCACTCGATTTCCCCCCTTCTCTGCCGTTAAACGCGGCCTTGTTCCAGAGATGTCCGGGACAGGTTATAGGCGACAAGCTGATGATTGATTGCTGAGAAGAACCACATTATTTTAGTAATCGTGCATATTTGCTTCAGCTACCAAAAATATTGGTCTAAATTACTAAATTTAGAAAAAGCTACGATTTTCCTTGTGGTTGCCAAAGGCCAACAGAACGTGTTTTGTTGATTGAAACCATTGAGTTTTTTCTGCGCATGATAACTTCAGTATCACTTGTGTCCAATTGTCTTTATTGTTAGGGACGGTTGATTAATTTCATCTAATAAATACAATAGGCGTATAATTGTTCATGTTGTTTCTAGCGTTTGACCTTCTAGTAATATTCGATTTAAACGATAGTACAGGGGCAAAATTGTTGCAATTTCGTTTGCAATTTATTCCGTGTGCTGATGAAACGTTTGCTTTGAGCAGGGCAGGGCGATGCCAAGTTAATGGCACCCACTGATGGATAAGCAATTATTATTTTCAAAAACTGAAGAAAACATTAAAAATAATACAAAACTACGAAATATATTTCCGGATAATTCACTGACCCAGTGTTAGCTGGGGCTCTACTGAATTCTAATTTTCCAAAAAAATAATATGTTACTGTAAAAAAAGTTGACTGGAAAAATTACGGTCTAGGACCATTAATTGACGTTACCATACCGTAAAAAACGTACCAAAAATATATTTATAGTGCTCGCAACTGTAAGTTATAATCATTATCTACCTTTAAACATAATAAGCTATTCAAATAATTTTAAAAATCTGCCGCATCTCTTTTCTTTTTTAATTAGCAGGAAGACTGTTAAATTTTAACGGCAGAATATAATTAATTTTACGGTAATGTCTAAGTACACTTATGTAAGTGCTATAATACACAAATCGTGGTGTATTACTAGTAGTAGATTCCCGCCTCTACGGGAAAGCATTGTTTGTGGATCAATATTTCTATAAGTTGCCAGCACCTTTGGTGACCACTCAATAGCATGCACCTACAAATGGCAGAAAAAATTGGCAAAATAAATGTTAGAGATTGATATTGACAGTTTTAGTTGTACCTTTTATGGACAGATGGCAGTCTTTTCTGCACAGAGAAACTTCCCATGGTAGAACGTATAAGAAAAAGTAACATGGCTAATCGTTGTGCTTTTCTGAAATTCTTCGTTTCTTGGTTGTAACTTCAGTCTTTTCTCAAGTAGCAAATGTGTGTATTGTTAAAAGCTGACATTTCTTAAAGTTCTTACACATGGCGAACACACGAAGCTCTATATGAGACTGAAGCTCGTGTACAATGCTTAAAGTATTGTCTTTAATTGTTTATTAAAATCTCTTTATTACTGCTTCGCTTGGTGCAAGGACCTAGTATCTCTCTGTTCGCCCATGGGTATAACTTTGAAATTTAACGTCAGATATATCTTCACCGCCGGCTGCTGTGAACAGCCAGCTACAAAATAATGTTGAGAAGGGACACTCCCTTCTCATGGCTTTAGAACGTGATATAGGCAGCGTATGTCAAAACACGCGAAGACGTCCACAAGCCTTGTCCTTCACATACGTAGCTTCGGCGAAGCAGACAAAGGCAGGCTTGTACTTGTCGGAGGACGAAACACCTACGTGCAATGTACAAGAAGGATAGGAAAAGGTGGAGATGTACTTACTTGTGAGGTTAACAGCTTTATGGTCATCTCCTGAAGACCTTCAAATCGTTCTCAATCTCTGTACGCCAAAGCCAAAACAATGGAGGGAAGACAACATGTTTTGGGCATCTGTTGTCCAGAGTAAAACACACGCACAAAGATATATATATATATATATATATATATATATATATATATGGGGGGTGCGTGTGTGTGTTTTATATGCACCTCACTTTTTACAATTAAATGCAATGTTGTAACTTTATCATATCTTGTGAGTGAACAATCTAAAATTGTCTTGCGGATAAAAATTCAAGTATACATAATTAAGTTACATATTATTCGTTTATTTTAACTTTTTGATTTAGTTGTGTTTTCTATTGTGTCCCACCCGTGACACAAAAAACAATTAAATTCTCCTTTAATTGTTACATTTCCCCTTCAACTCCATTAGGATATTCAAAGGTCAATTTCAGTGAATTGTCAAATGATAAAAAATAAATTATTTAAGACGAAGAGAGAATGTAATTGACCTTTGAATATTCTTCACTTCTTATTAAGAGGCAGTGCTTCGTCTGTCCTACCCGTGACACAAAATTGTTCAAATTACAGCTACAAATCTGGGAAAGCATTTTAAGGGTAGTTATGTTTAATCAGCAGTGTTAAGTTTCATATTTCATTGAACAGAAACTGTAAGAAAAATGTTGCTTAACTATCAGTAGAATCAGGCCTGGATTTCCCAATAGGCCTCATAGGCCCGAGCCTAGAGCGGCACTTTGGTAGGGGCGGCACGATTGTTTGTTTTAAATTTATAAGGAACACCTATTTCTCGGATTGCCTCTTTTTTTCCTCCGGACACACGAATGGAATGACTTAATGTATGCTATGTAATTGCTTTTGAAAGACAATACCGGCTTAGCTGCGTTCCAGGAACGCCGTTCCTTGTTACTGCCGGCATTGGCCGCATATCGAAAGCATGTGATTCGCGTTGAATTGTTGAGAATTAAACTGTCGGCGCAAGCATTATTAAAGGAGTTTCGCATTGTACTATTCTGCTGTTAGTTGCTCGAGAATATTATTTAAGAGGTGGTGTGTCGCGCTCGAGAATATTATTCAAGAAGTAGGTTGTGTGTCGCGTCTCGCGTGTGTCAGTATTGGGGTAAGTTTAAAACGTCATTACGCTCATTATGAGAGATCAAAGAGTAAGACTCAGTGGACCACAATACGAAAAGAGAAAAGCGGAGAAAGATGAAAGGCAGGAAGCATTTCTGAAGAAGGTTCCGAAAATCAGTTATTTTTCTATACAGAAATGTAATTGGCGAAAAGTGAGGAAAGTGCCGTTAATGAGCCCAGTGTGTGTTCTGTCCTATTATTTAAATGAAGTAAAAATAAAAATCTTCTCTGAAAAACAAGGTAAATATTAAAATGTAACTTATAGCTATAATTTATGTCATATCGCTTTGTTACATTTTTTGTATCTATCATTTAATTAATACTGCATGCCGTTAATAGTAAAAATAGTAATACAGATTTTTTTTCATTCTTGATGAACGGCATGGGGGACGGCAGACATTGTTTGGCCTAGGGGCGGCGAAGAGGTAAATCCGGTCCTGAGTAGAATAGTAGTACGTGTGTCCCACCCGTAACAATGGAATGTCCCATATATATCTGTGTGTGTGTGTGTGTGTTAGAACTGAACCGATGTCAATATATCGGTATCGGAAAGTATCGGTAGAATTTTATTTACCGATACTTTTCCGGCATCTTGATCGTTCGCGCAGTCCTCAAAAATGCCGGGCGACACTTTCGCGGAAACCAGTTATTCTGAAAGTTATGCAAAATTCGAAGTTAGCATTGATTTTGCAGATATTGAATGAAAAAACTTTATGTTGTGATTTCCTAACAGGTATTTCAATATTCTGATGTATTTTCTTTACACAATGTAGAAGAAAAAGCCAAATCGCAACAGTTTTCAAATAAATGGGCGTAGCTGAAAAACATGTTACATGGCGTAAGTTTTTTATATATCAGCTCATAAAGGGAACTTTTTCCTTTCTTCATGTCTTTTTGGAAAATTGTATTCCAATTCGAAGTACCAGAAAAATATTACATTCAAAACCCTTGCAATATTGCGATTTCGACAACTGGTCTCCTAAATTGCACCCCAAGGAGCCCAAATCGCAACGCTATTTAAAAGATTGAGAAAGAATATGTTTGAAAGGCTCAAAGACTACAAAATACAGTGGCAGGTTTTCTATTGTTCATTTAGGTCCACATCCATTCCAAACATATGTGATCATCAGATTTTCAGTGTAAGAATTTAAAAATGAAAAATGATAAAACAAGTAAACGTAATCTCGACCTCTGTATAAACAATGAAATCTTTAATCTTGTTACAATTAACCGAAATATAACTTGCTTTAGTTCATGCACATATTTCGACATTAATGAAAATAAAAATAACCCGTGGCTCGACAGTCCTTGTAGGGATTTGGCCTATCTCCCGACTGCCAGTCTCCCTACCACAATCCTACCTAGAGTTGTGGAGATCTTCAACCTGTAATGGAGTGACGTGGAGTCAGCACCTCGAACCCTCAGCCGTTGTAGGAGATTTCCGAGACCGGGTTACGCTACTCACTCGTAGCTCCCCAATTTCCTCACGATGGTGGGTTGCCACCGGCCCTATACCCAGGCCGAGAACCCAGAGACTGAACCCAGGCGGACTCGAACCCATGCCGTCCCGCAGTCGGAGTCCAAAGCACAACGCCTTAGAACGCACGGCCACGGAGGAGGACAATTTCGACATTAGCAAAGATTAATATTTCAGAAGAGGTTTAAACAGACCAGTGGTTTCGAAACTTTTTCGTTTCACGGCGCCATTAGTGTTTCAAGATTTTCCCAAGGCGCCTAAGTCAGAATGTAGACCTGTCTAACACTTGCAACGCTCAGTTAGTGTGCTTAAATTGCTTGCCTTAAGTTAAGATATAAACACATATTTCAAATTCAGAAATATTGTATATGTAAAAAGTGCTGAAGAAACACATACTTGGAACAATCATATCATTTCAGCGAAAATATTGGAACATTTCGCGGCGCCCCTGTTAGCCAGGGCGCCGCGGTGCACACTTTGTGAACCACTGAAATAGACAATTGAGAACGAAAAAGAAATAGTTTAAGAACTTGGTTGTCTTCATAATGAGTTTAGAACACTGTTAATCAGCTACAGTCGCTCTCATACCACACCAATGAAAAATATTACTTGAGGTCTATCCGTGCACAGTTAATCGTTACTGAACCTATAGTTTCAAGTGTTTGTGTGTGTGTGTGGGGGGGGGGGGTGTTCAAGTACAGACAGTAAAATTCTCGTACTGCAAGGAGGTGGGTGGCTTTAGCCATCTAGCCTCTACGCATGCTGTCTTCTGAATTTCAGAAGAACTTTCCTTGCCGACATTTCTATAAAAAGGTGCACACTGCCACAGGGGGCGCGAGGGGGTGCTTGCGTGCTCCTTAATTTTTCTCCGCACCTCCTTCAGAACGTTCAACTGAAAACACTAACATTAATATGTAATATTATATCATGTCGTCATATTGAGCGCCGAATGTTAGGTACTGAAGTAAGACCGTTATTATTGTATGCAACAGGCAAGCACTGAAAGAGGTGCCGATATATGTAGCTACATACTTTCCTGCACTGGCAGCAACCTCTATCAAAGTCAGCGGCCGTTTTTTTCCTTTCGTCAGAATTGTTGTAGTAGTGGTATTTATGATAGGATAAGGACCACTTACAAGTGTAGAAAGGAAGAGCCCTCCTCCAGCAGATTTGTTTACACTTAAACCTAGCTCAACATGCCCATATGAGCTTTTTGCTCTAGTGTGGAACCCCCTCTAATCCAAGATTTTTGTAAAAATGCCCTCAGGAATTTTTCAGAAAGGAAGAGCCCTCCTCCAGCAGATTTGTTTACACTTAAACCTAGCTCAACATGCCCATATGAGCTTTTTGCTCTAGTGTGGAACCCCCTCTAATCCAAGATTTTTGTAAAAATGCCCTCTCAGAAAGGAAGAGCCCCCTCAGATTGATTTGCTCATACTTACAAAAGGCACTTCTGTGAGATTGTTGTCCATAAACTTGTCAAAAATTGGCCACACCAGAAATTAAGCCAATACACACACACACCCATCCATACACACACATATTTACTTCCAATTTAAGTTTAATTGGACCCCAGCTTCAATCCAATATTAAAACAATGCAATATGCAGAGACCCTCTAGAATTGCTCCGTGACTCTCTCATTTCTCACATCATAAACATATGATTTTTCTCCTATGAGAATAACACTACATATGGTGTCATCAGGTAAAGCCTCATGGAATTCACAGATAATTTTAATGTTTGTTCTGTCATTCACCACAACTTGTTTTCTTTTTGAAGCATTGATTACAAACATGGGTCTCTGTGCTTTGAATTCATCTGGTGTGTAATACATGTCAGTGTTGCCAGTAGTGACCCTTTTGAATGCTGTAAAAGCCTCATATAATTTGAGGAAATCATCCTTGGACATGTCTAAATTGTAATTTTCTCTAGGAAATACCTCATTTCTGCCATTTTTAAGATATATGTTCTTGATGTTGCAGCTATCAAATTTACTTGAATTTTTTTCCTGATTGTTGTGTCTCCCAGTCTGAAACAGCACCACTACAAAATCAGGCATGTCATATTGTATGCTGGAGAATGAATTTGTAGCATCAAACTCATAATATGTACCAGATGCGGGCTTCTGTACACATTGATATGTATAAAATTGCAGAGGAATCTGTGGATTTTTTATTATATCAGCTTTGTATTTAAGAGCATAACTGGCTTCATACTCAACAACAGGGATTCTTAACTCCATAGTCTGAATAATGCATTTGCCCTCATCTGGTAGGGTATTAGGCAGAGCTTCCCCTGTAGGGTTTATTGCACTGTACCTCATCAAGGCATTATTATCATTTGCAGCTCTTCTGAATGTAATTCTTAAACCACCCTTCCACATAATATCTTTGAAATCTGAGAAGAATCCTGGCAACAGGCGCATAGGGAACAGCACTGTGTGGTTTTTAGATATAATTTTCTCACCAGCTTCAAATCCCCCGATTTTGTAGTAAGAAGCCTCGGTTTTGGATAATTTTAGTGTGGCCAAAGCTGTGGAGGTAATGCCGGGATAATCCACTCTGTTTATAACAACACCATGTTTTCTGATCTCAATTTCAGAGAATAGATGTGGCACAAAATTGTCTACAAGTCTTATATTTGAATTTGCCGGATAATCTGTTCCATCGAGCTTTACAACATCAAATTTGATGTATAGATCTGCTCTGTGAGGGTGTATAAATCCATCCCCTACATCAAGATCAACCTCAATCTCTGTGTTGGGTTGATTTAAATTTGCAAATGTCCTCCTGTTTGGGGGGAATGATTGTAGCTCATAACTCTCAATATTTTCCATTTTTTTCTTGTATGTATTTTTATTTAAATGTTAATCTCTATGATTGCAGTTGTTGTGGCTCCAGCAAAATCAACTAATTCTTCTTTTTCATTAGTGACCATCAATTCAATATAATCTATTCTATTATGGCACACAGGAAAATATAATGTTGGGGATGGATTGTAGATGATTGGCTCCATGAATTCAGAATTAGGCTTGAATGTTGCAATAATGCCTGTTTGTTTGTGAGTGCCTATGCCATTTGATTTGGTGATCATACCCTCGGCCACATTACAGTGAATATTTAGAGTCTCTATGGCCAAGAATTTAGGTATATTAATAGCAGTGTGTTTGATGCCTGGTTCAAGTTTTGTGTTGTTCTCAAAGCCCAACAGCTCTCCTATAGTACCCAGATCCACTGTTTCTGTAGCAGATACAATTTCTACTCTGTGAGTGACAGAATTTTGACTTAACACTATACCTCTGGGTAATTGAGCATTTAGAGTAGATAGATTATATTGCCCTGGAGTGATGACAATTTTTTCATCCCCTACTGCAATTGTGTTGTTGTGGTGTGTAATATTTGGGATCAGGTACATGCCATAAAATGCCCTGAGAGCTATTGTTTTGGGATACACTATGTCATCATGCAATTTGAGTTTCAATATTGAATTTTGGCTGGTGAGATGAAATACCCCCATGATGTTTTAAATACCACAAGGCCTTTTGAAAATCTTCAATTGATGGTTTATTTATTTGAGACATATATCTAAGAACAGATAAACACAAATGTCCGCAATTAACATCTTTGAAATTTTGAACACGGGCATTATTGTAATAAAGATTAGATGAATTTAGATATTTTATTAAATTTTCAGGTGGAACACCTCCAAATGAATCAAACACAAATGCCTTATTTTTTAAATATTTAAGATAACAGATCCAGTGAGTGCCCTGATTTTTGTACTTATCCAAATTAACAATGCCACACTCTTTGTTGAGTGGTTGTTCTGGTAAAGAATCAGACATGTACACACCTCTAAAATGTTTGATGCCCAGTGGCTTGATTAAAGCTTCAATATCTTGGTTTGTAAGCGGCTCTTGTTTTTTTTAAACTTATTCATGGCTCTCTTAACACCTTTGCCTTGTTTCTCCATTGCCAGGTTATGGCGCTTCTGCTCATCTAATTCTGCATTATTCTTCTTGGCATCTATTACTGTTTTTGCTATGGCGGCTGATCCCCCAGCCAAGCTCCCAACAGCCCCGAGAGCAGCTAAGATGGCAGGGATGGTAAATATAAATCCCCCCACATGTGATTTTTTTCTTGATTGCTGTAATTTTTTTAATTGGGGGGTGCTAAGCAACAATTTCATACCATGACCTTTTGCAATACAAGAATTTTTTTTCTTGCGCTGCTTTTTGGTTAAAAGACTGTCAATAGTTTTAAGAGATTTGAGACCTGCATAAGGTATTTGATACATAACACCCTTGGCCTTCATTGTAGGTTTGTTATATACATATTCACAACCCCCACCCCAATTTTTGTTTGGTGCTCATAGCTATGGTGGTTCCCAATGCTGCTATTTTTTCACTCAAAGAAGCATCTTTGCTTACAAATCTGCCAAATGCAGCCTCTTCTAATTTCTTGTCTGCAACATGTCTCTTGTCAAGATCAGAATGTGTGTTGTATGCAATATCATGGTCTCTACAAGCAGCATCTAAGGGATTAACACCAGGATCACCTCTGTTTAATCTATGATCCAGTTTTGTGCCTGGACCACAATACTGATAGCCTGGAATGTGTAGTTCAAATGGCAGCTTGTTTATAATGTCATTAACAAGGCCCCGACCCTCAGAAATATTCCAGAATTTAGGTGGTAGAGTATTAATTATTTTTATGAGATATCCAATCCCCTTAGTGTCATTCACTATAAAATTAGACAATTTGGTGCTTATCATGTTCATAATTCCAACCTTTTCATTGTAAAAATTGTTGTTGCCAGCATTTTCCTCCCCAGCTATGACCAATAACCTATCTACAAGTTTCCTGACATCATCAACCCACACAAATTCTTTAGGCAGGGTGTTGTATTGTTTGATTCCACTGCCAGTCTTGATTTGTGACCATATGGGCTTGATTAAATTATTGTATTTTGCCCCACTGCTAGACTTAACCCTATTTTGTGTGGGATCATTGTTCTGGTATAGAGCATCTGATTTTATTAATATTTCTTTGTAATCCTCATAATCTTGATCTGTATAGCTGCCAGGCCTTTTCCTGGTCATGAGTTCCCACAATCCAGGTGTGCCGGAGTACTTAACAAAAGCACCTTTTTCTCCAAGTCGAGATTCTGAATATACAATTATATCATCTCCCATAAATGTTACTCTGAAATTGCCAATTCTATGTATGATGCTACCATCAAGCTCTGTGTCAGCATATAAGCCAAACACTTCATCTTTATTGTCTTTAGGTGTGGTTAAATATTTTTGAGCAAGAAGACCCAATTCAATAGGATCCTGACTAGCCTCAATTCTTCTAGGAGCAATAGGACTAGGTGTATGAATACTTGAAAGTGGGGTGAATGGATAATCTAATATGTTCCTTGCAGCTACAGGTACAAGCTCTGTGAGCAAATTTTGATTTTGCTCTGTAACAGTTTTGATATTCTTACCTAAATTATTAATAGCATCAATTACAGGCTGTTCTGTTTGTTTGTGTTTTTCATAAATTCCACGGTTCTCTGATTTCCATCCCTTAAATCTTTTTACAAGATAATCTCTTAACTTAAGATCATCAATGATTGGCCTTTTCATGGTTATTTATTTATGTTTCAATGTCTAGAAAATTGTTGATTTTATTTCTGTATTTGCCACTATTGGGTGTTCTTGTCATATCAATTGTGACAAACCCATAACTGTCCTGGTTCCAGCACTTGCTGCAAAACTTGGAAAAATCATTGTAGCTCAGGTCCCCACCTACATATTCATCATGTATGTGTTTGAGGTTGGTATGGTCTTGATGAAATACACATATAAAATTGCTGTTGTCCCGGATCAGCTGCTTGGGTATTTTTGAAAAAGTCTGTGCCAGGTAGAAGCAATCAATGTTTTTGTGCCGGCCCTGTGTAAAAAAATTTCTAACCTTGTTTTGATTATCCAATATAATGTCATCAAACACAACAACAGAATTATCGAGACATTCATCAAGTGGCTTAACATCTGGTTCAAAAGTTGCAATATCCAATCCATCATATAGCTTCATCAGCTGCTGATATTTTAATTGTTCCAAGCTTTTAGAAAAAACATACAAGTGCCTGTTTTTCCAGTCTAACCAGTTGGGTGCCAATAAAAAATTATCAACCATTAGTGTAGTTTTACCACAAGCAGATGGCCCAACAATAAGACACCTAATATTATCAGGTAGCAATTTGCCATTTCTCTTATTCTGTTGTTCAGGTTCTGGGAGCCTTTTTATAACATCCCAGGTGCTCATATTATTATTTTGTTTGCATCGATCCAGCTGTTTTCCGGATGACCCAGCCATTTGACAAGTAACTTGTTGCCTTTTCTGCGGATAATTTTTTCTATGAGATAAGTGTCAGGCTGTTTACTTTTGCTGAGCTCTTGTTCATAGAATCGGCCTTTGAGAATTTCTCCTCGGTGATCTTTTATTATATATGTGTTAAGGGTCCCGGGTTTAACCTGAACCACTGTAAATAATTCTGTGCTCCAGTTTCTTGTAAAGCCTCTCTTGAATAAGTGCTTATATTTACTGATTCTTACTTGATCACCCACCCTGTATTTTGCCTTTCTTATTGTTGGCTGGTATCTAGGATAATAAACAGTGCTGATCAATTTTTGCTCATCAGATGAAGTTACTTCAGAGGGTTTCATGTTGATTGTGGAATGGACCGAGTTGTTATATTTATGTAGAAGTTCTGGAAGAATATTAATCCATTTATAATTACCTTGAAGTGTAAATTGTTTATACATAAGATTTTTTAAGGTTCTGTTGAATCTCTCTACAATAGAGGCCTTGAGATCACTGTAACTCGAGTAATGTTGTATTGACTGGCTTTTAATAAATTGTTGGAACACAGAATTATAGAATTCTTTGCCATTATCTGTTTGCAAATAGCGCGGGGATCTTCCACTCTGATTGATGATTGTTCTAAAAGCTTCTGTAACACATGCCCCAGTCTTGGATTTGAGTGGCACAGCCCAGGCAAATTTTGAAAATGTGTCTATGATAGTGAGTAGATACTTGTAGCCCTTGTTGATTTTGTCTAAGTTTTTCAACTGTCCACTCGACATTTCAATCAAGTCGCTTTGCCATAAATCATCTATGCCCTTTGTGACTACTGGGAGTCTCTTAAAATTATGTCGGGCCTGTCTGTGTAATTCATCAACAATAATTTGTCTAGACATAATATGTAAACAAGAATATTGCAACTATGGGGTGTTCAGCAGCTGAGACTGCAGGATTTTCTAAATATAATTTGTCCCCTATCTGTATTTTAAATTCCAGAGAGCCATCATCTTCAGTATAGGCTGTTTCTAATGTATTGGGATCTGTAAAATCCTCCAATTCTACACGGGTGATTTTCACTTTGTTATCAGCATTTGTTATTGATAATGTAGGGTAGTGGTGTGCCTGTGGCTGTAGCCAATATTTGATCTTGATTGGTCTCAATGTGCCCCCAACGAAAAATTGGTAATAAAATTGTGCAGGGGACAGCATATATATTTTGCCACCTGGTGTAAATGGTGAATCATATTCTTTGTTGGGGATGCTGTACAATTCAAGAATTACTGTATGTTTAGGATTTTCAATTATGCCTGTTATTTCCTTTTCTGCTGTGAGCAATCTGCTTGTTACAGATTCAAAGTGCTCATTGATGGTCCTAACAACATCATCATGGCCTGGCTTTATTTTTATGTCCACAGCAAGTCTCTTGTATTGTTGCACAATTTCTTGTAGCTGGGTGGCAAAAACAGACAGAGCATTTGCTTGATTGGATTCCATGGTCCCTAGCTGTTGCTTGATATTAGCTACAATTTGTTGCAAATTTTCAACAACTGCCAATTTTGAATTTTGAGCTGTAAGATCATGGATTTGCCTTCTGATATCCTCAAACAGGGCATGCAGTTCATTAATATGTTGATTGGTTGGTAGAGTGGCCACTGTCTGGGTGAGATGTTTGATCTCTGCTTGGATATTCTTGATATCTTCTGATTTCAATATCCTATTCACTGCTCTCTTAATATTTTTAAGTTCCTGTGATGTAGGCAGATTTGATACTGTATTTTGCAAAAATTCAAGTGCCAATTTCACATTGTGTAATTCAGAAGCATCAGCCACATTTTGCATAGCATTTTGGAGCAGGGCTATATCTGCCTGAGAGGGTGTTGATTGTTGTAAAATTTCAAGTTTTGTTTGGATATCATCTATCAAATGATGAAAATGAGATAGTTCAGATTCAGTGTTGAGGTTTTCAAGCTTTGTGATTTGTTGCTGGACACTGACAAGGGTATCTACAATCCCGGGCAATCTGGATTCTAGTACATTTGCCAAATCACTTTGCACTGCTGCTATTGTACCTTCAAGATGGGTTATGGAACTTTGAATTTTTCCAAAATCTTCATATGTTTCAAGTTGCAGCTTAATATTTGCAACACTCCGAGTTATTGCATTTAAAGCATCAGAAGATGGCAAATTGTTCATAAAATTTTCAAGTGTCTCAATTTTTTCTTTAACCTCGGCTATGGCATTGTTCAGAGGGTCCAGATTAGGTATTTGGAGTGACTGAATCTGTTCTTTTAGAGTGGAAATCACGAGATCAAAATCTTCTTGTGATTTTATGCTTTTGACAATTGTTTGGAGCTGTGTCTGGACATTATTTATCTGCTCTTCTAATTGTTGTTTCAATTGCTCAGAGTTGTTAGCCTGGGTCTTAAATTTGGCTTGAAGAGCTGCAACAGCTTCTTCTAAACTTTGAAAATTATCCAATGTAGCCAGGTCAGTATATTTCTGAAGCAATAATTTGAGTTCAGAATCAATTTTAAGGAGAGGATCCATGCATTGTGATTGTAAATTTGTAATTTCTAATTGAAGACTGGCATTGAGTGTGGTTTGTAAAGCTTGTAAATCACTTCTTAATTTCTTGACTCTGACATCAAGCATCAGAATCTCATCACTGTGATCTTCATGTCTTGTATGGCCAAAAATATCATTAGGCATTTTGTTTAGTAGTTATTTATTATAGAGTATCTGATTCTTAATTCTATAAAAAAGGGTATAAGTTTGTCATAAGATCCAGGGACCTCAATATATAAGCAGTCACCAGCAGAAACAGTATAAACAGTGCCAGAAACCATGTTTGAGTGCTTAATTCTGTAAATATTTCTCCCTACTGAAATTTTAACATCACCCTCAGGGGTTGTAATAAATTGCAATTGCCCACCTACAGGTAATTGGTAATGATTTAAATTATTGTTAAATATGTACAATATTTTGCCTGTTTCTTCATCAACATCTGTAAATATGCTGTTCAGATGAATAATTAACAAGCCACTCAGTTTAGATATCATATCAGAAGAGGGTTGTGGTGTTGGCAGCTCCATAATAGCCCGTTTTTTGAACCCAAATAAGTTCATAGGCATGTTTATTTATTTCAAATCATGCTCTGTGATTGGGCATTGATTGCCATTTTTCAAATCACAATGACCCCATGGTAAAGTATGTATGCCACATGACAAAATACATCTCTTATCATCATGTGGGTCCAGAGCCACTTTTCTTACAACATTTGAAGTCAATAAGTGATCCACACTCTGAATTCTGGATTCTGATGTTTTGATTAAACTCTGGGATTTGATGCAATTTTTATAATCTTCAAATTTAAGCTCTTTTTCCACAGCTACTTTGCCAATACCCTTGGCCTTTTTAGCAGCAACACCACTACATGTTTTAAAACTGTACATCTTGGCACTTAACCCAGCAAATTCCACAATAACATCACCAAGTGTCTCATCTTTTAACTTGCCGGGCACCTTTTTGTTGTGGTGTTGAATATTCAAATGGCTTGGCAATTCACTGGTATCAAAATATTGAAACAATTCAGGCTGTGACATATCTTGATAAACATCTTCTGTTTTAATATCAAGAATAAAACTATCCGTGTCCATGTACATCAATTTTATATTATCACCATAAAAAGGTTTCAACACATCATAATACAATATTAACATATGTAATTTGGACAATTCCAATATCGCAGCCCCTACATAAATAGGTTTATCAAACTTAATTTTTGTTTTTTTCATGTTGAAAAGTGCCATATTTTCATCATAAATTCTTCTATAATTGAAATTAGGCTTTGCAACCAATTTTTTGCTCAGGCTGGGGTCAATAATTATTTTAACATCGGTATGTTTTCTGACATTTTCAATTGTTTTGCCATATACAGAATTCACCATCAATTTAAACAAGGTCTTATCAAATTGGCTCTTTGCAGATGTTCGAAGCTCCGTGTTTGTATCAATATATGGTTTCAACCATTTTGAGTGTTTGAACTTCAAAACTTTGCCAAGTTTGGTCACTTGAACACCATGTTTCATCAGGAACTGGAGGTTTTTGTAATATATAACATAACCCTGTTTTGCCTCCAGTGTCATCATGAGCTTCTTCTGTTTAGAGCCAGGTGAGCACTGAACCTTGGGAATTGGGGGCAGATCAGAAAATTTGTTGTGTAAATGATCTGGAATTGTCAAATCAACCTCTAAGAAGAGGCCATAGTCACTGTCATCAAAGTTCTGAAGATCCTCAATATTGAAATCTTCGACCCATTCAAGCCCTGCATATGGCAATTTATCCGTCATAGCAGAACCATAGAGGCTGTTGGCATCTACATACACTATATAATTTGATGGCCGTGCTGGATCATAACCACGAATATATTTGTTATTTGCTCTGGCATATCTCTGGGAACATTGCACCATCCCCCCTCTTATATCTTCCTCCATAAACAGATACATATCTTGATCTTGGATCAGATCCAATGGCATTTTAGTGTTTAAAAACATTGCATCCCATGCTAGGCCTGGCGCACTGTAAAAATACACAGGGTCCAGCCTATAATTTTGCATAGAAGATTTTCTGAATGCCTGCAATATATCAGCTAAGAGGGTCACATCAAGTTTCAAATAAGCCATGTGATAATCACCAAATGTCTGGCATTTTAAATTGTTCCACATCAATTGGGCATGGTGATAATCATCATCAGTGATTCCAGATCCTCTGATTTTGCTGTAAAACTCTTCTTGTGGTGGCAAAGAACATTCATCAAATTTAGAAAAATCTGCAACATAATCATATGGATATACACCCTTCCGCCTAATTAATTTCAGGTCCTGATTTGGAAACAATGCACATGCAATTTTGAATTGATCATCAGATAATTGAGTGGCCAGTGTAGCCAGGCTAGCAGATAAAATTCTGTAAGAATCAAGAAATCTTATGTGAATAGGAACACCATTAACTTTAATTATTTTGCTAATAGCAATATATTTCTCATCATTTTCAGCTAAAATATTTAAATTCTGCTTCTCAAACCCCTCGTACCTGATCAGATGATGGAAATCATAATTGGATGCTCCATGGCAAAATATGGGGACAAATCTTGGTCTCTTGATCTTAATATTACAGCTATTACACAGGGCCTGTTTATATCGACCATCTGTATGAGAATGGTGTTTCACCTTAATGTTTGTATCTGAAAATTCAGAATCACATACCGGGCATTTTTCTGCATTGTTGAAATCTTCAATCTCTTTCTCTGTTAAAGGCAACATGGGTTTTGATTTTAATAAGATGTTAGATGCTATGTCACGGCACTCATTTTCTATTTTATGTGCAAATATTTTGATGGCATCTGGCCCCAAGTATGAATATTCTTTAGTAACAACACCATCCTGTACAACCACATAACAAAAGCTGGAAGGTTCATGTAGCTGGTATGGTGTAATAGAAGATTCTTCAGGATCTGGATTGCAGGATGCAAGAGATTTGAGGATTGATTCAAAATCATAAACAATATATGCTGAGTGTTCCAACAAGGCTTCAAACTTTTTGAATTTGCAATTTTCACTTGGCATTGGCATCACCATATGAACAGGTTTATGGTTGCCACAGTATTTCAGATGCTCAATTAACTTGTTTTTGGCAATTTCTGCATTCACTTCGGGAACCCTCTTCACCATTTTTTGACCATCAAATACAGTTAAACATCTTCTGCACAACTTGAATATTCTATTGGATTTGTCTAGTTGAGTTCTCACTAAAGCTTCAAGATTATGTATCAGAGTGTAATGATTTGTGCCATCCTCCTCAATTAAGAGCAGATCAATTGGAATAGCAGATTCATCATCAATTGTACTGATTCTGAGAGGTTCTATCGGGCAATTGCCAGTAGAGCAAATAAAAACATTAATAGATAATTGTTTGCCGTTCATATCCCTGGCTCTTTTTTCAAATTTATCAATATTCTGAACAGACATTGGATATTCTAAACCCTCCATTGCATCGTCAAAAAGATGTTCATGTTGTTTGTAATAATTTATTCTTTCAGGATGCCATACAACTGGAAACAAAGCAGCTAATATACACCACAAAAAGCATTTCTCATCATTATTTTTAATATTAACCACGGCTTTTATGTTTTTAATATTAGCAGGTAATGGCAAATATGTAGATCCTTGTAATGGGCTGAATTCAGAAATATTAACATATAACCTGTGTGGAGAGCCACATAGGCTCCATCCAGACTCTTTTCCAGCAAATTCAGAGTGTTTAATATTCAATTGATCTATCAACCTGCTTATTATTGTATCTGAATTTGCATTTGAATATACAGGTACAGTTTCTGTCATGTGGGGCTGTGTAAATTTTGTGCCATTTGGTTTCTTATATTGAGTATACAATTTGAGGGATAGCTTATAAGAGCTATTTTGTGCATTTAGAATTGCCTGCAGATCAGGTTTTTTACTGCTCAAAAAATTCTCAATGCCACATCTTGGCTCTGATACAAACCGATAATCCCTAAGTTGGGCATTAAAACTGCTATGGATAGGTTCATAGCATGGCTGCTTTGCTGCTCTGGCATTAATAGGTGCTTCATGCTTTCTTTTCAGACCAGATGTGGATGCTTGTGGGGGCAATGTTGATGACTGTGCAGAACAAGTATCTTTATGTGTATATTTGAAGTATTGCATGCTGTATTTTCTATTGCATTTGGGGCAAATTTTCGTGGGAGTTCTGTATTTGTCTGGGTTACAAATCTTTTGGTGTCTAGCCCAATTAGAGCTAAATATATTTTTATTGCACTGATTACAATATTTTTGACTTGGCATTTTTCCTGTTGTTTATTATATACAATTTCCTGGGTTTCAATTCAAAACTCTATACTGAATAAAAAAATATCAGTTGGGTTCAGCACTGTGCTTTGTGTGTGTGTGTATGTGTGTATGTGTATATGTGTGTTAATATTTTTGGCTTTGGTATTTATATAAAATTTCCTGGGTTTTTAAATCAAATCTCTATGCCTATTATGACAGGTTGTAAGGCCAATAGCCCACAAGTGGAAAAAGAGAATAAATATTGATTCACACTGACCTAGCGCAAATGCCTGCACGAACATGCATATCTTGAATGGCAATGACCCAGCACTGAGTGTTATGTATTGATTTTTGTATAACAAGCTGTGACAGGTATAGGCCCGACCCTAAATAAGAGTGGATTACAACAAATAAGCTAGATGTAACAAATATCAGATTTTGTATAAAAAAAATGCAAAATATCCCAGTTTCAATTCGATCCATTTATCTGAATCGAAGAAACCAACAAT
The DNA here is from genome assembly GCF_977018435.1 of Lepisma saccharinum. Lineage (NCBI taxonomy): Eukaryota > Metazoa > Arthropoda > Insecta > Zygentoma > Lepismatidae > Lepisma > Lepisma saccharinum. The sequence continues at coordinate 95,667,406 of NC_139232.1, read as the reverse complement.
TCACATATCCCCATATCATTGTATGCTTGCCCTATTAGCACCTCTTTTGCTGTTGTGCTCAATTAATTTTCACTAATTGGCAATTTTCTTGAAGAGGCCTAATAGAACAAGATACGGCGGTATGAGAAATATGTGAATTAAAGATATTTTAGCAATATACGACGTCTTAAGAAAGGCATATTCGGCTCCAAAGTACTTTGTCTAATGCTTACTACCATTCCCTATTACTGGCAAAAAGAGTTAAAAATATTGACATATTGACTTGTTCCCAAGTGTTCACCGAGTTCAGAAATTTGCACATAGATGGCCCTGTTGTTGTTGCTTATCAAATATATATATATTTTTGGAATATCTCTAAAACAAGCAAATTTTGTTTACTGTTTTCTACAATTGGCAATACTGACATGTATTACACACCAGATGAATTCAAAGCACAGAGACCCATGTTTGTAATCAATGCTTCAAAAAGAAAACAAGTTGTGGTGAATGACAGAACAAACATTAAAATTATCTGTGAATTCCATGAGGCTTTACCTGATGACACCATATGTAGTGTTATTCTCATAGGAGAAAAATCATATGTTTATGATGTGAGAAATGAGAGAGTCACGGAGCAATTCTAGAGGGTCTCTGCATATTGCATTGTTTTAATATTGGATTGAAGCTGGGGTCCAATTAAACTTAAATTGGAAGTAAATATGTGTGTGTATGGATGGGTGTGTGTGTGTATTGGCTTAATTTCTGGTGTGGCCAATTTTTGACAAGTTTATGGACAACAATCTCACAGAAGTGCCTTTTGTAAGTATGAGCAAATCAATCTGAGGGGGCTCTTCCTTTCTGAGAGGGCATTTTTACAAAAATCTTGGATTAGAGGGGGTTCCACACTAGAGCAAAAAGCTCATATGGGCATGTTGAGCTAGGTTTAAGTGTAAACAAATCTGCTGGAGGAGGGCTCTTCCTTTCTGAAAAATTCCTGAGGGCATTTTTACAAAAATCTTGGATTAGAGGGGGTTCCACACTAGAGCAAAAAGCTCATATGGGCATGTTGAGCTAGGTTTAAGTGTAAACAAATCTGCTGGAGGAGGGCTCTTCCTTTCTACACTTGTAAGTGGTCCTTATCCTATCATAAATACCACTACTTGTTGTTATGAATTTCTTCTACTTTCGTTTCTTCAAGTGGTCTGTTCGTGGTTTTTGATAATTGCCTATAACGTAATGTGAGTTATGTTATTTTCTATTTTGCATTGTTGATAAACAGTTTATTTTCCGCCTGCTTGTTCATCCTCGCACTGGAGCAAGAATTTCAGCTGTTTTCAAGGTATCACTAGGTTAGGTATTATTATTATTTAATGCGAGTTGTAACATGAATGGTAGTTTTCTTGTTAATACTTTCTATGTATTTGTTAAACGTAACATGTCTAGTAAACGTACCATTTCAAGCTTTTTCAAAAACTGTTCGGAAGAGGCCCAATGTTCACTAAGAAATTTTACAGTTCGTTGTTGGGGATAGTGCGGCAGAAGGGATTTTAAAGATGACACAGTTGCTCTGCTCTTCGCGTTTTGCCCTGTGCCAGATGGAAGGTATAATGTACAATGTATTTTGTACCTCCCTTGGTTACATTGAAAAGGTTAAAAAATTCTGTCTTTAAGGGCAAGATGATTTTATGTTGTATTTCACTACATAGTTCAATATGACTGCAACGTGTATCTGAATGTTTACAATCAACATGGACGTCCAGGGGGAGGACAAGGGTGGGGACAGCATCCCTGGAAAATGAATATCTATCTAAAGTTATATATTTTAATTTCAGTCAGTAATTTATGTTAATCAGTGGCGGCGATTAGGGATGCACTTACCCCCCGCTTTTTGCTATTTTTGCCCCCGCACTATGCTAAACCTTATCTACCAAGAGAAAGTAAACTGTCCTTGCCCCCCCCTCCCCCGGCGTTTTGGCACCTTGATCCCCCAGTTTTGAAAGGTTGCATGCGTGTTTTGTTTTCCTTATTTTCAGAATCGCAGGCCCTCAGCACCCCTAGATGAATGATCCTGGCGCTGGACTGCTGCCACCATCGGAAGGTTCGTGAACTTAGTCTCCCACTTCTCCAGAAACTTAACCACATTTTGTACATTATTAAAAGTGCCATGTTAGTGCTGGTTTCTGCCGCAAAAAAGTTTTGAAACATCTTTAGTGTGTCAAGATATCTGATAGTGCTGCTCTGCTTTCGGAACAAGGGCCGTTCCAAAATAGGGCGGGCTAGCTTCATGTTCCTCAAGTATTTATGTCCATTTTGCCTTAGTAAGTCAGTGGGTGTTACTTGCCGAAGTAACTCGGACCATGTTGTTTACCAAAGTAATTCAGAAAATGTTACTTGCAAAAATAATTGCATCTGCCATGTATAAGTGAAACACAAGGTTATGCAACCTCTTGTTCTTTGCATTAAATGGTAGGATATGAAGACATCTGGTTTCTGTATTTGTCACTCAATTGCTTCGATCTGACGCAGGATTTAGTTTGGTTATTCTGTTCGAATACTACACTCTAAATATATGCTATGACTTGCCACCAAAAATTGTGTAACAAGCAAATTGATGTAGCAAAAGACCTATTTCTCCGTCAAAGGTTTCAGTAGGCTACTTGGTGTGGTTGGACAGCAAATAATGTAACAAGACACCAGAGACAAGGTGGTGCTTAAGAACGTCATTTCCGCAGTAACAGAAAAAGATCGAACTCTGTTGCAGCGCGCTACGACGACAAGGGTCTCAGGTTCGAACCCCGGTCTGGGTATGGGTGCTCTTTGTGAGTGTTCATTCCTCAATTTCATCATACCATCCCTCAGCCTCATCGTCGCTATTAGCTAAAAGTGGCATAAAAGCGACGATAATTAAGAAAAATCAATCAACCAACCAGTTTTGGTGACAACTTAGTTCATATTTTTTTAGTAACTAACCGAACTTCATTTCTGTTATTAATAATAAAAGTAACGAGTTTTCTGGGGTTTTCTTCTTTTTTTGTAACTTTTTTTACCAATTTTTTAGGGGGGGGTTCGATTCCCATCCCCACGCCCATGCCCCCTCGTCTCTGGTCCATGCCTATAGGCAAGCCAATATGTACCCGCTCCAGAAATCAAATCCTTGACCCCTTAATTACAATGCGCTAGCTATCAATTCTACAGGTCACAAGGACGTATCTAAGGCGGGTCCAAAGGGTTGGATCCCCACCGAAAGAGTTACCAAGTACTTATATTAAATAATGAAAATATCATTGTTTAGAATTTGTTGTATGATCGACGGTTATTTATTTCCGCTCAAGTTACTCGAGTGCAAGGATTAGACAGTACCAAAAAAGATTACTATGTCAAATTCATAAATTGTTTTGTTTAATATGGAATAAAGAAGAAATCCCTCAACAGTGGAAAGAATCGTTCATTGTTCCTGTGTTTAAATAGGTGATAAAATGAACTCCAATAATTACCGTCGAATTTCTCTACAGTCAACATTATATAAAATATTATCTAAAATTCTTTTAACAAGACTAACTCCATATGCTAATGAAATTATAGGTGATTGTCAATGTGGATTTAAACGTAACAGATAAACTGTAGATGAAATTCTTCACAGCAGACAGACACTTGGGGAAAAAAGTGGGAATATAATCAAAATGTCCATCAGCTATTCAATGATTTTAAAAAAGCATATGATTCGGTTAAAAGAGATAAATTATATAATATATTACTAGTTTGGAATACCTATGAAGCTTGTTAATATGATAAAAGTATGCAACAGTGAAACAGAAAGTAAAATTCGTGTGGGTATAAATCTGTCTGACAAATTTACAAGATGGGTTAAAACAAGGAGATGCATTATCTCCATTACTCTTGATTTTGACTTAGAATATGCTGTTCGGAAGGTAAAATAAACTAATAAAGAACTAAAATTAAACGGCGTGACATATGCATATACAGATAATGTAGACTTACTAGGGAATGATGTAAATACAATTAATAATAATGATAAAGTATTTTTAAAAGCAGCTAAAGAGATAGGTTTGGAAGTTAGCAAAGAGAGAACTGAATATATGCTTACAGACCAAAACCAAGTGTTAGGTAATAATCAAAATTTAATTATTGATAACAATTCGTTTGAAACAGTTTCCAAATTCAAGTACTTAGGAGTAATACATCAAATGAAAATGATATTAAAGAGGAAATAAAAAGCAGACTTAATTCAGGAAATGCGTGTTACTTTTCTCTTCACAAACTTTCATCTTCTCGTATAATACCCAAGAAACTAAAAGTTAAAATATACAAAACAGTAATTTTGCCTGTAGTATTATATGGATGCAAACTTGGTCCCTTACATTGAAAGAGGAACATAAATTGAGAGTATTTGAAAATAAGATCCTTAGGAAAATATTTGGACCTAAAAGGGATGAGGAGACAGGTGAGTGGAGAAGGTTACATAATTTAGAACTACATAATTTGTATTCATGTCCAGATATTATTGGAATAATTAATTCAAGAAGTCTTAGGTGGGCAGGCCATGTGGCACGAATGGGATAGGAAAGAAGAGTTTACAGGATTCTTGTTGGGAAACCTGATGGTAAGAGACCAGTATGAAGTCCAAGACGAAGATGAAAAGATAACGTTGAGATGAACCTAATGGAAGTCGATAGAAATGAAAAAGAGTGAATAGATCTTGCTCAGGATAGGGACAGATGGAAGTTGCTGCAGCCATGAATCTTCGGGTTTAAGAAGGATGGAGAGTTAGTTAGCAAAGAAGATTTATGCACGCTACTTCTTATAATAATATGCATAAATATTAATCAGGAACTTTACTTTTAGTCAATTGGAGCTAACATCTTCTGTTATTCAATAAATATACAATTTTTTGCTCTTTAGACATAAATGTCCTTGCCAGAACAGTTGTTTTCATACAAATTTTAGCGTTTTTATCAGCACGTAAGGTAGATAATGAATACGTGTTATCCTACGTATTCTTATAGTCTTTTTACCTATTCATGACATAATAATAATCTCAATATTAATAAATTTACATATTATGATGACTAGACCTAAAATTACACTAACGTATAAATTATTAATATTATTTCTGAGAAAATTGGTTCGGACCTCCCACCCAAATATATTTCTAGAAAAGGTGCCTGACAGGTCATTCCGATCAGAAGTCCTCCTTCCCTTTGTTTTCAACCAATCGATATTGGGTTTCGAAACGAGGTCATCGAACTCCAGGTGCAGCAGGTGTGCAGCATGCAGTTTGGACCGACGGAAGATGACCACCGAGGTTAACGTAAACAAATTGATCTTAATGCGATGTGAAAGAGAGTCCCACAAGGGCGGCACATTGCCTACAGCAGCGGAACACAAAGAGCAGCATCACCTGGCGTATGAGATCAGCAAGTTTATCCCATCAATTCTTCCTCTTCTTTTGTTTTTCTTTTCATTTGCCTGTTTCGTTTACTGGTCCGCGCCATCCAGGCTGCACGTGTTGGCCGAACTCATTTTTTTAAGTCGCACGTGTATTGCAAGCTGAAAGAAAACACACACACGTATCTAGAGATAAATTTCTTAGGGGGTACCAACCAAGTGTCTCCAGAAATAATAACATACTAATAATATAAATGTTTAAATTGATACATTAATATAATTTATAGGTAGGGACGTGAAGTTTTCGATTTAACGATAACACCGAAAAGTTGAGGATAGCAAAATAAAGTGTTTAAAATGTATTTGAGTAGCTTAAGGAGGAAAGATTTCGGTGTCTCGGAATCGCGAAATAGCGCGAATTTTGCCATTTTTCAGAATAACACCGAATGTTGAGCTTTAAGGACATGCGATACAGTTTCCACGGGAGTCTTCCCAAGCCCCTTCCGCCGTGGCAGTGTGCCAACTTAATTCTCTTGGAGCCAGATCTGGCTCTTTCGTGCACTCGTTTGGTTGTGAACTGGGGCGCCCGTCCCCGTGCCCCACTATGATGCCATCACTGGTTCCGGCCCGCGTATTTCACATATGCACATTGAAATAGAGATTGGGGGCGTGGCTTGTAATGGAAACGTTTCTGGTTGGCTGGTCTATTTTTTCTTTATGGAGTACTTCTATGGCGTGCCTAACAATTGACTGCAGGCTTGAACTTGTTGAATGATGTAAACCACTTATATTTTCCTTTTCCATCTATTTTCTACTTTTTATACATTGCTTTGATCTTTTCTACATCATTCTATTGTAGTTCACTTACACTAAATCCATACTTATATCCTCCAGCGATTTATTTATATTCCTTCACCTTGTGCTGCCATCTACTCCTCTCTTTTCATCTTGTGTTGTTGTTTCCAGTATGTAATATCTGGTTTGTAACAACTTTTTTACAAAACAAATAGCATCGCGCTTATATAGTCGAAATTAAGGTTTTGGCGCTAGTCAAGGTTTTGACAGATTTTTAAAGTAAGAATTAAAAATGTTCCTTGTTTGCATCTGACGAAAAGCGGAAAATGACCCAATATATTAAATAATTGTATAAGAATTTTCATCCAACGCAACATTTTAAAAATTATTGCCTCTTTTATTTCCAATAAGAAAGTCTGTTCGCTTTTCGAGTATTGATTACTATCCGATTGCGTTGTATTTTCCCCACTAGATGGTTCTGCTTGTAGTCTGTGGTTTACAGAAAGTGTTCGCAAAAGTCAATGAAATAAATGCCAGTGTCCTATCCTGTATCATTGAGGCAGTCTGCTAGCCAATAGGGAGCATTCATACACAAAACCACGCCCCCAATCTCTATTTCAATGTGCACATGTGAAATACGCTTCCGGCCCACATAGACCAACTTTTGCCATGATTACACATTTTATACGTGACGTGATATTATTATATTGGCTGCGTCGCCCACTCCCTCTTATCTCACCAGCTACTTCTTTATAGCGCAATGTTTGACGTGAAATTGACATAATATTGTTATCAGGGAATTCTTTATTTTCGATTTCATACCACTATCGATGGATTATTGGGTGATGCCGCCGGATATAGATGGTGAAAACTAAGAATAAATTGTCATCAATTTAGAGATAACGATAATAGCAGAGTTCCATCCCTTTGACAATTAACATTACCCTAGGAGGAACTTTATCCAGCCTTCGTAAATCTAGCTCCATGAAAATAAGTTTTGACTCCATTTAAGGTGAAATTTAGCTCTTTTATGCGCATCAGGTATGGCAACACTGCCAGGAGGCAAGGAGAAAAGCATTGATCATATGGGAGTATGATTTGATTCGTTCCCTTGGGAATGTAAAACTTCCGATGGAATAGAAAGAGATGTCAACGGGAAGAGGGCAGTTTGAAGATGAATTTCACCAGCGGAAAAGTCGAAACTTCCATTTCATTAGCCGTAACTTGATGTTGAAGTTGATTCCCCATAAGGAATAGATGGGATTCCGAAAATTCTTACTCATCATATCTTTTAAACATCGTGTTCAGCTTAAAAATCAACATTAAAAAACGCTTCCACTTGCAACATGGAGAGAACTCTTGGATACACCCAGTTTTTTTTTAGTAGCAGTGACCATTCGGGCAATATTGAAGTAAATGAATAATTGGTGCGTAACTGTATCTCCTCCCCTTAATGCAAAAAACTCGGCGAAATATGCAATATAAACTGGGGATAACAATTCTTCTGTTCATAAGGAACTACCTGAAGTGCCCCGTTGAAGGTTGAAACGTTAGAAGGTAGAAGGTTGAAAACTTACGTTTAGTTTATGTTTTATAATAAAATAAATTACTGCCTTGGTCAGCATATTGAGTTTTTCTTATCATGGAAACAAGGCAAACATGCAGTTTGGCACACACCTGGAATAGAATTCCCTAGGGATATCCTTCCAGAAGCGAAGTTTCATAGTTGTGTTGCAGGGGAGAGCTTTAGGGGTTAGGGGGCGTGTACACACAGAACCCAAAACGTGTCAATTGACATATATATATATATATATATATATATATATATATATTGATTTCAATAACACGTTAACGTTCATAAACTGCAAATGATGCACCTTTTAGTGTGTCAAAATACACATAGGAATGTATTAAAGGGTATTTTTATGAGATGAAGTTCCGTGTGATGCACTAAAATGCATCAATTTGGAAGATCAGACAAGATCATTTCGAAGATAACAACTTTCACTTTTAATGCATCAATTGACACAGCTAAATGTGTAAATTTGTTATCTTCGAAATTATCTTGTCTGATCTTCCAAATTGATGCGTTTTAGTGCATCACACGGAACTTCATCTCATAAAATAGGGGTGTAAGGGGTGACCTTCCACGTAGTACACCCAAATGTCAACCTCACTTCCACGTTAGTGCACCCTGGACTAAAGACTAACGAGGCTCTGGCGACTGGCCCCATGGCTAGTATAATTTTTTTTGTATTGTCCTGTTGTCCTTATGTGTGCTGAGTGCCCCTTTACAGCCTCAGCTTTTAACAGAAGTCAGAACATTTTAAATTGTTTAGTTATGCAACGTTAGAGTTATTATTTGTAATGGTAAGGGGCTGGCCCCCGTATAATATGACGGGAGCAAAATAGCCTAAGTGCTGACGCTCCCAAAATTTTAAATTCAAATCAAATCATCTCATAAAAATACCCTTTAATACATTTTTGACACACTAAAAGGTGCATCTTTGCAGATTATGCACGTTAACGTGTTATTGAAATCGAAATATATATATATATATATGTCAATTGACACGTTTTGGGTACTGTGTGTGTAGACAAAACGGTATTTTGAGGTTGCAGATTTTTTTGGCATTGTTAGGGAAATGTGTTGTACATTACTTTGTTCAAAGATTTAGGTGCTATCATGCAATAAACATTACATATTAACTTTCTGATGAGATGAAATATTTTTCCAAATGGAAAAAAAATGGTCATTTCTCTAAAAGGTAAGCCTTATATATATTTTTCTTGTTTTTAAAACTAAAATTTGTCTCAATTTTACAGAACTAAAGAATGTGAAAATATATAGTAAAAATGCATGTAAAAATAACACGGATTTTAAATTAATAACACAAAGTTTTGCCCTAAATCGCGAAAAATAATACCGAATTGCAGTAAAAAACAACATCGAAATTTAGGGGGAAATAAAACGAAACCTTCACGTCCCTATTTATAGGTACCCTATATTCATAATAATATGTAAATTACTTAATTTAGTATTGTTATTATTAAGACGGTATAAGAATACACCACCTATTCATTACGTAGTTAAGATCTAAGACCGCCAAAATTTATATAAAACCAAGTATCCTGCCAAGTAAATTAATGTAAAATAGATGAAGAATTGAATATAACAAAGAAGGATGTTAGATCTTGTTGACGGAAAATAATGTTCCCGATATTATTTTGTGCATATTAAAAGTATTAAAATTGTAGTAATGTGCATAAATCTTCTTTGGTACTGTCTTTCAAAGTCGTATGATCCCCATCTAATCCTTGTCTTCCTTTAATTTCAGGGGTAATAAATAACCCTGGATTACACAACAAATGATAAACAAGGGGGGGGGGGTCCGGACCTCCTGAACCGCCCGTAAATATATCCTTGACACAGCGCGTGGTAGTAACGAGTTACTTTGTAATGTAATATTTAAATACTTACTTACACACTGTTAGAAGTCATCGTATAATTTACACTATTCTACCGTTAAAATGTAACAGTCTGCCTAATTTACAAAAAAGGGATGCAAACTTTATTTAATTTGAACGTTTTATCATTGATTGAATTAGGTTATTTACGTTGCAATTCTGCCGTTTTTCTAATCAGGACGATGAGGATGAGTAATGATATGATGAAGAGACGCTCACAAAAAAAGAAAACCTTCAAGGGGTCCCTGGTTCGATACCCGTTGGAGGCACATAGTGGTTCGCATCCCACTTTAAACTGTAGGTGCAGTCTCAATTACCCTTACTGTGCATAAAGTGGACTTAAAACATCAACTCAATCAATCAATCCCACTTTAAACTGTAGGTGCAGTCTCAATTAGCCTTACTGTGCATAAAGTGGACTTAAAACACCAACTCAATCAATCAATCCCACTTGAAACTGTAGGTGCAGTCTCAATTAGTCTTACTGTGCATAAAGTGGACTTAAAACACCAACTCAATCAATCAATCCCACTTTAAACTGTAGGTGCAGTCTCAATTAGCCTGACTGGGCATAAAGTGGACTTAAAACACCAACTCAATCAATCAATCCCACTTTAAACTGTAGGTGCAGTTCCAATTAGCCTGACTGGGCATAAAGTGGACTTAAAACACCAACTCAATCAATCAATCCCACTTTAAACTGTAGGTGCAGTCTCAATTAGCCTTACTGTGCATAAAGTGGACTTAAAACACCAACTCAATCAATCAATCCCACTTTAAACTGTAGGTGCAGTCTCAATTAGCCTAACTGGGCATAAAGTGGACTTAAAACACCAACTCAATCAATCAATTCCACTTTAAACTGTAGGTGCAGTCTCAATTAGCCTTACTGTGCATAAAGTGGACTTAAAACACCAACTCAATCAATCAATCCCACTTTAAACTGTAGGTGCAGTCTCAATTAGTCTTACTGGGCATAAAGTGGACTTAAAACACCAACTCAATCAATCAATCCCACTTTAAACTGTAGGTGCAGTCTCAATTAGCCTGACTGCGCATAAAGTGGACTTAAAACACCAACTCAATCAATCAATCCCACTTTAAACTGTAGGTGCAGTCTCAATTAGCCTTACTGTGCATAAAGTGGACTTAAAACACCAACTCAATCAATCAATCCCACTTTAAACTGTAGGTGCAGTCTCAATTAGCCTGACTGGGCATAAAGTGGACTTAAAACACCAACTCAATCAATCAATCCCACTTTAAACTGTAGGTGCAGTCTCAATTAGCCTGACTGGGCATAAAGTGGACTTAAAACACCAACTCAATCAATCAATCCCACTTTAAACTGTAGGTGCAGTCTCAATTAGCCTGACTGGGCATAAAGTGGACTTAAAACACCAACTCAATCAATCAATCCCACTTTAAACTGTAGGTGCAGTCTCAATTAGCCTGACTGGGCATAAAGTGGACTTAAAACACCAACTCAATCAATCAATCCCACTTTAAACTGTAGGTGCAGTCTCAATTAGCCTGACTGGGCATAAAGTGGACTTAAAACACCAACTCAATCAATCAATCCCACTTTAAACTGTAGGTGCAGTCTCAATTAGCCTGACTGGGCATAAAGTGGACTTAAAACACCAACTCAATCAATCAATCCCACTTTAAACTGTAGGTGCAGTCTCAATTAGCCTGACTGGGCATAAAGTGGACTTAAAACACCAACTCAATCAATCAATCCCACTTTAAACTGTAGGTGCAGTCTCAATTAGCCTGACTGGGCATAAAGTGGACTTAAAACACCAACTCAATCAATCAATCCCACTTTAAACTGTAGGTGCAGTCTCAATTAGCCTGACTGGGCATAAAGTGGACTTAAAACACCAAATCAATCAATCAATCCCACTTTAAACTGTAGGTGCAGTCTCAATTAGCCTGACTGGGCATAAAGTGGACTTAAAACACCAACTCAATCAATCAATCCCACTTTAAACTGTAGGTGCATTCTCAATTAGCCTGACTGGGCATAAAGTGGACTTAAAACACCAACTCAATCAATCAATCCCACTTTAAACTGTAGGTGCAGTCTCAATTAGCCTGACTGGGCATAAAGTGGACTTAAAACACCAACTCAATCAATCAATCCCACTTTAAACTGTAGGTGCAGTCTCAATTAGCCTGACTGGGCATAAAGTGGACTTAAAACACCAACTCAATCAATCAATCCCACTTTAAACTTTAGGTGCAGTCTCAATTAGCCTTACTGTGCATAAAGTGGACTTAAAACACCAACTCAATCAATCAATCCCACTTTAAACTGTAGGTGCAGTCTCAATTAGCCTGACTGGGCATAAAGTGGACTTAAAACACCAACTCAATCAATCAATCCCACTTTAAACTGTAGGTGCAGTCTCAATTAGCCTGACTGGGCATAAAGTGGACTTAAAACACCAACTCAATCAATCAATCCCACTTTAAACTGTAGGTGCAGTCTCAATTAGCTTTACTGTGCATAAAGTGGACTTAAAACACCAACTCAATCAATCAATCCCACTTTAAACTGTAGGTGCAGTCTCAATTAGCCTTACTGTGCATAAAGTGGACTTAAAACACCAAATCAATCAATCAATCCCACTTTAAACTATAGGTGCAGTCTCAATTAGCCTGACTGGGCATAAAGTGGACTTAAAACACCAACTCAATCAATCAATCCCACTTTAAACTGTAGGTGCAGTCTCAATTAGCCTGACTGGGCATAAAGTGGACTTAAAACACCAACTCAATCAATCAATCCCACTTTAAACTGTAGGTGCAGTCTCAATTAGCCTGACTGGGCATAAAGTGGACTTAAAACACCAACTCAATCAATCAATCCCACTTTAAACTGTAGGTGCAGTCTCAATTAGCCTTACTGTGCATAAAGTGGACTTAAAACACCAACTCAATCAATCAATCCCACTTTAAACTGTAGGCGCAGTCTCAATTAGACTGACTGGGCATAAAGTGGACTTAAAACACCAACTCAATCAATCAATCCCACTTTAAACTGTAGGTGCAGTCTCAATTAGCCTGACTGGGCATAAAGTGGACTTAAAACACCAACTCAATCAATCAATCCCACTTTAAACTGTAGGTGCAGTCTCAATTAGCCTGACTGCGCATAAAGTGGACTTAAAACACCAACTCAATCAATCAATCCCACTTTAAACTGTAGGTGCAGTCTCAATTAGCCTGACTGGGCATAAAGTGGACTTAAAACACCAACTCAATCAATCAATCCCACTTTAAACTGTAGGTGCAGTCTCAATTAGCCTTACTGTGCATAAAGTGGACTTAAAACACCAACTCAATCAATCAATCCCACTTTAAACTTTAGGTGCAGTCTCAATTAGCCTTACTGTGCATAAAGTGGACTTAAAACACCAACTCAATCAATCAATCCCACTTTAAACTGTAGGTGCAGTCTCAATTAGCCTTACTGTGCATAAAGTGGACTTAAAACACCAAATCAATCAATCAATCCCACTTTAAACTGTAGGTGCAGTCTCAATTAGCCTGACTGGGCATAAAGTGGACTTAAAACACCAACTCAATCAATCAATCCCACTTTAAACTGTAGGTGCAGTCTCAATTAGTCTTACTGGGCATAAAGTGGACTTAAAACACCAACTCAATCAATCAATCCCACTTTAAACTGTAGGTGCAGTCTCAATTAGCCTGACTGCGCATAAAGTGGACTTAAAACACCAACTCAATCAATCAATCCCACTTTAAACTGTAGGTGCAGTCTCAATTAGCTTTACTGTGCATAAAGTGGACTTAAAACACCAACTCAATCAATCAATCCCACTTTAAACTGTAGGTGCAGTCTCAATTAGCCTGACTGGGCATAAAGTGGACTTAAAACACCAACTCAATCAATCAATCCCACTTTAAACTGTAGGTGCAGTCTCAATTAGCCTGACTGGGCATAAAGTGGACTTAAAACACCAACTCAATCAATCAATCCCACTTTAAACTGTAGGTGCAGTCTCAATTAGCCTGACTGGGCATAAAGTGGACTTAAAACACCAACTCAATCAATCAATCCCACTTTAAACTGTAGGTGCAGTCTCAATTAGCCTGACTGGGCATAAAGTGGACTTAAAACACCAACTCAATCAATCAATCCCACTTTAAACTGTAGGTGCAGTCTCAATTAGCCTGACTGGGCATAAAGTGGACTTAAAACACCAACTCAATCAATCAATCCCACTTTAAACTGTAGGTGCAGTCTCAATTAGCTTTACTGTGCATAAAGTGGACTTAAAACACCAACTCAATCAATCAATCCCACTTTAAACTGTAGGTGCAGTCTCAATTAGCCTTACTGTGCATAAAGTGGACTTAAAACACCAAATCAATCAATCAATCCCACTTTAAACTATAGGTGCAGTCTCAATTAGCCTGACTGGGCATAAAGTGGACTTAAAACACCAACTCAATCAATCAATCCCACTTTAAACTGTAGGTGCAGTCTCAATTAGCCTGACTGGGCATAAAGTGGACTTAAAACACCAAATCAATCAATCAATCCCACTTTAAACTGTAGGTGCAGTCTCAATTAGCCTGACTGGGCATAAAGTGGACTTAAAACACCAACTCAATCAATCAATCCCACTTTAAACTGTAGGTGCAGTCTCAATTAGCCTGACTGCGCATAAAGTGGACTTAAAACACCAACTCAATCAATCAATCCCACTTTAAACTGTAGGTGCAGTCTCAATTAGCCTTACTGTGCATAAAGTGGACTTAAAACACCAACTCAATCAATCAATCCCACTTTAAACTGTAGGTGCAGTCTCAATTAGCCTGACTGGGCATAAAGTGGACTTAAAACACCAACTCAATCAATCAATCCCACTTTAAACTGTAGGTGCAGTCTCAATTAGCCTGACTGGGCATAAAGTGGACTTAAAACACCAACTCAATCAATCAATCCCACTTTAAACTGTAGGTGCAGTCTCAATTAGCCTGACTGGGCATAAAGTGGACTTAAAACACCAACTCAATCAATCAATCCCACTTTAAACTGTAGGTGCAGTCTCAATTAGCCTTACTGTGCATAAAGTGGACTTAAAACACCAACTCAATCAATCAATCCCACTTTAAACTGTAGGTGCAGTCTCAATTAGCCTGACTGGGCATAAAGTGGACTTAAAACACCAACTCAATCAATCAATCCCACTTTAAACTTTAGGTGCAGTCTCAATTAGCCTTACTGTGCATAAAGTGGACTTAAAACACCAACTCAATCAATCAATCCCACTTTAAACTGTAGGTGCAGTCTCAATTAGCCTGACTGGGCATAAAGTGGACTTAAAACACCAACTCAATCAATCAATCCCACTTTAAACTGTAGGTGCAGTCTCAATTAGCCTGACTGGGCATAAAGTGGACTTAAAACACCAACTCAATCAATCAATCCCACTTTAAACTGTAGGTGCAGTCTCAATTAGCCTGACTGGGCATAAAGTGGACTTAAAACACCAACTCAATCAATCAATCCCACTTTAAACTGTAGGTGCACTCTCAATTAGCTTTACTGTGCATAAAGTGGACTTAAAACACCAACTCAATCAATCAATCCCACTTTAAACTGTAGGTGCAGTCTCAATTAGCCTTACTGTGCATAAAGTGGACTTAAAACACCAAATCAATCAATCAATCTTACTTTAAACTATAGGTGCAGTCTCAATTAGCCTGACTGGGCATAAAGTGGACTTAAAACACCAACTCAATCAATCAATCCCACTTTAAACTGTAGGTGCAGTCTCAATTAGCCTGACTGGGCATAAAGTGGACTTAAAACACCAACTCAATCAATCAATCCCACTTTAAACTGTAGGTGCAGTCTCAATTAGCTTTACTGTGCATAAAGTGGACTTAAAACACCAACTCAATCAATCAATCCCACTTTAAACTGTAGGTGCAGTCTCAATTAGCCTTACTGTGCATAAAGTGGACTTAAAACACCAAATCAATCAATCAATCCCACTTTAAACTATAGGTGCAGTCTCAATTAGCCTGACTGGGCATAAAGTGGACTTAAAACACCAACTCAATCAATCAATCCCACTTTAAACTGTAGGTGCAGTCTCAATTAGCCTGACTGGGCATAAAGTGGACTTAAAACACCAAATCAATCAATCAATCCCACTTTAAACTGTAGGTGCAGTCTCAATTAGCCTGACTGGGCATAAAGTGGACTTAAAACACCAACTCAATCAATCAATCCCACTTTAAACTGTAGGTGCAGTCTCAATTAGCCTGACTGCGCATAAAGTGGACTTAAAACACCAACTCAATCAATCAATCCCACTTTAAACTGTAGGTGCAGTCTCAATTAGCCTTACTGTGCATAAAGTGGACTTAAAACACCAACTCAATCAATCAATCCCACTTTAAACTGTAGGTGCAGTCTCAATTAGCCTGACTGGGCATAAAGTGGACTTAAAACACCAACTCAATCAATCAATCCCACTTTAAACTGTAGGTGCAGTCTCAATTAGCCTGACTGGGCATAAAGTGGACTTAAAACACCAACTCAATCAATCAATCCCACTTTAAACTGTAGGTGCAGTCTCAATTAGCCTGACTGGGCATAAAGTGGACTTAAAACACCAACTCAATCAATCAATCCCACTTTAAACTGTAGGTGCAGTCTCAATTAGCCTTACTGTGCATAAAGTGGACTTAAAACACCAACTCAATCAATCAATCCCACTTTAAACTGTAGGTGCAGTCTCAATTAGCCTGACTGGGCATAAAGTGGACTTAAAACACCAACTCAATCAATCAATCCCACTTTAAACTTTAGGTGCAGTCTCAATTAGCCTTACTGTGCATAAAGTGGACTTAAAACACCAACTCAATCAATCAATCCCACTTTAAACTGTAGGTGCAGTCTCAATTAGCCTGACTGGGCATAAAGTGGACTTAAAACACCAACTCAATCAATCAATCCCACTTTAAACTGTAGGTGCAGTCTCAATTAGCCTGACTGGGCATAAAGTGGACTTAAAACACCAACTCAATCAATCAATCCCACTTTAAACTGTAGGTGCAGTCTCAATTAGCCTGACTGGGCATAAAGTGGACTTAAAACACCAACTCAATCAATCAATCCCACTTTAAACTGTAGGTGCAGTCTCAATTAGCTTTACTGTGCATAAAGTGGACTTAAAACACCAACTCAATCAATCAATCCCACTTTAAACTGTAGGTGCAGTCTCAATTAGCCTTACTGTGCATAAAGTGGACTTAAAACACCAAATCAATCAATCAATCTTACTTTAAACTATAGGTGCAGTCTCAATTAGCCTGACTGGGCATAAAGTGGACTTAAAACACCAACTCAATCAATCAATCCCACTTTAAACTGTAGGTGCAGTCTCAATTAGCCTGACTGGGCATAAAGTGGACTTAAAACACCAACTCAATCAATCAATCCCACTTTAAACTGTAGGTGCAGTCTCAATTAGCCTGACTGGGCATAAAGTGGACTTAAAACACCAACTCAATCAATCAATCCCACTTTAAACTGTAGGTGCAGTCTCAATTAGCCTTACTGTGCATAAAGTGGACTTAAAACACCAACTCAATCAATCAATCCCACTTTAAACTGTAGGTGCTGTCTCAATTAGACTGACTGGGCATAAAGTGGACTTAAAACACCAACTCAATCAATCAATCCCACTTTAAACTGTAGGTGCAGTCTCAATTAGCCTGACTGTGCATAAAGTGGACTTAAAACACCAACTCAATCAATCAATCCCACTTTAAACTGTAGGTGCAGTCTCAATTAGCCTGACTGGGCATAAAGTGGACTTAAAACACCAACTCAATCAATCAATCCCACTTTAAACTGTAGGTGCAGTCTCAATTAGCCTGACTGGGCATAAAGTGGACTTAAAACACCAACTCAATCAATCAATCCCACTTTAAACTGTAGGTGCAGTCTCAATTAGCCTTACTGTGCATAAAGTGGACTTAAAACAACAACTCAATCAATCAATCACACTTAAAACTGTAGGTGCAGTCTCAATTAGCCTTACTGTGCATAAAGTGGACTTAAAACATCAACTCAATCAATCAATCCCACTTTAAACTGTAGGTGCAGTCTCAATTAGCCTTACTGTGCATAAAGTGGACTTAAAATACCAACTCAATCAATCAATCAACAAAGAGCACCCATACCCGGCCGAGATTCGAACCTCTGGCGTCGTGCTAACCACTCCGCCACGAAGATCGGCGAATATTTTATCATGAATGAAGATGGATAATGATTATAAATTGCGAACATGGTCATTTTTTACGATACTATAGTTGAACGGCAGCTGAAACTGGCGGTTTTAGAGCGTCAATTTCGTCGGTCTTATCACATTTCATCCTTATCGTCGCGATTAGTCAAAACTGGAAGAAAAGCGAAGTAAAATAAAACAAACAATATGCATCCACGTGGCACCTCCGAAATATGAGGGAAATGTGCCTATTACAGTGCGTTCGTTCTGGCTCTGGGCCGAGATAACGCATGAACTACTTTGAACAAATCTAAAAATTCTAAAATAGGTTCGAAAAACCTTAAAATAGGTCCTAAAAATTCTGAAATAGGTCCTAAAAATATTAAGTTATGCCCGAAAAAATCATGACGTTGGTTAAAAAGAACTTATAATAGTTCAAAATTCCTAAAGTTGGCTCAAAAAAACTTATAGTAGTTCAAAATTCCTGAAAAATGCTGATTAGGTATAGTCACATATATCCTGAAATACGCACTATCTTGCATAACGTTATGTGTGTTGCCTAACCCTACGGCAATGGCAGAACGTACCATTGGAAATTTCCTATTAAAATCCACTCTTCGCCGTATAGTTAGGCAAAAATCTTTTTCCATGTTATTCACAGTCAAACTCCGCAAATTTGTCTGCGAGGATCATCTTATATGCCGAAAATAATCTTCCAACAAAAACATAGTCAGTGGTGCAAACTTCAATGCTGAAATGTTAGTTTGCCACAAAGCACCAAAGTGACGCGAAAGTGAGCAAGACCACACAGATCAGACTACTTTGGATTGTACAGGTAACAGTGGCACCAGACATTTTGCTTTGAAAAATCACCATGGACTTGAAGGAAGTGAAATCGACAGAGAGTACGTTTCAAACAGGTTCGTCATTGAATTTTTTCGTGACCAAACAAAGCAAATGCCTCTGTGTGACATAAAAATTCTGTATAACCCTTAAAAATATTAACAAACTAAAAAAGGCTTGATTTAGGCGCAAAAACCCAAAATAGGTTCTAACAAGCGAAATAGTTTTTTTTAGGTACTATAAAACTTCACCACTTGTTGCGTCTTTTAATCAAACGTTGACGTAACTTATTATTTCTTACATACCTGTAAAGGAAAGAAAATAGGTTAAAAACCTAAAATGCGAGGTCTACTTATATCATAGGTTAGTACTCGTTATGCAATATAAATATAAATAAGCGAGACGTTACGGGACGACATGGCATCTGCACCATGCCACGCGCTATCTCAACCCAGAGCCAAAACGAACGCACTGTAGGTTCAGATACAAACTTTAGAAATATAGATATACAATTCTGGAAAACGTCCATAGCTCGTAGAGATCAGGGTGAAAGGCTTTTACAGTAACACTTTGGTCTTTACTGCCTCTTCTCAAAGCTACGAGCCCTCGAAACAGGACATTTTCTATCCTGTATGTAGGCTATGCAGCCATGACAATTATGATCCTGTCATCAACCCCCGAATATTTTCCGTGGCACGCCCCTGTAGGAAAGAAACTGTTAATTGAATTACACTTTACCTAAAACACATAAGTGAGTTACAATTATTAATTAAAAAAAAAAAAAAAAAAACAACTGTCTAATGCCCATCCACTGCAAGTAGGGAGGTTGATGTAAACCAAACCATGTCTTCTAAGAATTACCTGGTGGCCATAAGTAAAGTTGCCCAACTGAGAGCCCTCTGTAGCATCAAAGCATCGGACTACGCTAAAACTTGGTATAGGGGCTATGGAGACCATAGTCAAGCGAAGGTTGATCGAAAAAAAAAAAAAAAGTTCAAATTTTCACCACCAGATTGAAATGTGGCGCTGAAAACTGGTGCACAGTGAACAACATCTCGGGAAAGAAATTATTCGTGCGCTCATAGATCACACTGTCTTATGCTTCCAAAGGGTCGTTCGCGTTGAGAGAGCGCATACTGAACACTGCTGTACCGATAAACTCAAATTACTTGTTGTTGTTACTTCAGCGGCACATTTCAACCTGGTGGTGAAAGTTTTAGCTATTTTCTTCGTCAGCATTCGCTTCCCCATTGTCTCCATAACTCTTATACCAAGTTTCAACGCAATCCGGGCCTCCCCCATGGCGCAGTGGTAGCGTCATTGCCTTGTAATCAAGGGTTCCCGGGTTCAATACCCGGTGGAGGTACAAGTGGTTCGGATCCCACTTTAAACTGTAGGTCCAGTCCCGATTAGCCTTACTGTGCATAAAGTGGACTTAAAACACCAACTCAAATCAAACCAATCAACGCAATCCGTTGCTTCGAACAGGCTCCAGAGGGCTCTGAGTAGGATAAATCTAATTCTAAGCGCCATATTTTCACCTGGTGGTAAAAATTTGAAATATTTTCTCCGTCAGCATTCGCTTCCCCATGGTCTCCATAGCCTTTATACCAAGTTTCAGCTCAATGCGTTGCTTCGAACGGGCTCCAGAGGGCTCTGAGTAAGAGAAATCTAATTCTAAGCGCCACATTTTCATCTGGTGGTGAAAATGTGAACTATTTTTTTCCGTCAGCATTCGCTTCCCTATGGTCTCCATATACTTTTTACCAAGTTTCAGCGCAATCCGTTCCTTCGAAAGGGCTCCAGAGGGCTCTGAGTAGGGGGAATATAATACTAAGCGCCACATTTTCACCTGGTGGTGAAAATTTGAAATATTATCTCCGTCAGCATTCGCTTCCCCATGGTCTCCATAGACTTTTTACAAAGTTTCAGCGCAGTCCGTTTCTTCGAAAGGGCTTCAGAGGGCTCTGAGTAGGGGAAATTAATTCTAAGCGCCACATTTTCACCTAGCTGTGAAAATTTTAACTACTTTCTTCGTCAGCATTCGCTTCCCCCTGGTCTCCATAGCTCTTATACCAAGTTTCAACGCAATCCGTTGCTTCGAACGGGCTCCAGTTGGGCAACTTTAATTGTGGCCAATCAATAGTTCCTTTTGCTGTGTGTTAGTTCTGGTATTATTCAGCATATGAATAATATATTTGTCGTAGCTCTCATAATTTAAGGTCCCATCTTGAATGTACACTCTCTCCCAGTTATCTTTGGAGCAGGCGAACCAAAAGTCGTCTCTGCGCAAGTAGTGACGCGAGACGACTCCACCAATGAATACGTGAGAGGAACGGCATTGCGTGGAGGGGGGGGTGCAGTTACCAGCCTTCCCAGCAGCATGTACTGCTTCACTCTGCTCACTCGATCCCCCCCTTCTCTGCCGCTATGCGCGGCCTTGCTCCAGTGATAGATGGAACAGGGTATAGCAGCTACGTTGAGTTGTATGTGCACTTTATTCATACGCGCACAACTACCATTCGAGTATCCAATACACGTGTACTTGTTTACACTGATTTAGTTCTTAAAACGGATAGTAAATAATTACAGTTACTACAAAAAAGAATACTATCAAACACTAGCATGTGGGTAGAGGGAGATTATTTCCGTAACATCTTTGGCAGTTATGCATTTGAAGCTTCGGAACGAGTCACGACTCTCGAAGCAGCCAATTAACCAAGAGAGCCACTGACGTCATCTCAACCCAGATCCTATCGCTAAGCCCCTTACTCAGGTTCTACACGCCCACTAGGCTCGCTAGACAGACTCGCGAACTCCGCTGGAGATGTTCCGAAAGTAATTCGACTCTACTCAACGGGCTCATTGTAAAGCGTACAGAACCTTAAATCCTCACGCACTTGCAAGTACCAGCACGCCCCTCAAACAGGTCTGCCTCACACACACACACGCACTCATTCGTACGCACGCACCGGGAGGGAGGCAAGGGGCGAGCGGGTGACACGCACGCGATTTTCGCGGCACAAAGGAACCACAGAAGGTTATTGTTAATCGTACAATGAAAGCAAGAGGCAGCGCAAGCCAGCGCGGACCGCGAAACTTAAACCTTTGTGAAGATAATCAGGTTGTTGCTTGTAATGAGGCACGGTGGAAGAATTGGTCGGTCTTCTCTTCGCTCCCCCTCCTCATTCTAGGAAAGATTATGGAGGCTTCGTAGACCACTACGGTTCAATTATCCCGCTAATAAACATGATCCTCTCCCTGGTGGACATGGCTAGTCCGACGCCACCGCCACCATTGCACCGCGGTGTTCTTTTTAACTGAAGTTTGGGGTCCACAGGATGCGACGTGGGAAGTGAGTACTCCATACTAATCCCTAATCTTCATGTGCGAGTTCGTAATTATGAAAACAAAATAATTACCAGGAAACGGATTCACATGCAAATACATATCCAATATATATATAGCCCCAATCCCACCACTCACTCACTCACTGACATAAATGTTCTCCATGAAGGAAGCCCCGGAGGCGAAAAACGCCCGATTACGACCCCCCATGAAATCGTCCCAAAAGGCCGAGAAAATTAAAAAATCTCTCAATCGGCCCTTCCTTAAGGGTGAAAATGCCATTTTCTCACGTTCCTAGCAACCGTTTCCAAGGCTTTTCTTTTTTGCTCACATTGTTTCCTTCAATTCTTAATTGTCTAGCTACATTATATTTGTCACAGATCACACACAGATGAATGAACACCTGGTTCAAAAAGGTGCCTTAAACAAGGGTGACATCTACATAAGGAGTTTCAGCCCAGAATCAATTACTTACGTATATATTGGTAAACTCAATGCGAAAATATTATCTACATCGTGGTTGTTTTAACTAAATGTTTAGAGGTATAATAACAAACAATTATTTAGAGAGTTTGCCGTGCTTGTTGTCCATGGAAACGGACGTTGCTAGGGAACTTAAAGAACGTTTAATTTCACCCCGAAAAGTACTGTAAGGGAATTATGCTAGACTTTTCGTATTTCAAAACATGAGCATCAGAATTTATTACAGAGGAGAGGTAGGAATTTGATGGGAATGACGGAAAACAATTATTTTTCTATTACGTTTACAAATGTGAAAATGGCAAAAGACGTAAATATTGTTTTCTCAATTTAATGTCGCTCTTGAATTCGTTTATACAAGAAATCTAACTAACTATCTTGAAACTTGCTTACTCACTTTATTATTAAGAAAATAGACAATTTTGAATATTTTGTATATTTGTACCATATTAGAGCCCGTACACACACACAGAGTTACGTTCAAAACTTTCCAAATAAGCGAAACGTATATATTGGTAAACTCAATGCGAACATATTTACATCGTGGTTGTTTTAATTAAATGTTTAGAGGTATAATAACAAACAATTATTTAGAGAGTTTGCCGTGCTTGTTGTTCACCATGGAAACGGACGTTGCTAGGGTACTTACAGAAAGTTTATTTTCACCCCGAGAACTACTGTAAGGGAATTATGCTAGACTTTTCGAATTTCAAAATACGAGCGTCAGAATTTATTACAGAGGCAAGGTAGGAATTTGAGGAGAATGACAGAAAGCAATTATTATCCAATTAAGTTTAAAAATGTGAAAATGACAAAAGACGTAAATATTGCATTTCCAATTTAATGTCGTTATTGAATTCGTTTATGCAAAACATCCAACTAATTATCTTGAAACGGTTATTACTTACTCAGTTTATTATTAGGAAAATAGACAATAATATTTTGAATATTTGTACCTTATTAGAGCCCATACAGACATAACGTTACTTTCTAAAGTTTTCAAATTAGCGAACTTATACACTTGTTTGGCTTCATCCAATAAAACATGCAGACATTTTACCCCATCTATAACATGATTACGCCCACAACGTGGCCGAAGGTCACGCATTCGAGCGTACAAGACGTGGCCAAAGGCCACGTCGAAAGTACGCGAGTCTTCATATAATGTTAAAATCAATGTTATTTTGTATTATCTTTGCTAATTGTAACCTTTAAAAATGATATATATTTGAGTTATTTTTACATATAATGCCCATATTTTCATACATTTTCTTGCATATGTTCCATATTCATGCCATTACTGCACGTGGACGTCCGCCGGATTTTTTTTCAGGGGGCAAACGAGGCACATCCCCTCCCCCCAATAGTGGTATTGCTCTGTCAAAAAACACTTCTTCAGATTGAAGTTATCATGTTCCTGCAACATCTTTCCATATGACTGAAAGGAAATACAGGGTGTCCATAAAGTCTCACCCCACCCTGGGTATTGTGAGAACGGCTGTAAATAGGAAGAAATGGCGAAACACGTATTCCATGATGTGTTCAGGGCAAACGTTTTGAGGCCAACCATTCCCTACCCGGGCCCCCCACAAGAGGGTAGGCTGGGGTCGACTCAATTTTTTCAAATAGCAAGGGGGGTCGAAGAATTTGTCGTTCCAAAGGTCTTATCATAATAACAATAATACAGCAAATCCGGGGTCTCTACGTAGCTCCAATTGACAATGGCGTGAAATCAAATGTGGAACATGACCAGCATTGGACAGGACTCCCAACTCCTACGGTAGTAATCCTAGACAACAGTGGGAGCTGGAAAAATGTTCATACACTGTAGCATGATTCGGATATATCCTAGCAGTGTCTGCAAATACGTACACCCCCCCCCCTCCCCAAGAGATGGCAAAACCGCATATCATCGCGCCCCCTGAGATTTCTACCAGGAGGACACGGACCGACATGCGTGGAGAAACATCTCAGTTGCTGGTGCCTCTTGACCTTGCCTGACTCACCCCTGATCATTCTTCAATCCGGTGTTCCTTGTCGTACAACAGTTTTGCTACATTGTGTTCTGACGTCAGACGAGGAATGCTTAGGAGGTGAGGTTAGGCATGTTAGGTTAGGTTCCATAAGCCTAAATACAATGAAAAATTGTTATTTAGTCTAAGAGAACTAAACATAGCAAGGCATTCAGCCATGTTCGAAGTTAGGGAGGGAGAACTTGGAGTCTCTAGCGGTAAAAGGAAGAAGACTTACATGAACATCGACACCCGGATGAAAACAGCTTTGGAGCAACTGAAAATTGATAATAACATTTACAAATGTCTTAGGAAGTTGTCCTTTGTACAAAAAGTAAGCTAGGTTGATTAACACTTACATTTCCTACGTAAAGTTTGATTTTTAAGGAAGATGAAATAGAATAATATTTTAACAAAACTTTCATCTATTTAACCTAAATTGTTGAGGATCCTTCATTTAGCTAATTTCAAACACAAAATGATTATAAGATTCACTGGCAACACTTGCATGTTGACCACTTTCAAGGACAAACAAGACAGGGCAAGTTTGTGTGTTCGCTAACAGCACGCATCTGCAAATCCTTTCCTTCCGGTGTTCGCTAAGAGCACGTGTTCGCTACGAGCACGGAATCATTTTCCGCATATATAAGATGATCCTCACAGACAAAATTGCGGAGTTTCACTGTGGATAACACGAAAAAAGATTTTGCCTAACTATACGCCGAAGAGTGGATTTTAATAGCAAATTTCCAATGGTAAGTTCTGCCATCGCCGTAGGGTTAGGCAACACACATAAAGTTATGCAAGATAGTGCGTATTTCAGGATATAGGTGTCTCATATTCATTGTACATGAATTTCGCATTAAGGTTAATGTCATGTAAGCTTAGTCTGGTAATCCACTGTTTTGATGTCAGAAAGCAAAGCGCATTTGGTATTTGAATCTTGCATTACAATTAATGTCATGTGACCCTAATAGCTATGTGAGCTGTTGCTTAGTGAAAAATGCCATTTTTAATAATTGTAAGTCCACATTTAATAATATTTTCATTAAAATAACTAAATATATACAAGTAAGTCACTATGTATGTCACAAATGTTTATTAACAAATCACTAAGTGAGATAATGACTTGGAAACCGTTTTCATTTTTCAACATAATCTCCAACATTGATACACTTACCCCATCGCTTTAATAGTCCCCCACAAAACGTACGTTTGTCCCCACCGTGCGCACACTTTTCGGAAATTCAAACCATCGTGCATTAACCTTGACGCTCACTGAGACGCCAGAAGCGCAGCAACAAAAAGGAACACTTTCGCTTCCGGCGTCTCAGTGGGCGATAACCTGTAAGATAATCTGCAGACTTCTAGACGGAATTTCCGTGCTTCCGTTCAGCGCGTTTCCCTGTAGTGGGCAGGGGTACCCACAGGGGGGTTTTATGGCGCAGGTTGCACCATCGAGATTTTTTGGGGGGATTTTTTCCCTTCAAATAATATAAAATTCAACATTTATATCGTTTCCAAAATATATGTAAAAATTTTACACCTTAAATGCCCCATATTTAATCCATTAGATGAAAAAATGAAAGTATTTAGGGCATTATCGAAAGGGGGGGTATCGAACTCCTAAATATTAGCCCTTAATTGACACGTGGGTTCTGAGTGGGGATTCTGAATTAAACTTTGGGAGGGGACAGTATCCAACTCTAGGTCTTAGATTATGTCGAGTACTTTAATTAGAGGGGATTGAGCATTAAATTGAAGGAGGTATCCAATTCTTGTGTGTTACTTTTGTCTTAGACTGTTGCGGAAATTCTGGTGTGAAGACTGAGAATTATTTTTTTGGAGGAGGCAATATCCACTCTTCAATATTAACAGTAAGTCTAAAATTTGCATGGAAATTTTGGTTCTAGGATTGAGTATGAAATTTAAAGGGGGAGATAGAAAGCTCTTGATAAAGTGTTAAATCTTAGATTGTCAAGGGATTTCTGTAGTGGAGAGAGAGTTCGAACATTACATTTTGGAGATTGTATTTAGTGATAAGGCATCCACACGTTTTCAACCCCGAATGTGCCGAAGGAAAAGCTGGAAAAGGAAAAGACTAAATATCTCGGGATCTTAAGAAAGTATTGACACCCCATTAAATTAATATTCTTCAAAGCCTGCAAAGAAATGGATGTAGAAATTTTCTTGCTCGCTTCGCTCGCAATAAATTGTTGCTACGATGTGTGTTTCGCGCTTTAATGAGATGAATCTGAAGTTTTTATACTAAAGCCGCATTACAAGACAAGCGATATTCTCGATTGATTGATTTGGTGTTTTAAGTCCACTTTATGCACTCTAAGGCTAATCGGAACTGAACCTACAGTTTAAAGTGGGATCCATGGGATATTCTCGATTATGATGAACGACTTTAGGGGTGGTCTTGAGTGATGACAACCCTGTTTAGGGAGGAGGGGCAGATCAATTATAATGTTCAGTAAAGCTAAGAAAAAAGTTACTTTCAGTAGACACGCTGTCGTATTTAAATATTTTGTGGGGATTACGATATGGTTTAAGGGCGCGAATGCTATGATTTGGGGGGGACGCATGACATGATTTTGGAGGGGATGCGCCATTGGCCTTGAGGGGGATGGGCACCCCTGGTAGTGCTGCCACCTAATGACACCTTTATAAACTACTCACTACTATTTTTAGCTATCCCACATCAGTTGGTGACATACTTACTGATTTCCCCTCGTATATTTACATATCTAACACTTTTTTGGTACATACGACCGATAGAAGAAAATCTAGAGAAGGAAAGTGAAAGTCTGAAAGGTAGAAAACAAAAGAAGAGGAGAGCGAGAAAGACAAGAAAATAAGATGAGACAGAAAGAAGAATACGGAGAAGCGAGAGAAAGAGAAGAAAATAAAGAGGAGAGAAAGTAACGAAAACAAAGAGCAGAGAGTTGAAGAGAAGAAAACAGAGTAGGAAAGAGGAAAATCTATGAAAACAGATAGGGAGAGAGAGACAGAAAAAGAGGCAGAGAGAAAGAGAAGAAACAGATAAAAGAGAGAGAAGACAACAGGGAAGATAAGAGTGTGAGAACAAATAAATAGAAACAAGGACAGAAAATATAATGAAGGGAGCGAAAGAGATAGAAAGGAAAATGGGACAGAGAATGAGAGAGAGAGAGAGAGAGTATGCAATGAGCACTAAAACACAGATCGACTAACAATATTTCACCCATCATTGAGCCACTCCTTTAGGTCTCGCGTGGATTACGTACGTAATAATTGCTGTAAAAAAAATAGACTTACGTCGACACAAGACTATTTGAAACATCTCTAGATGTTATCCAGAGACAACAGAATCTGCACGAAAATGAATCTGAATGATCTATTTGGTTGACTGGAGTAAAAGAAGAAGGAAGCAGGGTATAATTTTCACAACCAAGCTACAGAATTGCTAAATTTGACAAGTTGAATGTGCACTCGGTACTTACCCATGGTCCCATGGTTCATCGGTAATGTCCTTGAAAACCTGAAAAGAATAAACATTCATATTGTTAAGTACAAGTTTGTGAGGACAGCAAATACGTTATAATACTAACAATAAAAACAATATTTTCATACATGCAACTAAGGAGGAATGATTTAAATCTCGATTTAAATGTTTTTTTTTTAAATCACTTGAAAAAAATAATTTGTAGAATAACGTACATAAGGATTTTGTAGATATCAGAATCACTTTTGGTGAAAGTACATTAATCTCGTACTCATTTAATGGTGTTTATTTGGCTCTAAGAAAGGAAAAGAAAGGAAACAAAATATATGTACTGATGGGGTGAAGCTCATACGAAAGGAAATGTAAAATGTGAAGTGCAAACACCCTTGAATTGATCTTGATTTAAAATTCAATAATTTTTATAGGCAAAAATAGCAAACATTTTGAATAATATATAAAATAAATAATATATAAAATCCTAATCATGTTAAACAGTAAATAGTGCCAACTCCTAAGAATTCAGGTTGCCAACTCCTAAGAATTCAGGTTGCCAACTCCTACGAATTCAGGTTGCCAACTCCTAAGAATTCAGGTTGCCAACTTCTAAGAATTCAGGTTGCCAACTCCTAAGAATTCAGGTTGCCAACTCCTAAGAATTCAGGTTGCCAACTTCATTAAACTGTAAATAAACATGGCAGCTGATATTTTGCAAACTATCATTAAAAAATTGCCAAAATTCAGCTACAAAGACTATAAAAATATCTTAAGTTACAGTTTTATAGTACATCCAGAATGTAAAATTTTCATTAGAGGAAATGTTACTGAAATTATTATAGTTTCATTAACAGACTCAGAAACATTTCCACGGTATACAATATCAGCAGTGGCGTATGCTGATTCCAAGACCTGAACTACTTCACTATTACACGTGGTGCTGGCTATGGAGGAAGGGAGAAGATTAGTCTCCCCTAAACACCCGGTATAAGTGGTTAGACCCATCCATTTTGCTTGTTCGTGACGTCTTCAAGGAAGCCAGGTTGCAAACTTCTAAGAATTCAGGTTGCCAACTTCTAAGAATTCAGATTGCCAACTTCTAAGAATTCAGGTTGCCAACTCCTAAGAATTCAGGTTGCCAACTCCTAAGAATTCAGGTTGCCAACTCCTAAGAATTCAGATTGCCAACTTCTAAGAATTCAGGTTGCCAACTTCTAAGAATTCAGATTGCCAACTTCTAAGAATTCAGGTTGCCAACTCCTAAGAATTCAGGTTGCCAACTCCTAAGAATTCAGGTTGCCAACTCCTAAGAATTCAGATTGCCAACTTCTAAGAATTCAGGTTGCCAACTCCTAAGAATTCAGGTTGCCAACTCCTAAGACAGGTTGCCAACTCCTAAGAATTCAGGTTGCCAACTCCTAAGAATTCAGGTTGCCAACTCCTAAGAATTCAGGTTGCCAACTCCTAAGAATTCAGGTTGCCAACTTTTAAGAATTTAGGTTGCCAACTTCAAAATCGCCATTATACTCTTATTGAAATGAGAAAGTTTATTCACAATTGCTAATCGATCTTTTCTTACTCTCTAGGCTTCAGGCTTCGCAAATAGCATAGCTAGCCTAGAATATAGGCTCCTGAGTATCAGAAAAATGTACATGTATATTTTTAAATCGCTTTATTCCAACTGTTCAAATAATTTACAGAGGTGTTTACCAGAAAAGCCTTTCTATTTTTATTTAAAAAAAAACATATCTATATGTATGGTACCAAAAACCATGCAAGCAATTTTAAGCGTGTTTTTTTTTTAAAAAAAAATCGATTTAAATTAAAAAAATCATCAAAAATGTTTGTTTAATAAAAATCATGATGTTTATCATGATGTAGATGCATGCAACTACCGTATTAAGCATTCCAAAATTAAAAGAAACGCAAGACAAGACAAAGGAAGTTTTATGGAATGAGGCCCCCGCTGCTGTAAGGTAAATTTTATAGAGATTTACATATTTATTTTTAGAATTTGAAATATTGGGCGCGGTTAGTTGACACGGAAGGCAAGTCCTGAGGCACTCCTCTCTCTTCGTTAATTTCCTCCTCGCGGCGATGAGGATGAAGTTGATGACCAATTGAAATATCTGAGAGAATAAACGCAAACGAATCTTGCTTTCTTAACCAGCATTTCGACCAACAACTCCTGTCTTCGCAGTGTGTTACGTTAACGTACAAAACTGTACATCCAGTCTTATTTAACCTATCCTTGCCCAATCGAAACCTTGTATATTCACCCTCTCCTTATATTACCGCATATTCGACCGATTTTATACATGAATGTCAATGAGCCATAAACATCAGCAAGAGAATTTTTTTTTTTAATATTCTCCTTATGGCCTCAAGCCGAGGGTTTACTTTCGAAAAATCTAATCCTTCCTCTTCCCCTGTTCACTTAACATATATTTTCTTCTCTGTTCTTCCTTGTTCCTTTGTTTTCTGCGCCTTCGTATTTACGGAAGCCAGGCTGTGTAATAGCTTTATATTATATTCTCCTTACTTTGCTGCACACCTCCCTTTGTTCCTCTCTCCTGCTAATGTGTTCTTTTCTCTGTAGCTTTTGCAATTCACATCTTGAGCGATTTGATGTACAATCACAAAATTTCCATTGGAAGCCGATTGTGCTCCCACGAGCTTCTCTCTCCCGAGCCTTTGTAGGGCAGAGAACCCTGAATTTACCCCTTTCGGGAAAGGTTTCTCGTCCCCTGGGGTGAGTGAAAATCTGGTGTGGAATCTTAAACCTGCCAACGTGGTTTCTTCCCTCTTTCTTCAATTACTTTTCATTATTCCATCACGTCTCGGGATATGGCCTATCATCCAGCATCCTCTCTGGACCATCGATTCCCCAGCAGGCTTCTCTTCCTATACGTGTACGTCTCAAAGCATCTTCGTCTGTCACTCTGTCTATCTATTTGATCAACATTCTACTGTAGTACCGAATTTCGAAGGCTTCCAGACTTTACCTTTCATCTTCAGCCATACGCGACAGGTGTGGCTTTGAAGCGACCCCTCAGTAATCAATGCAACCTTAGGGTAAAAACACGGTGAGGCACAGGGACCCTTGCTCACAGGCACGGAATCCGTTCAAGCCATAAAAATGTCAGGATATAATGAATGAACTGGCTGTCGGACAGGCCCCTTGACCACCATCCCACAAGCTTGCAAACGACAACTCTGTCAAAAAAAAGTGGGGAAAAAGGAGGGTGTCTTCCAAAAAAGGGAGAAGTGACCTTGAGTGGACCAATCACGGATCCTTCCACTTGAAACAAGGGACCCAAGATCAAACCGTGTTTGTTCTTGGGAACCTCTCACGATGAACGGGGCTCCACTATGTTTTCCCCCGTTTAACTCCATGGTTTTGAATTACCGGAAACTTGTCCCCGCGAGTTTCTGGCGATGTGCGGCGTGTGATGTGCTTCACTGTGTTTTTACCCTTACGAACCGAAGCGCCATGAGAAGCTGAACTTGTAGCTTGTGAATCGCTCACACTGGGCCGTTTCTTCAATGGTGTGCATCGTGTCGCCTCGGCCTGCCACGTTCGTAGCGACTTGTAGGGTGAAGGGGTCCGTGCGGCTTGTTGCTTGTCACTTCGGTGTGAACCCCCCGCTGCGGGCCCGTAGCCAGGAATTCTTAGTAGGGGGCGAAGTCAATCCTAGAGGGGGCAAATTTATAATATATTGTGTTGCATTGGCAGATAGCAGGGTACAGAGGGGCACTTGCCCCCCTCCCCCAAAAGTGATAAGTAACAGGAAAGGGATGATAACTTGAAACTCCAACGAACAAAAAAAAGTTCGAGCAACATCACATAACAATATTTCGATAATGACCTTTCGGACTACCAAAGAATACAAAGATAAAATTTAACATAAATAGAGACTGTATCCACTTTACATTTACAGGTCGATAATGTTAATTGACGATTAATATGTACCAACAGCTTTGGGCTTCTCTGCAGAACTTATTAAGGAAGTCCTTTATAAATCGTTCTTCATAATGTTTCCCTCTAGTTTCCAGTATGCAAGATTTTTACGCACAAAGTGATAACGGGAATCCAACATCATCATTGTGTTGTGTTATGCACGAAAAATCTAATTAATTAAATAATAATGATTACATATTACATCTACACTTCGATGAATTGTGCAAAAATTTGTAATACATTTTTGTACTTGCTAAAACATTAAAAAATGGGTCCCTTACTCCACCACGGATTCTATTTGCTTCAAATGAAAGACTCTTGCATCACTACAGACAATGTTTGCCTAATGGTTACATTAACCATTTGGCAAAATATTGTGTTGTTGAAATACATGTGTTTGACACCCGACAAACAAATAGGAATGCCTTGATTGATCATGACTTCTTGGATTACAGTGTCATCATTTATATTTCATATCAAGTTTTATAGAGGAAAATGTTATATCATCTTTACATTATGAAAAATACCTTCCTTAATGACTATGGTACGAAACCGAACCTTATCCCATTTCCGCGGCACGAGGTCTCAGGGTACTGATTTCTTCCAGTCACAGAATGGCTTAAGATATATGAATAAAACTAGGAGAATCCACTCCATAACAGAAGAATTGACATAATTATTTGTCAAAAAATTAGGTTGTACCTGAGGTATTTTAACAGACAACGTCTGCTACAGACACAATGTAATATTATAAATATAAGAAAATAATTTGAGAGATTTTCAATCGTATTTATTTCGCTGCAGCTTTTTTCTACGTGTCATTTTCTTGAACCTATATTCATAGGGTGCCGCCTGATAACACCGACAACTTTCACAGTGTGTACAGGACATCAAGGCAAGCAACTTTTCTCAGTCACTATTTGCTCGCCTAATTCTTCTCTCGATGTTACAAGCAATCGAAATATGGCATCTTCTGTCCTTAATGTATGCAATCCCATTGATAGCTTCGCAGTTGCAAATGTAATTTATTTTTACTACCGTTTAAAATTCTGAGAGCAATATATAACATGCTATGGAAATGATATCATGCCAACAGTCAGGGTTAAAACTTAACTTTTCCTTTATAAAATGGATATCATAACACACACCTATGTTGCTTATCATATTTGACGCGTTTGCATAGAGAAATGATTCATAAGATTTGAAATTGATATTTACACTCCATAAGATGCTTAGTGTAACCCGTGTCAAACTACAAATTTTATCGCTTTCTAACCGAAATAATAAATGTGAAACACTATCACATTTTCATCATGTTTGATAATAATTTGAGCCAGTAAGCAGCCGTACATCTTTCACTAGCCGACCTCCATGGTGGGATGGTTACATAACAGACTACGAAGCCAGGCGTTCCAGGTTCGAGCCTGGGCATGAGTGTTCTTTGTGAGCAGAGACGAAACCACAAATTTTTATGCGGAGGGAGGGGGTCGAGTGCCAGGACAAACGTGCCAATAATAATAATAGTAATATAAAGGTGGTAGTGGTAGTAATAATAGTAGCATTAAAAAACGTTATTATCGTTGTAAATCATGCAACAAGGGGTAGAAGTCAGTGCTAAAGTATTTGTGTTTGAACAAATGATTTGAAATATTTTTCCAACACGTTCAATTTCATATTAGCTAATAATGGAAACAAGCACACAAACTGTATTTTTGAAAGACAGAATATGCATGACGAACATTATTCTTTTTGTACATATGACACGTATAACTTTCATGTGCAACATATATTTTACACATATGCAAATATACACGTAAAATAAGAAAATAAATATGCAACATGTTAACGCTAAATTGTGAACTTATTCAAAGTTTCTTTAATATATATGAATGGCTTATTGCAGAAAGGGACCTGAGTCACATTTTTGAGGTATCGGAGTTAATTTTTTCATCTCCACTGTGTCTAGCAGCATACTGCAGGGGGGTGCATTGAGGGTTGCAAAATTAACTATTCATTATGTTGAATATTTGAGCCAACAACGGCACATTTCTTTCTTACACTATTAATATTATACGATTTTTCATTGTTTTTCTCAGAATTGTGCAAAAGTGACTCAGGTCCCTTTCTGCAATAAGCCATTCATATATATATTATTGAAATACATTACATGATGAATTCATCTCTCAAATGTGCGCGCTCCTTTTCCTCAAAACAATTGTTCATGCATTTAAGCAATAATCTGAAGTTATATTTGGCCTTACTTCTCTCTCTGGTAATTTAGAATGCATTACAGAAAAGAATCATATTGGGATCGAAGCAAGCAGGAAATCTACAGATACAAATATTTATTTGTAAACTGAAAAAAATATTGATTTAATAGGGCGCAAATAATTTCACTGCGGTGCCATGGTATTCTCTTTAACATTTTCTTTTTTCATTTAGATCGTTTTTTCTCCCAGGGCTGACTCCCGCTTCCCAGCTATGACTCTGAACTTGGACTATAAGAATAGCAGATATTGCGGTTGCGAGAGAAGCGAGCAAGAAAATTTTACGAAATGTATTTTTATTTGTATAAAATTTGAAATTGAGGGGGCAATTGCCCCTCTGTGTCCCCTGCAAGTGCCCTTGGGCGTCTGGAAGAAAAATGCAAGAACACTTGAAAACTAATTCCATCTTGAGTATCCATTTGTCCGTATATTCTTAGATTATGCTAGTCATGTTTCTTTACTTCAATGTCCCCCCCCACCCAGATTGGACTTCCGTCCAAGATTGGGGGACCATGCCCCTGCCCCCTGCTGTAGTTGCAACACTGTTTGTGAGTCTCTCTTCATCAATTTCACGTCATCACTCATTGTCACGATTAGCTAGATGTGGCAGAAAAGCAACGCTAAGTAACAAAAACCAAATATCCAGTCTCTCTCTCTATCACATGAATCGCTATTACCAAAAGGTAGACTTGGGAAACAAGAAATTATGCAGTTCAAACTTCATAGCAACACATCCAAGAAAAACATCCAAACACATTAGGCACCTTTAATACAAGACTACTCAAAATGTCACAACTGTTCTAGATACTGAAAATTACGAAATCATTTCCCGAAGTCTGAATCTGGAAGGATTTTTTTTCCCTCCCAATCCTGGCACATTATACGGAATCTCACACACGTTAATAAATCACAAAATCAATAAGTGTCTTTGTTATGTTGCTAGAGTAATACAGGATATAATTGTAAAGATAGTGAGAATTCCAGGTAGGAATGTGTTCTGTATTTTGCACAGGGGTGCAAAGCAGGCTCTCAGGGGGGCAGTTGCCTCCCCTTTGCCCCGCTGTCGCCTGTTGCTTCTGTCTGAAACCATGACAATTTTCAAATAACGACCAGTACATAGCAACAATCATAATATTAACGATTTTTTTTTAAAAAATATATTTATGGTGTACTCAACTAAAAGTTAAATCAAGATCTAACTTTATGCATAATATAATTTAAGTAAAAGAAACGGTTGCATCGGCTTTTGTAAATTTTAAATATAATGACTCAGTTTTCCAAAAAATATTTATTGTGCACGAAGCTGCAATTTACAATCACTTTCTATCTTTAAGTATGATAAAATATTCAAAATTAATTAAAAACTGTTGTGATCCGTTTTTGCACATTAAATTTTAACTGTAGACTACTGCAAATATACGGTAACATCTAACAGTGTATTTATTTTGGGGTATCACTTCCCAATTCCCAAAATGCTTTGCATATAAATGAGGTTTGTAGGTTTGGTACCCGAAACGCTCTCATCTCTGTACCTTTTTTTCTTTTCTTCTTAGAATTATTTTTCAGTTAGATTTCAATTACACAAGCACTGTACTGCGAAGAACAAACGGTTGAGGAAAGAAAAAGCGAAGAATACATTCTGAGCCATAGGAAATGTCCGCTTTGTAAACGGCATCGGTCCACGGTGGTTGCATTGCACATTGGGCGACAAAGGAGACGAGAAGGGGTTGTTGATGATTTTTTTATCTCTTTCCTTCTGTGTGACCCTTGGGAAGCTCTGTCAAAAGGGGAGTATTAGGAAACCATCTTTGCAAAAACAAAAAAACAAAATCCACAAAAGAGGTGAGGGGGAAGCGGTGGGGGGAGGGGAGAGTATTGCTTCTCCTGGACATCTCGGCAGTGTTAAGAAGATCCGGTAGTCAGTTGACGGACAAACGAAGAAGCTCGAGGCTTTTTATTATTCCCCCCTCTTTTTTTTCCGTTCCAGGAAGCGATGGGATTGAAAGGAGCCGTTGCCTCATCTCACAAAGTGCCCACGTGACCCCCTTTAGAAAGTGACGTCACAAGAAAAAGCTTTCAGATGCTCGTCTTTGTGACGTCACCGAGGTCCTTCCGCGGGATCGTGAACGAGGTTTTTTTCCTTGCTTCTCTCTCTCTCTCTCTCTCTCTCTCTCTCTTCTAAGCTTTTTTCTTTATTTTTTAATCTGTGTAACCTGCAGCCTGCTAGCTCGTCTGTACAATAAGCTTCATGAACGTCGTTGCCAAATGGACGCCCGAGTCTTGCGCGTGGACTCCTTCACCGACCAGGCGTTGAACTCTCCGCTGGTCCATGGCTTGCAACCTCGCCATATGCCTCAGCTGAAGTTCATCAATCAGGGTTGTCCACGACAGATGGGAAGTTCTCCGATCCGGCTCACACGATCTTGAAACCGACACCGACTTGTATGGATTTATTTAACCTAATTTCCGGTTCAGAAATACTTTCGGTAAGGTGACCAGGGTGAGATTTATTCGTGTACCTGTAAATATAAATAGTACCCTCTTTACGCGTGCACACACCAACATGAATACAGGGAAATAAAAAAAGATCTTCATATTTTCATAACGCTATGGCACTTGAATGATCTTTAATGTTAATATTGATTGTAAATTATCGGTTTGTATACTTCTAATAACTTTAATAATACTGCTAATTACACTAAAATTAAAAACTTGGAACACGTAAATAAAAAAAATGAACAGAAAAAGCAATAATTCTACCTCTTTTTTTTGTTCTCTCAGTGTTTAAAACTGCAAGACAACCGAACTCAACGCTACGACGACAGGGTTCGAATCGCGGCCAGGGCATGGAAGTTTGTGAGTATCTATTCATGAATTTCATTATAACTCATCCCCATCTTCGCAAATTAGCCAAAGGTGGCACAAAAGCGAAGTAAAATAAAACCAATCAATCAACAACCAACCTCAATTGTTGCGTTTATCGATTAGAGCCTTCATAGTCTGTCGCCAAATGTTGTTGAAAAGAGAAACAAGAACATTGTTGAGACGTTCACATGGGAGATATTGGATACTTCGAAATCTCAAGTCATGTAAAGTCAAACTTACATATTTGGTTTTATAAGAAAAGGTAGTTCTGAAGTTGGTACTGGAGTCAAGGGCGTATCCAAGGGGTGGGTCTAGGTGGTCAGGACCCCCCCAAATTCCTTTCTTCTTTTTGAAATTACTATGGTAGATTCAGCATACTTTCCAAAGAAACATTTGATGTGCCAGGTATAGAAAATTCACTCTATGTGCATGGTTTGTAGATTCTGAATATAACATCCACTAAAAGTTCTTTTTAAAAGCGAGTGAGGTGTCCTGGTACTGTAATTGAAAGAAATAAAACATACAAAGGTGAAATACTAAAAAGAAATATATTGCATTATACACCAGACAGTAAAAGCAAACTATTGTCAATGTGTGAAACTCGATTTCTAGAAAAACATGATTCACTTCATGTTTTTGTTAAATGTCTTCAAGCTGTCCTAGTGAACCATTCCAAGCAAGTAATCTTCTGGGCACAGTTGAAAAGGGGACTTTCCTATTGTACTCTTTATCTGTGAAAAGGTTTTAAGTTTTACTGTACAGTTGTCAAAGTATTTAGAACCCTCATCACAATTTAGCCTCTGACGTCACAGAACTGCTTCAGAGACTTCGGGAAATTTCAGATGAAGAGTGCAGCAAAATAGTTCAAACTGCATCTGAAAAGTGTCAACAGACATTCAAATTCTCAAATTACGATTCCAAGAATAATAAAAAGACAAAAAAAACTATATAACTATCCTCGTGCTCTAATAGAGGGGGAACGTCCCACTGACCTTGGGTGATGGGCACCCCTGGCTGGAACCCACCCAATTTTTGTCTCTGAATACACCCCTGACTGGAGATAAAGGCTAAATGACATAAATGTATATATAAAAACGAAACTAAAGGAGAAGGTAGGGTAAAGGAGGGGAAGTTCGCCACCAAAATGCTTTTCATTTTTTCCTTCTAAACGAATTGGGGGAGAAGGACAAAATTTATACGATACAAAAAGTAGTCATTGTGGATTATGAGGAATATAACATAAATACTGTGTTACTTATACTTATGACGTAATATTAAAAATACTAAAATGAGACAAAGTGGAGAAATTCCCGCCACATGCTGGGAAATTCGCCATATAACTTATTTATCATTTTATCGTCAGTTTAAGTGTATGAAATACCAAGTTGTTGCCAATAAGTCAGACAACAAAGTGTAAAAGACCTACAAATGACAATACAAAAAGATACAATACAAACATGTTTAAAAAAACATAGGCATAAGTGTTCATATGCATTGTGAACAAGTTGTGTGTGAAAGATCGCCTGTAAGAAGGGAAATTCGACACATTTTCTGTTACTCTGGCGAATTTACCAGCAAATGCATAGTCGAAAGAAAACAACTTATGTTTACTTGTACATGCACGCTTTCCAAAGCAAATCTTTTCACGACATTCTTACGGTTTGAGGTTACGATATCAATAATTAAAAGGAAGAAAAATAATTCTTATCTGCCACGAAATGACAATATCCAAAGTATTATTGAAATTCGTCATCTTTCTTTGTCTTCTGTGCAGACGCAACCGTGCATTCCAAACCGTACTGCTTGCTTGCTATTTCGCTCACCACACTGTAGTTTTCAGGGGAAACAAGGCACACGTTACTTGATGTTTTTACAGGCATCAGTGAGTGTTTCCAACCTATAGTTTCTATCTACGATTACAAAAACCACAAATACGGCGAAATTCCCAGCATGGCGAACATCCCTTCTTTTACCCTATATGCTAATGAGTAACGACCGTCGACTACACGCCTGACAGGAATGGAAAGGCATGCCCCTCATAATGACTTACCCTTAAGCACCCAAATGAAAACCTCTCTTCCATGTAGTACACCCTAAACTTCAAACTAACGAGGCGCAGGCGCCTGGACTCGCAACAGCCAGTATAATCCTCTGGGAACTTATGTAGTGCTGTCAGTATGTGCTTCTGATTGCCCTTTCATCAATTTCATCATCACATCATCACTCCTCCTCATCTTCGCCATTAGCCAAAAATGGCAGAAATGTCAAGTACATTAAATCCAATGAATCTCTCTCTCTCTCTCTCTCTCTCTCTGTGTTTTGAACATTCCCAAGTACTCGATCTAGAGGTTGGTTTTCCTCACCTTATTTTCGTTGCGAAAATTGTACTTTCCCCCCAGTTAGCTCGCTTCGAATTTTTCCCTTTAAAATTGTATTCAGTCCCTCCACACTTATGGAAGTTGGGCGCTATGGTACTGGTATATTTTCTGCTGCTTTTACTTTGATACACCCGCACTCATAGGCGTAACTTGGCGGGGGCAAGGGGGGCGTCCCAAAATTTTCAGGTTTATCAAAATTTACAAGTTAGGGGACCTGAGGAGCAAAGTAATAAAGAGAAATATTTGTGATTTCGCAATCGTCACAGTTATTTAGCAAATAATCCTGGACGCTGTTTTTATTGGATGGAAAAATTTTCGAATCTCTTCCCCAAACTTAAGCCCCAAGTCTGACTCGGTCCCCTCAAAATTAGCCCAGTTTGATTCTGCCTCCTCAAAATTAGGCCCAGTTTGATTCTGCCTCCTCAAAATTAGGCCCAGTTTGATTCTGCCTCCTCAAAATTAGGCCCAGTTTGATTCTGCCTCCTCAAA
Source organism: Lepisma saccharinum (assembly GCF_977018435.1). Lineage (NCBI taxonomy): Eukaryota > Metazoa > Arthropoda > Insecta > Zygentoma > Lepismatidae > Lepisma > Lepisma saccharinum. Next base: position 95,627,346 of record NC_139232.1, on the reverse strand, counting down.
ATTAGACCCCAAATCTCATTCTGTCCTCTCAAAATTAAGCCCCAAATCTGATTCTGCCCCCCTCAAAATTAGGCACATTTTGATTCTGCCCCCTCAGTATAAGGCTGTTTGATTCTACCCCCTCAAAATTAGGTCCCACGTTACGCCCATGCCCGCACATATACATGGCTTCTGCTAAACCTTTCATTTCTCCTTAACATTCCCAATTTACATCCGCAGCGATTATCTTTTCTCATTCATCCTCAGCATACCATCCTGCATCTTCCTTGGACGATCATTTCATACAGGCTATGTGTGTCTAGGACATCGTATGTTACCCTGTCCATCCCATATCAAGATGGCGCCACCGCTGTTGTCTGATTGGTCTGCGCCGAAATTCCCCGTTTCCACTTTCCCTGCTAGCATGAGGGCCGCCCGCTGTAAGAGTAGAAAAGACCTATAGCATATATTGTTTTCTGTAGGCAGATAAAATTTTACTACGCTATGGTGAGGCTGGAGTGTGGTGACTTCTAGACGATAGTTCTCTTGTGCAAAAACTAAAATAAAAGCCGATGTGCATGATAATGTTTCTGTAGCATATCGTCGCTTTTGGTATATTACCCGACAAAAAATGAATGGCAGTGGCAACCTTGAGTCTGTCACGCCTGGCTGCATACATTGGATCGGATTGACTTGGTGTTTTAAGTCCACTTTATACACAGTAAAGCTAATCGGGACTGGACCTACAGTTTAAAGTGGGATCCGAACCACTATGTGCCTCCACCGGGTATCGAACCCGGGACCCCTTGATTACAAGGCGACGACGCTACCTACCACTGCGCCATCAGGGAGGCCCACTGGCTGCATAAATAGAGGATATGAAACATACGATACGTTTTTGAGGGGATTCGAATGGCTGGAACGAGTTATCAACGAGGAAAATGTTACTACACACTGTGAAATCTTGTCGGTGTTGTATGAGCGACACCATATCAATACATGATACTCTCAATGATTTACCCACACACCTCAACACATCCCTAAATTGTAATACCACCTCCCCCTATAGTTTCTAACAATGATCAATCAATTTATGGTAGAAAACTATCCTGAAAATATACACATTTTGCAATTTTTAAAATAGTAACTGCCATTGGTAGACACTACTCGTCGGATATGCAGTAACAGAGAGTATGTAAACAATCACTAATATCTCGTGAATCGAACCCACGGCCCCTTGTTCACGAGGTGACCGCAGAGTAATTTCACATAATACAATTCTGGGCTCGTTGGCTACAAAGAATGACAGATAAAAGACATTGCATGATCAGAAAATTGATTGATTTAGTTTGTGTATTAAGTCCACTATATGCACACTAAGGCTAATTGAGACTGGACCCACAGTTTAAAGTAGGATCCGATCCACTATGTGCATCCACCGGGTATTAAACCCGGGACTCCTTGATTACAACTCGACGCCGTTACCACAGCACCATCGGGAGGCGTTGTGTGTTCGACAAAGTACATGAAGTAGATCTTCGAGAGTCCACTAGATTTCACATAGGTAGAGCCCAACACGTATATTTCTGCCGTGCGATGCGCGACACAACTCGAGAAGCAATGTTGCTAATGGAGCAGCTAGAAAAATCGCTGCAGTGCGCCGAAGCACAGCTGTTACGTACGACAAGAAAATTAGAGAATTCAGGTCTATCTAACGTTGAGTTTTAAACGCCATGCATTATACCAGGACTAGGATTAATATGTACTAACAAGTGGCTTTGTATGTAGCTACATACATATGGACTAAAAATTCGCAAAATATGGACTAACACATACGTAAAATTACCAAAAGTGCTGTAAAGAAGACTTCTTCATAGTGACTGTTTGCTTCTGTTCCTTAGGTTCCTTGTCAGGTTACTTTCCTGTCTCTACTTAACCTTCGTTTCCTTCTCTTTTTCTCTTTTCTATCGTTTATGTCTTATCTGTCCTGTTTCATTCCATCATATTCTTTCATGGCTCTCTACCTCCATCTGTTGATTTATCTCTCTTTCTAGATTTCTACTTTTCTAGTGCTTTTGTTCCTTTACTTCCCTCCCTCCAACCTCCTTTCTTTCCATCCCTCATGCCTCTTTACCTCTATATGTTAAACTCTCATTCTCATTTATTTCTATCTCTATATTGTTTTGTCCCCTTATCCTTACTTTCTCTCCCTTATCATCTTCATTTCTCTCTTTCGCTTTCCTATCTTTCGTATTGTTGTTATCTGTTCTTATTTCTCTCCCTCTCTCTCCCACTAGATTTCTTTCCATCACTTCTCTCTACGCCCTTTCTTATATTTTGCTATTCCTTTTGTCTCTTCTATTTCTGTCGGTCTTCTTTTATTTATTTCTCTCTTCTCGCCTCTATTTCTATTGCTTTCTTGCATTTCTCTCTCATTCCTACAGGCCCAATACGTCAAATGAGCGTTTGCTTTAGTTGAAAATTTCAGATCGCACAGTGGACTGTAGGTCCATATTCTCTTCTCACAATTGCATCACTAAGTTCAAGTCGAATTAATTGTGGATATCTCGGAAACCACCAGAATCACAAAGATAAAATTTTGTGAGCAGCATGCCTTACAGAAGACCTACTTGAATATATTTAAATGCCACATCAGTCCTCGCGCCAGTGTAAACATCAAGCGACCATTGTTTAACGTAAATGATCTCTAAGGATCCTTCGGTTCGACCGTAAGCCATAATTAACATCACTTTAAGATGACGATATCTCAGAAACAAATATGACTACAGAAGCGAACATTTTATAAACTTGAAGGCTAAACCAAAACCAACTTAATGCGACGAGTTGGAGACTACATTCCATAACTATCTATTACTCAAGTATCAAGCATTTGGAACGACATGCCTCTATATTCCAAAATACAGAGCATTCCCTGACATTCGCTACGAGACTCGACGGCAAGCGGCCCGGCATCAGCGCTTGTCTTTCCCGGTGAACGGGTCCGCGACAGTTGGTAGAGTCGGCTATTCAAATTACAGTTTTCATATTGTGTACTAACCTTGACTACAGAAGGTGTTGAAAATTATGTCCCTCTGCTGCAACACATTCCTGGCATCTCCCAAGGAAATTGGCATTTACACATGCAAGTTCGTCTACTGTAATTCTCCAGATTTCTCGTACAATACTCTCTTTTAACTCACGGATGGTGTCTCTGTACACTTTATTTTTTAGATTTTCCAATTTTTCTTTCCACTTTTATTCAGAACTGACCCTGTTACTCTAAACTTTTATACGAGGTTTAATATAGTGGTCCTGTGTGGAACGGGAACACCAGGAAATTTCATTGCAACACGTCGCCGCACTTCTCCACAATTCCTCTTTCCGAAGTAACACTCGACAAGATAAATAGTTTGTAATGTAAAATTTTGTGGTGCCATATTAAGCCACAATCTTCAACGCATGGACACGACACAACACAACTTCCGAGGGAAGATTATACTGGCATCAGTCTGCAACGTCAATAGAAAGGGAAAGAGAGCGAAGGCAGGGAGAGCGAAAAAAAAACGACTGTAGCGTGCGACTGTCGCGGACCCGTTCACCGGGAAAGACAAGCGCTGATGCCGGGCCGCTTGCCGCCGAGTCTCGTAGCGAATATCAGGGAATGCTCTGTATATAGCTCTGCTTCTTTCTGTTAGTTCCACCAGATTTTCTATTTACAGACTAAAAGGTGACATCAACCACGGAAGGACGCAAATGAAATGTCGGTGATTGGTGGTGTGGGGAGGAAATGTGCATAGGATCCATAATCCTGCATAGGATGCCAAAATATCAAGCTACGATGCTGGCTTCTCCCTGGAAATGAGAGTAGCGTTAGTTTTCGAAAGCTTGGAAACCGTTCCAGAATTGACCTGGTCGATGCCAAAGAGAATTTATTCAAACACAAAGTAATTTTTGTATTTCGCAACTGTAAAAGGGTATCTAGAAAAATAGTTCTTGGCTCTATTTTTATGGAAATCCTTTCGATTCTGTCCCCACCCCACCCCACCCCACCCCCAAAGTTAAGCTCCAAGTCAGGCCCGTAGCCAGGCAGGGACCGAGGGGGGCTCAGCCTCCCTGGCACTGCCTTCAGCCCCCTTGACATTAGGTCATTAGGTAAAACAATTTCTTCGTATAATTTGTTTGCAGTGAAAAGTGAAAATGCAGACAGCAGCTACTAGTTCATTCATCTTGTTTATGAGCCGATGTCTAGGTAGAAGATTCTTGTTAAGGGAACTTCTTTATCTGTACCTTCCCTGTCCCTTCGACATCTGCTCAAAGGTCAACAGCTCCCAATTTTTGGCAACGAAGAGGAATTTTATTGCTTCGGGCAGGGGTGGAATGTACTATAGGCACTATATTCTTGTATGACATAAATATCTGTGTCATCAAAAGTTCAATGGAGTGTGTATTGGTTTGAGTTGCTGTTTTAAGTCCACTTTATGCACATAAGGCTAATCGGGACTGGACCTACAGTTAAAGTGGGATCCGAACCACTTGTGCCTCCACCGGGTATCGAACCCGGGACCTCTAGATTTAAAAGGCAATGACGCTATATGGAGTGTGTAGTAAGGGATGATGTCAGTAGAAGTCAAATAACACTTCTAGAGATCTTTTTGAAGATATAGGCAAAACTGTAGTATTTGCATGATATTTGTAATTTTTATGTTTTACATTAACTTGATGACCCCCTTCCCCCCCATACACGTAATTTACCTTCATTTAATACTGTAAAACTTTCGAAAATGGACTTGGTTTACAAAGCCCCCCCCCCCCCCGATAACCCGTGACCCCCCCTGGAGATCAATTCTAGCTACGGGCCTGCTCCAAGTTCGATTCTGCCTTCCCAAAGTTAAGACCATGGTTGCATCCAGTTTTTGTAAATTAGCAGCAGGACTGTTAACTTTTAACTGTAGAATATCGTAAATCTTACGTTAACTTCTAATAGTGTTTGCACACTGCATTTATATCATATCTCCCGTAACTGAAAAACTGAAAAAACGCTTAGATGCTAAATAATGCTACGACTGATTCCACCTGAGAGGAGCTTGTAAATCTGATGGGCCCTTGTCGAGAGAACGACCCTGACACGATCAATCAGGAAGAATCAATTCCACCGTTTTTAATTGATGACGCTGCAGCTGTACCCCCCTTCACTCCCCTTCCCCAATTTATCGACTGATTCACCCCCTCCCCTCCGCCCCGGAGATTAGAGCATGCGCTGTTATCGCACACACACGTAGGTGTTACGAAGGCGTGGTCGTTAAAAGAGGTTAACACCCACCGAACACCCTCTCAATATCCAATGAGTTATCACACTGTAAAATACGTTTGTCTACAATTTTGTTTACGTAATGTCATTTTTATGAATTTTCAGTGCGTCATACTGCATTTTAGCCAGTTATTTCTCAAGAATATTACTTTTTATCATTAACCACTGTAATTAATGTAAAATGTGTAAAATTCTACCCTTACCAATTAACAGTCTACCTGTTCATTTACAAAAAACGGGACACAGCAGTTTTCAATATAAATCTGATTTGATGTTATTTGTTATTTAGGGTCGCTTTTCTGCCAATTTTAGCTAATCGCGACGATGAAGATGAGTGATGATAGCTTAAAATTAATGAGGGGACACTCAGAAAGAACACCCATGCCCAGGTCGGGCTTCGAACCCGGGACCCCTGGCGTCGTAGAGCGCTATGCTAACCACTGCAAATCTCAATATTTTTATCGTGCATAAAGGTAGATAACGAATATAAATTGCAGTTGCAGCACAAACATATTTTTTTGCAGAACTGAGTAATTAAATTACATTAAATAGGTGAACTATGTAATGGCCATTAATACTTTAAATACTAAGAAAAATAACTTTTCTTCCAGTAGTTGCATGGCAACTGGAATTGGGGATCCTAGACAGTAATTTATCAAGCAAACGTTTTACAGCGCAGACCAATGTTGTTGTTTTTCTTATGACCACCAGAATAAATTTTGAAACTTCAAGGATTTTTATTATTAATGTAAATTTTGTGAAAATCAGACGAGACAAAATCTAATACAAAACACTTTCATTTAAATAATAAACATGACAGTTTACGCACACCGAAGGGGGGCCGGAACCTACGTCTTTGAACTTCAGATTGTTCCTTCACTGAGACAATACATTTCACATCATTTACTAATTCATAATATTATTCAACATGTTCTTTTCGGCAGTTAAATTACCCGTTAGAAATTTCCTGCAAAATGACATGAATACAATGAAAGCACGTGCAAAGTTCTCGTATCGACACAGACGGTTGTAATGTAGAAAATTAATCTTAATAATTTGAAATTTTCTTCGTTGCCATAGCTAAGTACCCAAAAATCCAGAGATTAACTGTATTTTTCGATATGTACACTTTACCGGAAATCACAGGGCACCTTCGATACATATGCATTTGACACACGCCTAACTCCAAATAAGAGGTTGGAAGTCCAATAGTGAATGGGCCTACAGTTTCAAGAGAGGTTGGAACCACTGCAAAATGAAAAAAAGCTAGTGGTTCATCTTAGAGGAGAGGCTGCCTCAGAATTAATGTAAAGAAACCAATGAATCCCTGGGACACACCCCAAATTCTCTTCATATATTTGAGAGAAGTTGATTCAATAACTGTTGAGCTTTTTAGAGTGAATTGTATATGTGGCGTTTCTTAGTATCGGCGACTCAGATCTTCGGAATAGCTAAGGCGATAGAAATTTGGAAGGAGATAAGATTACTCGCCAAAAACCTTGGTCATCTTCAGACGCATTGTTAATAAGGGTTCGTGGACAGTGGCGTGCCCAAGGGTTCTTTGGGGAGTTATAACCCCCCCTCTTAACCCAGTATTCCTAAAAAAAAGAACATCAAATGCAGGAAAAGATGGTAAAATGAGGGTCGACTATTAAAAATGTATACCTAACCCCCTCGTTACGAAAATCCTGGGCACGCCTCTGCTCGTGGACACATCTGCTGTAAGAAGATGACTGGAGAAATTTAAGTAACAACTGCTATTTCAATGCTAACCCATTCGATGTAATTTTAATCATTCAGTTTTTTAAAAAAAATATTGCACACAACTGCAATCATTAACTAGCTTTATTAAAATTTTCAAACTAAAAATTCAAAGTATCTTCCTCTTACGCACACAATTCGGAATGTATCGAATCAAAGTTGATGACACCTTTAGTGTATCAATTGACATAGTTATGGTAAATGTATAATTTTGATCTGTCTGATCATTTCAATTAATGAATTTTAGTGCGCACGTTACAGTAGCTGATAAAAATCCATTTGATAACATGGGCGTGCCCAGACGTTTTCCAGAGAAGGGAGCAAAGAACACTTTCCCAGGGAGAGCAATGCTTTACTTTCAATTATTTGAAAAAAGGAAATAGCATTTATTTAACTTTCCACGAAAAAGAACACACGGAAAAGAATGACATTTCTCTTACAAACCCTGAAACCGGATGGGTACGCCCATGTTCGATGCATTTCTGTGTGTATTTTGAAGCACTAAAAGTGGATGATTTGCAGTTTACGAGTGTTACTGGAATCAACATATTGGTGTCAATTGACACATTTTCGGTTCTGCGTTTATACCTCGATGCAATAGTAAAATACATTAAAAGTACATCAAGAGGATCAACGACGCACCAAGAAACAAACAATTACATGGATGGTTGTCTCAACTGATGAATTTGTAGTGAATAAACTAAACTTGATGTATTTTCATTCCTATGACGTTCCATTTTAGAAGAAGGGCTCACATCAGTGGCGTGCTCAGGATTTTCTGGAGGAGTTATGTATACTGTTTCTTGGTAGTCCGCCGTCATTTTAAAATATTTTCCTACCTTTGAGGTTCTTTTTTTTAGGAATACTTTGCCTAAGGGGGATTATAACCCCAACCAACCTCCCTTTGGGCAAGCCACTGGCTCAAATAGCTGTATTTCCGACATATCCGTTATATTTTTTAACAATCAATGAATCAACCTTGTCCGTAGAGATTATCAAAATTATTGTTGGATAACACAGAGTGAAAAAGAGAGCATTTGCAAGAATCAATTTTGAGATGTTAACATTTAATAATTTACAAAACAAGCGCTTTCCGACTTTTTCATGGACGCTAATTTGTTCATGAGAAATTGACAGGTACGGAAATAATTTAATATTTTGATGGACCCCTTCTGTCATCAACATTCAACTATTGTAGTACTCGAGCCGTGAATATATTTGAGGATGCTATATTTAATACCAATTTGAATTCTTGAAACCGTTTTGCTTCCTGTGGAATTGATAATGATTGGAACAATAAAGGTTTGTCGTTCGTCCCAAGTCTTATGGCTGTCTTGCTATTTTCGACAAGATCAACTTACAAAAACATTTTTACTCCAGGAGATATTGATAGGTCCACAATGTTAGAAGATACAATAAAAATTAAAACATTCTACCATTACAAATTAAGTGACTTAATAGTTGTGACCACTTCGGGAGGTAGGTTTTTTCCTTTGGGGGGTGGTATACAAATTGTACATGTTACTGGTCAGGAAATTAAACTATTGCCTTGCGATTCTAAGTACCTTGAAACATTGATTTTAACCTAGGGCATTAAATCTAATGATAACATTTACATGTAATTTAAAAACAATGTATTTACATTCTTAAAAATCCCAAACGAATGCACAAAAATAGTTATCGAACTAGTAACACTGAAAATTTGCCAAGTTTCTATATTGCTAAGTTCAAACTTGTCCATCTATCCTACATGCAAGTTTATTGTGAACACTTTCATACATAAAAAAAACCCAGTGATAACACCATTAAGCCTTGTTTCCATGATAAACAAAAATCCAATATGCTGACCAAGGCAGAATTTATTTTATTTTAAAACATAAACTAAACGTTACGTTTCAACCTTCTCGCAGGGTCTTCTTCTGACTCTGTACCAAAGACGAATGAAATAAAGTACAAAACAGGAAGAGATATATACACAAAAATCATTCCCCTGCAGACACAATAATATTACTAAGTTGTTTATCTGGAACAATTCTTTCCAGGTGTTCCAGCAGGTGGCCTTCTCCTGTCAACTGTTGTTTCACCTGACAGGCGATTTAGATAAACATTTCCTTTCATCTGGAACGTGGTTGGACTCCTTATCTCACGCTCTTTTTCTTTATCCTTTCTTTCTTCATTCCTCTTCCTTCTTCTCTCCTCCTTCGCTTTTGTCCTTTTCACTCTTTCTAACACCTTCTTCCATTCTTTGTTTATCTTCAGTCCTCCATTCCAGTTCATTGTGTCTTCCCTTTTCTTCTCTATTTCCTTGGCCTCCTTCTACTTTCTCACCAGCACTCTCTTCTCCCTTCCTATCTGCTTAGCCTCATCCCACTCTATGTCATGTCCTGTCTGTCTAGTGTGCTTAAATATCGCATTTCTCTCCCTCTCTCTTAAGTCGTACATCATCCCTATGTTTGAGATAAACAACTTTCTAATATCCTCGTGTCTGGAGGGGAGTGATTTTGTGTGTGTGTGTGTGTGTGTGTGTGTGTGTGTGTGTGTGTGTGTGTGTGTGTGTGTGTGTGTGTGTGTGTGTGTGTGTGTGTGTGTGTGTGTGTGTGTGTGTGTGTGTGTGTGTGTGTGTGTGTGTGTGTGTGTGTGTGTGTGTGTGTGTGTGTGTGTGTGTGTGTGTGTGTGTGTGTGTGTGTGTGTGTGTGTGTGTGTGTGTGTGTGTGTATATATATTTTTCCTGTTTTGTACCTTATCTCATTTGTATTTGGTACAGAGTCTGAAGAAGACCTTGCCAGAAGGTTGAAACGTAACATTTAGTTTATGTTTGAAAATAAAATAAATTCTGCCTTCATCAGCATATTGGATTTTTGTGTATAAAAAACCAGCACTATGCCATGAAAGCTTAGGTGGAAAACAGTGTGTGTTGTCTCGACTCTCAGTTCCAGAATGGTGTTCTTCAATCCACAAGGATGCATACTTTTTTGCCAGGGAAATGTTTAATGACTGCACGATGAGTGGACACAGAATGGTTTTTCAGTTGTGTTTGTCACATACTTAATAGTGTTGCCCACGAGACGAGACTTTGGCCTGTCTCGTCTCGTGGAGTCTCGTGGAAATGCTGTCTCGTCTCGAAAATATTCGTTTGTCTTATGACACATGGTCAATCTCGTCTCGTCTCGAATTTTTAAAAGCCTGTCCCGTCTCGTCCCGTGGGCAACACTAATACTTAAGGAATTGTATACCACATGCTTCAATTCATGGGCGTATTTAAGGGGGGTTCAACGGGTCCACCCCCCTTTCCCTTTTGGTTCAGTAAAATTACCATATTACCTGTTCTATCAGCTTGTTCATAAAAATTTCTTCAGACTTATTTTGTTCTAAATTAGAGACGTATAGGACAGGATACGGATTGGAAGGAAATTAATTCCACACACCAGATGGTATTGCAGACCAAATGTCTGCAATTTCCTGATAATTTCGGAATTTCTCTGGAAAATGATCAGATAATTCCTGAGATTTCGCAAGTTCTATAATGTTACATGTAATTTCTGCCCAAAGCAGTTGATTGTGAACTTGTAGCACGAATATTACTATTTCATTATAAGTTTCCGATATTAAGCATTCTTAAAGTTATAATTTTTTGACAATTTGAAATTTCCGAACTATTCGATAATCATGAGATTGATAAATCATTTCCCAAAGTCTAGGTAGAAATGGGAAACTATCTTTCTGATTTGTTCCTGTTGGAGATATAACAGCATGTGGGTTAGGTCAGCTATTACTGCTACTCTTTTTGGGTTGGGTGTGGATTTAGAAAAAAATGTTTGTTCAAGGATATGATGGTGCTGATGTAATGCGTGGTAGATTTAAGGGGGTGAGGTCGATAATTTCAGAGAAGTGTCCAAATGCAATTTTTGTGCATTGTTCAGCACATATTTCAACTCTGGTTGTTGCCCATCATGTGAAATTTATGCAACAAGAAACTACATTGAGACTGTCAAATCAGTTATATATTTTTCCTCGAGTATTTTCAAAAGAATTTGTTTTTAGAAAACGCAAGCCAAGTATGCACCGTAATATTCTCACATTGATTGACACAAGATGGACAGAAAAGTATCAAAACTAATTAGTGTGACTTGTGGAATTGTTTTCACTAATTGTAGAAACTTTACAGACGTTGCAATTTACCAGTACAAGAAGCATTTCAGCAAGCTCTTCATTTTCTTCAGTGTGTAAACCTGTGGGGAGTTTGAAATGGTGTCGTGTCGTTTGCGCCGAGGCTTCTTATCGGTTCATTTCCGCAGCGACATATGTCAAGACCTTCCTTGGTTGGTTTTCCCACAATCCAGAGTGTCATCACCGCCGCGCGCACGTGGACTTAACACATAAAATCAAACGTGTGTTTATGACGATACACAGCTGTGTTTACACTGAAATATTAAACCTATCCAGAGAGTCAAATATGACTTTTTTTTACTTATTTCAAAAGACGTTACACAGATTACTTGTATCAATTTTATTCCACAACACAAAATACATAAATCAGCATCAGCCTATTAACTATTAATCATTTATCGTTAATCGTTAAAAAAAACATTGTAAATACAGTATTGTTAAAATGTACACTTTGGAAGCAACATAAATGTGCCAGTCTATTACACTTAATTATTATACACTACATAAAATCGTTAAAAAAATATTGTAAATACAGTATTTTTTAAATATTGCAAGCATTCTACAAGTACTACGTAAATGTACACTTTGGAAGCAACATAAATGTGACAGTCTATTATACTTAATTATTATACACTACATAAAATCAGATAAACACAGCTGCAACTGGGGAACGTCATAACCACAAGTGCGCGCGGCGGAAATGACACCCCGGATTGTGGGAAAACCCACCAAGGAAGGTCTTCACATATGTCGCGGCGGAAATGAAACGATAAGAAGCCTCTGCGCAAATGGCTCGGCGCAAGCGACATGGACTCGTTTGGAATACCTATACTTGTTCTAATAAAATTGTTTTCATGCACTGCAACATTAATTTGGGCACCTCAAAAGGTGGACTGTTCAGTATTGTGAACATGTCAGCATTCAAATAGAGATCATCATCATCATCCTTCGCTGTTTCCTGCCTCTGGCTGAGTCGGCATAGAAGTCAAGCCTCTCCATTTTCTTCTGGTCTTCCACCATTCCTCTCTTTTCACGATGTTCCAATGTTGTCCTCTTCTCCGAAAAATCTGCTCTTTCCACCGGCATCTTGGTCTCCCATTTGGCCTTATTCCCACTCCTTGTGCATTTGTAAGCTCTTACTGGTAGTCTTTCTGCATCCATCCTCCTCATGTGTCCGAACCATCTCATGTGTGCCTGATCTATCCTGTCCTGAAGCTTCACCACACCCACTGGCTGTTGGATCTCCTCATTCCTTATTCTATCCCTTCTAGTCTTCCTCAACATGCTCCTTAAAAATTTCATCTCCACTGCCTGCAGCATTCTTTCTTTTTTATTTTTCTCATAGAGATATTAAAAAAAAACCCTTAAGAGAGAGTTCTGAGAATTTAAATGAAATTTATTCCAAAGCAGAGAAACTACTTAGAGACTATGATGAAGAAACACCCAGCCGTCAAATAGGAGAACAATGCATCAGCTGAGAGCACAAAATAATATTACAAGGTAAACCTCTGTCGTCCATTTTTGGACCATTTTGTAGTAGAAATGAACTCACGTTTCTCTGAACACAGTCAGTACATTGCAAAATTGCAACAACTTCTTCCATTCATTGGAACAGTGTGTTAAAATGTTGGATGGCCTGGTTGATAATTTTTACATTTTCAAATCTGAATGACAAATGTGGGCAAAGGAGTGGCAAACTATAATTGAAAAGACACGTCCAGGATCGGCATTATAGCCAGTAAAAAATTGTAATATGTTTTTTACCTAATGCACAATATGCACAAATTGTTGGTGATCTTGGCTACACTGCCAGTTTCAACTGCAACCCCAAGAGGATGTTTTCAACATTGGAGAAGTTGAAATCTTGTCTTCGAATTCAACGGGAGGTTTCGACTAATGAACCCTTCGCTGTTAAGTGTACCTAGCAATATTAAAATAATACCGATGATGTTATTTTCAATTTTGTAGCAAGGAGGAAAAGACTAATTCTAATATTCTAATTCATTTTTAATGTGAAGCTGGGAATATTTTTTTAAAAGCATTTTCTACTCATTTTATATGGCGAAGTTAGAAGTTTGTAGATAGTACTAAATTAATAAAGTTGTGGCCTTTCATGTGGGGGCAGATTGGATTTTGATAGCCTGATCATACTTAGGCCTGCTATACGTTCCAGATTTTCCGATACAAGCACGGAATGTTATCATTTGTCCCGGTGTCCTGAATAGTTTCTATGGGATGGTTTGGTTTGAGTTGGTGTTTTAAGTCCACTTCATGCAAAGTAAGGCTAATCGGGACTGGACCTACAGTTTAAAGTGGGATCCGAACCACTTGTGCCTCCACCGGGTATCGAACCCGGGACCCCTCGATTACGAGGCAATGACGCTACCACTGCGCCATGGGGGAGGCCCTATGGGATGCACAAATGTCGTAGAATCGAGTGGGGAAGAAGAAATTATTAAAACTATACTTTCCCGAACTTTATTTATATTTAAATGCGTGGGCGTAATTTTAAAATGCTCAATTTACAAAACACTCTAACTGTACACTGAACCGCTCCCCTTAGGTAATACAAGAGTTACCGAGATACAAGAAGATGCTGCAAAGATATTTGACTTCACGATGGCACCGCCATCTGCTAGCAGCATAGTAAGCTGCTTACTGTAAACAGTCAGTGCTCGCCTGCCTATCTGTTCAGTCCGCAGTTTTCAAATGAAATTTCTGCCTCCCCGATGGCGCCGTGGTAGCGTCGTCGCCTTGTAATCAAGGGGTCGCGGGTTCGATCAATCAAATAAAATTTCGACATTGTGAGATAGCAGCTTAGTTCATTGTGGCACCGAAAAAGAACTGCCTACTTCGATACTTCGAAGTGGATTTCTGTTTTTCTTATTAAGAAGTGTAAAGAATATAATAATGGGACTGTACAAATGTACATAATAATTATGTTGTACATATACAACTTTGTCGTGTTCAGCCCCCCCCGCTCCCTAACAAGCTTCCAGTCAGCAGTATTCCATATTTTCACTTATGATATATGCGTATATATACACCAATGCTTCAATTCCCTTTTCTTCCAGAGGGATAAAAACATCCTTGGCATGGCAGGGATAAAAATGATGTTCATTTGTCGGGGATATTTGGGGGGGATCACCTACATCCCCCCGTTAATTTGCACACTGAAGCATAGGCACATTCTCATAAATATTGCATGTATAGTGCAATAGTATAAACAAAATATCTATAAATAATTAAGCAAATATTCGCTTAATATATCTAAAGAAGCCCCATAGTAAAGAAAATTCGGTTTAGGTAAACTTTTCCAATATTAAATCAAAGTCTTGGACAAAAAAACAGAGCATGTAATTACTGCTCCTAAATTTAGATAAGTTTTCCGGTTTAGCCTTTCAGTCTGTGATATTAATACCACAGTGTAAAAAGTGAAATATCTACTAACGTTTTCCATATGACTAGAGAAAATAAACACTTGCATACCTATTAATTCGAACAACAGTAGAGAAGTTCGGTGGCGTAGATAGCAAGACCATTCTCTTACCATATTTCAACATCAAAAATACAAAACACAAGTAAATGCGCGGCAGGTGGAATATGATGTAAGCTGAAAGAATATAGATAGGTACTGCCAGTGTTAACAAAATGTCGTCACTACAGAGATGGACGTTTTCACTTACAGCTAGCAACCTAAGAAGGATATCAGTTGTGGTTGTATGCTCGTCGCCAGAGGTAGAAAAAATTTAAATAATTCAGGCAACAACCCCTTTTTCTCAGGAGTCAGCTTTTTTTTTCTTTTTTGCAAATACGAGCTAAGAAAGACATGAATCCAACTAACGTAAAGCTACACATTTTGAAATATGATCTTAAAATATTCAGTTTATTAATTAATACAAGTTTAGATTAAAAATAATTAATTCCTGCTCATCCCGATCTTCGGAAATTAGCCAAAAGGTGGCACAAAAGGCGAAGTAAAATATTTTCAATAAATCAATTAATCTTCTCAAAGTAATTTGGTTGTAAAAATGCAGTGCAAGATACCTAGGGAAGTACTGTAACGTTCTCAAGTTGTTTGACACAAGATGGACAGAAAATTATCAATACTCAATAGGGTGACTTGTGAAATCGTATACACTATAGTAGAAACTTTACTGTTGTTCATTTTTGGACCATTTTGTAGTAGAAATGAACCCAAGTTTCTCTGAACACAGTCAACACATTGAAAAATTGCAGCAAGTTATTCCAATATGAAATGCCTATTCCTCATTCATTGGAACAGTGTGTCAAAATGTTGGATGGCCTGGTTGAGATTTTTTACATTTTCAAATCTGAATGAAAAATGTGGCCAACAGTAATTGAAAAGACATGTCCAGTGTCTCACTGTAGACAGTAGAAAATTGTGACAAGCTCTTGTACTCAAATATGCACAAATTGTTGGTGATCTTGGCTACACTGCCAGTTTCATCTTCAACACCCGAGAGGATTTGTTTAACATTAAGGAGGTTGAAATAATGTCCTCGCAATTCAACTGGAGATCCTCGACTAAATGGACCCTGCACTGTTAAGTGTACATACATACGAATATTAAAATAACACCGATATGTTACTTTTAATTTTGTAGCAAGGAGGAAAAGACTAATTCTAATATTGTAATTCTTTTTTAAAGAGAAGCTTGGATTAGCTTTTTCAAAAGCATTTTATGCTCATTTTATGTAGAGAAGTTAGAAGTTCGTAGACAGACTTCATTTAATAAATGTGTGACCTTTCATGTGGTCGAAAGTGGATTTTGATAGCCAGATCATACCTAGGGACGCTATACGTCCCAGATTTTCAGGACAATCCCGGAATGGTATCATTTGTCCCGATGTTCTGAATAGTTTCTTCGGGATGCACAAATGTCCTGGAATCGGGTGGGAAAGAAGAAATGATTAAGACTATACAAACTTTCCTGAACTTTTTTTAAATTTAAATGCGTGGACGTAATTTTAAAATGTTCATTTTACATTTTTGCGGTAATGCACATGCATCATGTACGTTCCAAAGCAATTCCGGAGAAGCATTTCTCCATTTCAAGAACACGGAAGATTAGGCCTACATCCAACAATCTTCATCTCGCGTTTGTCTCATCTATAAAGATGCATATCCGCAATTGGTATACAAGCTGCAGAATTACAATGTTATTTGGGTTGTCTACACACAAGGCGCTTGGCGGTCAGAGATCGAGGGCTTACTTCGATAGGGTCGTCATAATCCAGAAGTGTTCAGGACTGTACACTCAGGAACACATCTGGATTGCAAAAAACCCACCAATTTTCAATGGGATCATTACAACCCACAAGCGTCCGTGACTGTACAACAATATCAAACAGATTATTATTGTCTAAACAGAAGAAAATAAAGGCATAGCACAGATATATTATAATACGTTTATCAGTACCCATAATAATTTACCATAAATTGTTGCATATTGACACACACAATCGCCACGACCTTGTTACCGTGGATACCTGGTTTGAATCCTGGCCTCGACATTGGTGTTTCTTTGCATAAACACAATCCATCCTCACCGTCACCCAGTGATTTATCCACACACCCGAACACTCCCCTAAAACACCCCAACATTTCCTCAACATCTGCTACAATTTTTCACATAGGCCCAATTTACCCTTACAACCCCAAAATACGAACTTACCGCACCCCTCAAGATAGAAAATTCCGGATAAAACCCTGCTTTCACCGTTAGTCAAAGAGTATCAGAAGAGTGACATAAGTGATAAAAATGCACATATGCCCAATAATATCCTGCCCCACCAATGTGGAGTAATGGTAGCGCCCTCGCTTTGTAATCCAGTGTTTCTGGTTCGATAATCGGTAGAGGCACATTACACAGTGGTTTGGATGTCACTTTAAACTGTAGGCCCAGTGCGGATTAGCTCTCAAAAGAAGCAATGGTAAACTTTGACACAAGCATATCCAATTTCAAGACGCACCCTCGATCATAGACCCCTTACCCCCTCCTCTTTGGAAAATTATCTGCTTCAACAATTTTGACACCGTTATTCATCGAAGCAACTGTATTGAATCCTCACCTTTCACTTAGTAATTCCATTTTCCTCCATTCTATTGAGATTTGACTTTTACACATTTCCTCCTCGCCTCTTTACATGCTTCCACTTTCATCTTTTGCTTTTGTTTTCGCTCCATCCTTGTTTTGTTTTCTTCCAATCCCAATATATAAATATATCTTCTTCACTGTAAAACGCTGACTGGAGAAATGATTGTCTAAGACCGTCAACGTCCTCCGTCATCCAACCACCGTCCAACCACCAATGACCATGGTAATTTTAATTACTAATTTTAAAAACATATTTATGATATACACGTCACCGTAATTTATAATCATTAAATATCTCTACGCGTGATAAAATATTCGAAGTTAAATTTTAAAAAAACGGTCGCGTCCCGTTTTTGTCAATTAACAGACCTTTAAATTTTAAGAGTAGACATTACTTACGCACATTTTTTTTTGTATGTTAGTGATCTATTTGGTTTGAGATGTTAACTCAACCAGTAGCCTATGAAATAAGGAACGACGAGCCTACACCTATCGCCTCCTAGGAAACAAGAAAAACGACATACCGCATTTTCCCGCATAATTGTCACACCCTGTCTTTTCAGTCCAAAAATTGGTTTACAACATTTCAACGCGAAACCGTTGCATTTTCGCGTCAGATACGAAGCCAATCAGAATCTTCGAATACAGAATATTAAATTTTCAAGCACGTACCTCGCAACAGTAAATTTTCTCAAGTGTAATATTTCGACTGCAGTGCACAAAAATAATAACAACTAATGTGTTACATTAATCAGATGGGGGGGGGAATGTTCGGTAAACTGTCTTCAAGAGATGATGTGCGTCGATTTGGTGTATTCAATTTTAACGTACAGGGTGGCCAGAATTAAAGTTACCCAACTCAGAGCCCTCTGTAGCCTGTTTGAGGCATCGTAGAACTCTGAAATTTGGTGAATCCACTACGCAGACCATGGGGAAGAGGATGGCGATAAAAAATAATTAGTTCAATTTTCCGCAACCAGGTTGAAATGTGGCGCTGTAATAATGAATATTGAAAAACATACGTGATTTAGCTCAGTTAGTAATTAAAAAGACATTTGTTAGTGGCTGGAAGTTTCGAGAAAATAATCTATCGTTTATTGCAAGATTGCAAGGTAAAGGCAAATCCATAACCAATGGGAGCAGTTTACGTCATTATTACAAAGTATCATGGAAGCACAGCGCCACATTTCAACCTGGTGGCGGAAAATTGAACTTTTTCTTTCTTTATCGCCATCCTCTTCCCCATGGTCTGCATAGTGGATTCACCAAATTTCAGAGTTCTACGATGCCTCAAACAGGCTACAGAGGGCTCTGAGTTGGGCAACTTTAATTCTGGCCACCCGGTATATTCACAACTATTCCGTGCATCCTAATCTTGTACCAAAGACAGTTTACCTAATAAAAATTGACTTTTAAGTATCAAAAATATCGGCACATTTTTTAAAAAAATGCTCGACATAATGGTCAAACGCCACTCTTGTGCAAAAAAATGGTATAAAATCTACTACGATTATGCTGTGAAATACGGTAAATAAATTATATTTTACTCCAAATACGCATTTTTTATGTGTTGTTTAGATGTATACTAATTGCGACTGCCCCCACCCTGCTTTCCTTTCCCCTTTTCTCTTTAGCGCCTTCACTGCGTTAAAGACAAAGATGTTTTCAGGATCCTTCTTAGGAAACCTGATGTTGATTACTCTGCAGGAAGGCCAATGGACCGGAAGGAAATGGGACAATCTCACTCAACAGCTTATCAGCACAAGATAAGGTGATTCATGCTGTGGGTCGCCATTTTAGGCAAAACGAGAGTTCCCTTGAAAGGTAAATATTTACGAATAAAGAAAATACTGGTCAGTGACAGGGAATATGAACCAGTCAACAAAGTTAAGGATAGTCGTATATTAGATTCTCTTAATCTTGATGTCCCATACATGTTGCTATTCACGTTGAAAGGATAGTTGGTCGGTTGTTGTCAGGCGCCAGGGTGTCATCAGCCTGCAAAAGTGCAGCCCAGGGTGTATTATGTGGAAGAGAGAAATTGACATTAGAGTGCCTGCAGAAGACTTCTTACTAGGGATTGCCACAAAGTCCGGATAACGGATATCGGAATTACAAATTCCGAATATCCGGATAATTCGGATTTCTGGATAGTACGGATTTCTGGATAGTACGGATATCTGGATAATCCGAATAACTGGATTATCCGAAATCCGGATAATTCCGATATATGGATAGTAAGGATATCGGGATAATCCGAATATCTGGATTATCCGAAATCCGGATATTCCGATATCTGGATAGTACGGATATCTGGATAATCCGAATATCTGGATTTTCCTAATATCCGAATAATTCCGATATCTGGATAGTACGGATGTCTGGATAATTCGAATAACTGGATTATCCGAAATCCGGGTAATTCCGATATCTGGATAGTAGCCTACGGATATCTGGATAATGCGAATATCTGGATTATCCGAAATCCGGGTAATTCCGATATCTGGATAGTAGCCTACGGATATCTGGTTAATGCGAATATCTGGATTATCCGAATATCCAGATAGTACAGATTTGATGAGGATTTGTGAAAATCCATACAGTGAAATACGAACGTGACGAAGAAAAGATTATGTGGATAACCCTAAAACGGATAGTAAACGATAAAACATTCCGGATAATGCACATATTCGGACAATTCGGATAATACTAATATCCGGATATCGGATATCCGGACATTTTGGATAATCCTGATATCCGGATAATCCATATGTCCGAAATCCGGATAGAAAATTATCCGATATTCGGATAAAATTTTATCCGGATTTTTCCATCCCTTCCCTTGTACCTCAACGAGACATGTGTTGATAAATCGAGACCGACAACGAGACAGACCTCGCACACGAGACTTGGCAGACTCTCGTCTTATCTCGTCACGATACCGTCCCTAAATAGACACGATAGGTTCGCCCAACAAATCAAAGGTGAACCTTTCTTAAGACACCCAAATATCAACCTCTCCCCCATTGGACTGCAGTTTGCAGACTGACGAGGCACTGGCGTCTGGACTCACAGCAAGTTTAATTATCTGTGGGTCTTGCGTTGTGTGCTGTCCATGTGTGTTTGTTGAGCTTTTGTTTCACAGTGGGATCCGAACACTACGTGCCCCCAACGGGTATCGAACCCGGCCCCCTTGAATTCAAGGATATAACATTACCACTATCCCAAATGAGTTCTGAAAAATTAAAAGCTCCGGTTGAAGTTAAACGCTTCTCGTACATTTGTATTTTATCCAGGGGACGGTTTACTACTGGAAAAAGGTGGCTGGAAAAATGGATAAACATAGTTGACCTAATCAATCAATTTTTGAAAATTTGCACACAACTGAAATTTACAATCATGATCTATCTTTATAAAAGATAAAATATTAGAGTTTGAAAGATATTCTTATGTATGTATCAACACTGTACTATACGTGTACGAGGGTTGCTATTTATGTATCCGGAATAACAAACAAACAAAAAAATGTATCATTGAAAATGGTTTTATTGTTTTTCAAAATATTCTCCATGATGATCGATGCACTTTTTCATACATTTCAACCAATTCTCAGCACTTTGTCCATTCCGATTGAGGTATCTCGAAAACATGCATTTTGAACGCATCAATTGCTTCTTCTGGCATCGAAAATCGTTGACCACGTAGCTTATTCTTCACGTACGGGAACAAAAAGAAATCATTGGGTGCTAAATCAGGGCTATACGGCGGATGACCCATCAATTCAATGTTTTCACCGGTCAAATACTGAGTTGTTTGGACCGATGTGTAACAACTCGCATTGTCATGGTGAAGAATGATCCTGCGTCGCTGGTTGTTTTTGCTGATTTCCCCAAAGACTTCTGGCAAACAAATGGTTGTGTACCATTCAGAATTGACGGTTCTACGATTCTCTAGTGGCACTGTAGCCACATGTCCATTTTTCCTAAAAAAACAGGGGACCATTTGCTTCGAAGTGCTTCTTGCACGAACAACTTTTGTTGGGTTTGGCTCATCTTGGAACACACACACCGTCGACTTCTGTTTGCTTTCGGGCTCATATGCATAGATCCAAGATTCGTCACCTGTGTAGATGTTATACGCGACTTTTGAAGCACCACGATTGTATTTTGTGGGTATTTGTTTGCACCAATCGACACGAGCCTTTTTTTTGAGCGATTGTCAAATTATGCGGGATCCAACGCGAACAAATCTTCTTCACGGCTAAATGTTCATGCAATATCTTATGTATGCTAGTCATACTAATGCCCAGGGATGCCTCAATAATCTCACGATATGTCACATGACGATCTTGCATTATCAGTTCTCGCACAGCATCAATGTTTTCTGGCACAACAACCGATTTTGGATGGCCTTCTTTAGATTCGTCCGTGAGCGAATGACGGCCACGATTGAATTCACTAAACCAGTGATATACAGTGCTTTTAGATGGTGCTTCATCGCCAAAAGTCGAAGTGAGTTGATCGATGCACTGTTGTTGAGATAATCTATGTCGAAAGTCGTAGAAAATCATTACTCGAAAATGTTCTAGAGTTAATTCAATTGTTGGCCTCCGATGAAATTTTCAACAAACAAAACTAGCATCCGTAAGCACAACGTTCCGGGTACATATACCATAGAAATGTCAAACTTTACGATGGATATATTAGAAGTTACCTAGCAACATTAGTGTTGCCAGTTCCGGATACATAAATAACAGCCCTTGTACTATACTCGTTGTACGAGAACCAGATGAACATAACTCAAACTTTAGTTTAAATAGTGTAAACCTCTACTTGGAGTCAGATCCACATATGTTCAGTTCTAATCTTTAGCACGTTATCTCAAATGTTTACTCTTTTTAATAGCCAGACATTTCTCTAAGAACACACTGTTTCCTCTCCTGCAAATTTTATACATTACAGTTACGTCCTTCTGGTTCGCACACAGCGATATAACATGTAATAATCTATGTCTGCGTTTTCTATTTTGTAAATTAACAGATTGTTCAATTTTATCAGTAGAATATTGTAAATTTTACAGTAACCTCTAACGGGGTACAGTGGGATCCATGAGTATTACCGTGTAAATTTTCCATCACCATGTTCGTGCAACTTTATTTGACCCAATAACAGCTTCAAGAATTATAGGAATACTCAAAAGAAACTGTTGACAACTTCTGTACCAGCATACATAAAAATCCATCGCTTAAAAACGCATAGGATGCGAGATAAAAATTAATGAAAATAGTCATGGACAATTTGTACGGTATTACTAATGGATCCCACTGTACGTGAATGGTACATGGTCGACTTTCGATCTCGCGACCGAGGTTCGAGTCCCGGACTATGCATAAGTGTTCTTTGCATCAGCTTCATCACAGATAAACGTATTGTAAGTTTATTTGTGGTTTCATCTAATCACTCATCTTCATTGTCGCAATTAGCCAAAAATAGCAGAATAGATGAAAATAACAAAAATACAAATATATGCTAAGAGTGCTGCAAGAAGAGCATTTCCCTCGAGCGCCAAATAGTTCGCACGGACGACGCTAGATAGCGTAAGGAATCGAGAGCTTCTTCGCTCGAGCGAATAACAATCGAACAGGCAAAACGGGCGGTACACGCTCGAAACCCAGTAGTACACGTGTAACCGTAATTTGTCTGTGGAAGTGGCTCCTCAATATGGATCTTGAGGAGAAAGACGCAGTGAAATTGAAACTTAAGTAAACAGTCATCATCTCCATGTTAAAATGTAGTTTAGTCTATATTACCAATACAGTGATATATGAAAATGAAACAGATGATTGTGGGCTGAAACTGCCAGGACGGATATTTTACATACGTATGTGTCTACGATTATTGCCACAATAAAATGATATTTTATTGTAAACGCTCGAGCGTGGGAGATTCGAACGAGCGAAAGTGGTTCCATGCAGTACTCTAGTACAGTGGAATCCATAAGTATTACAAAGCAATTGTCCATCACCACGTTTAGTCCCTTTCTTGTATGTAATGAGAGCTTCAAGAAATTACACAAAACACCAAACAATCTTACAACTTCTGAACCAGTAAACATAAAAATACTGTCCTTAAAAATACGTAGGATAACGATAAAAACAAACTAAAATAGTCATGGACAATTTGCTGAGCAATACTTATGGATCCCACTGTACAGTGGGATCCATGAGTATTATCCTCCAAATTGTCCATGACTATTTTCTTTAATTTTTCTCTTACATCCCATGCGTTTTTAAGCGATGGATTTTTATGTATGCTGGTGCAGAAGTTGTCACCAGCTTGTTTTGAGATTTCTTTTAATTTTTGAAGCTGTTATTGAGTCAAATAAAGTGCACGAACATGGTGATGGACAATTTTCACGGTAATACTCATGGATCCCACTGTACAGAGACAGAGAGTTTGTATTTGTATTTTGTTTACGTTATTTAACATCGCTTCTCTACCTCTTTAGGAATTGGCTGAACTCTTTGGTAGGTGGGATTTCAGCCGGGTATTCTCACCGAGAATCAATTCCAAACTATCACACAGAGAACTAAATGCATCATATCGATTGATGCACCAGAATGCATCGATTGATGCACTAAAGTGTGTTTTGTAGCTTCTTCAAGGAATCAGATTCACATTTAATGCATTTTGGTGCATTTTTGTATGTCGTGAAAGAAACACCAAAGTGCATCATTTAATTCAAGTAAGGATTTCCTTCAGTCGAGAGCACTTTAATGCATCAGTTGAAGCACCTTTCTGCATCATTAAAAAACATGCATGCTGGTGCATCAAAACGCATCAGCTGATGCATTAAAGTGCATCTCGACTGAAAGAAATCCTTACTTGAATCAAATGATGCACTTTGGTGTTTCTTTCACGATATACAAAAATGCACCAAAATGCATTAAATGTGAATCTGATTCCTAGAAGAAGCTACAAAACACACTTTAGTGCATGAATCGATGCATTATGGTGCATCAACCGATATGATGCATTTAGTTCTCTGTGTGTACGGTTGCACTATTTTACATAAACAGTATATCGCAGGCATGTACCCAGGATTTTTTGAAAAGAGGAGCCAGATTCGAAGATGTGGAACAAAGAGAAGATCCAAAATGCTGTTGGATTGATTGAATCAGGTTCTTTTACCTCGCGTTTCACCCACTTTTGGTTAAAAACAAAAGAAAATCGCGACACGACTGCAGTTCTAAAAATGTCATGAGAGAGATTTTAAAAAATGGACTGTCCTTACGAAATCTGGTAGCCTTGCATTAATGGTTATGAAAAAATATTGCAGACTGCAGACTTCTGGAGCCTGCCTTTCACCGGAACAAACTCATTCATTTATTCAAGGACGAAATTGAAATTCTTGCAAAATCTGAAAAATGGTCAATGTTATTTTTGTAGGTTTTTATAGGTGCACATATAATACACTCCCCACAAGTTATATTAGACAATAGCTGATAGACACAGCCTTGGAATGCAACAACACATGGTATCTGTCTGTGGGCGTCCTCGTCTTTTCGCCGACATATGCCTCAGTGCCTATCACCTATTGCCTAATACAACAATATTCCAAACTTTTTGTGAGGAGTGCCTCTTGTAGTTTGAGTAATGTGAATAAACAAAGAAACAAAAATCACTCAAGCGTCTCGGTTATTCCCTTTTGAGGCACAATGCACAGTGGTTCGGATTCAAATTTAAACTGTAGGCCCAGATCCGATTAGATGAAACTTGAACTTTAAAAAATATTCTTGATTCTGTTAAACTTGGTGATAAAAGACGGAACATTTGAGTCTTGGAAATATTAGACATAATAATACAACCAAAAACATGGCAGTGATCGCCCCTATCGCCCTCCAGGTGGAACCGGCCCTGTCCCTAGGTTAGTCGCGGTGATGAGGATGAATGATGAAGGAAAAAACACTGTGAAACCGGGAATTCTAACCTGGGGACCCTTGGGATGACTAATCTGCCATGGGGACTCGGTGGAGCTAACAGAGAATTTTGTTTTGGTGGGGCTCATGCCTCTGTTGTTCATGGCTGCTAAGATTCCATCTATATCTTTCTTAATGTATCACTTGTTTCGTTCTCTTCCTCCTTTCTTTTTTGCATCTTGCTCTCATTCTCTTTCACTATCTTCTTCATTTTAGCTTTTTATTCCTTATTCCTTTATTTCTTTTCTTTCTTCCTTCTTTTCTCTTTCTTTCATTTTATCTTTCTTGCTCACCGTTTCTCTCTATTTTTATTTTATTATCTTTGTTTTCTGCTTCCTTGCCTTTTCTTCTTTCTTCATCTTTGTATTTTTCTCTTCTTTCTTCCTCTCTATTTCTCTACCACTTTCAGCTTTCTCTCTCTCTCTCTTCCGATTTCTCCTTTTCTTGCTTAGTTCCTCTCTTCCTTGCTTTCTCCCAACGTTGCTTCAATCCTCTTTCTTCTACTTTTCCTCCTTCTCTTACTTTTTCCTGATCTTGCTCTCATTCTCTTTATTTCTGTTTGTTTCCTTCATTTTAATTTCTTCCCCTTTGTTTATCTCTACTTTCACATATTTTATTTTTCCGTCTCCTCTCTGTTTCTTCCTTCCTGTATCTTTCTCTTTCCTTTCTTCCTCTATGTCTCTACTACTTTCAGCTTCCTCTCTATCTATGTACTTGTTGCACTTTTATCTTCTCGTTAAGTTTATTTATTGCTGTCTCAGTCTCTGTCTGTCTGTCTCTCCAACTTTGTCCTTTTACTTGTCTATCGTTCGTCTCTCTCTTTACGCCTCTTTCTACTTCCCCATTCTCTCCCTCTACCATACATGATTCTGTACATTTCTTGTTGACAATTTGGGTGGGCCTGAGTGGGAGGGGGGGCTGGAGCTCCCTCAGTCACCCGGTGGTGACGCCCTTTCGATTACAAACCATGCCTTTTCAAGGGCAAATTCACTTTCAGTGTAGGTAGAAGCCCAAGGAAACTGTTTACAAACAAAAACTAACTTATTAGATTCGGTTGCATTAACGCAACAAGAACACAGCCATCCGGTAACGAAACGAGTCGACAACGCTGACCACTGGACTACCTTGCCTGGAAATACCCGACCTACCTCGGTTACCGCCTCTATGCCCTTGTCGTGCAACAAAGCGTTGAGTCACATTTGGCTAGACGAGAGAGAGAGAGATTTTTTTGTTGGCACAAGGATTACGTAACGTATCAGCGACACGCCGTTTCTCTGTTAGCCGATTCGCGAGAGATTTCACAGCAAACGTTTCAGGGTGTGGATTATGCCACTGTTGTGTCTGAGAGACTGAAACTTGCGGAAAGATGAAAAAAAGGAGGGGTTGCAGACAGAGAGCATATTTTCACGTACCGGGGACGGGCGAAGCAACCTTGGCAAGAGTCGCTTTACCAGCTGATTACGTCTTTTATGTTACGTAATGCCACTCCCAAGGTTGTACAGCTGTTAGTTCGCGGGGTGACCTTGTTCTGTCTAGAGGCAGGAATCGGCGTGCATATAACACTTTACACACATCAACACAAACACTTTCTCGTAAGACAAGAGCGCGAGTGCATGCGTGTAATGTGCGCGCACAATCAACATTAACACACACACACGTAACACCACGTGCAGTGTTGCTTCATTAAGAAGACGTACAGAGTACCTTGCAAGAAAAAAGGCATTTGAAAGGAGTGACTACAATGAGCCGTTGTTGTTCAGGACTGTAGTGCGTACTGTTGGAGCACCGAGTGGAAGAAAGTGAGTGTTTGTGCGGTAGACATGGCCCCCTCCCCCTCTGCTTCTTGAACGTGTTCTCGTGCTTGTAAACCAATACCATCGCAGCTGTCAACCATCTTTGTGTGGGGCTACGATTGCATAACTGTAGTTTTGCACACACGCACAACCATAATGCACATAGCAACAGTGCGTAATAATAACACCGGTGCTTACGCAGCACCAAAATTAGCACAACGATAAAATAATGATGCACAAGGGCATTGTGTTGTTATTTCCACACCTCCCCCAGCTTTTCACCGTCGTGCCATGTCTGTTGTCGTCGGAAGATATATAGGAAGAGCATTGAAAGGAAGTGTGGTGTGCTCTGACCGCGAAATGTTTTGCACAAGGTTTTGCGAAGCCGGCGGTGACCGAGTTGCATTGGCGGTAACTGAAGGCTCGGGTCCAGGCAACAGGAAAGAGTTGCAGGCGGTGGGATCGCACAACCGGTCTGTAATGTAATTCAATGCCTTTCTTGCAACATGCTTCCTGCTTCGAAACAGGAACCTCTCTGGTGCAACTGGTAAGGCTTCTTCTGTAGATGTACACCATTAATTACCATAACAGTATTTTTATAATGCTTAAACTTCAGTGTAAAGAAATCATTTCACTTGTCTTCAACACCCTCTTTTACTACAACACATACAAAGATGTCTTTCAAATTACTTAAACAATACGAAAACATCGTTACCCTTTCAATTAGACTATATGTTTTAACAAATTTCAAAATTTAACCTGAACCTGTGTGTTTTAAAATAACATAAACGTTAAGATAAACCTGCCCAGCTTCTTACAACCTCCATTTACTTATTTTTTTTTTAAATTCATCTCGCCTACCAACACAACAATTAACTATGAGCTGGCCTACCACACTGATAATAAATTTTAAGCTACATGGCTGACTAATATATATTTTGTACATACCTGACCTCAACACTAACTGCAAAAGAATTCGATAAATAGCTCTTTCGAATCTTTTTTGTCAAACGTTTCAAAATATTATTAAGACAATATTGCATTTTAGCTTTTTGATTTTACTATTCCACGAATTCTACAAGGATAACTCATTTTCCTATTTTCCACTTCTAAATTTACAAAACTTCCAATAGAAAAATTCTGCCACATACTTTATATGTAATTTTTATATTTGACACAACAAATTAGTAGTTATGTATCTTACATTCCATCTATCAAAAATAAATCATACCCAGCTTAGTACATATTGCATACTAGGTTTTTAAAAGTTCTTACTGGAAAACAGTCATTGAAATTCGACAAAGAAACTGCTTTTACAAAATTGGAATGCTCTGCGAATATAATTATAGATATTATTTTCTCTGGTATTTTACAACACAGCACGTTTTGCTACACAGTTGCTGCCAGTGACACAATACATTTTATATTTGTTTTCACAACTATTTTAAAGTAAATTACTACTGGAACATATGTGTTGAAACTTCTAATTCCTTTTCGATAAACACGAAAATATGGACATATATGTTATATTTTCATGGGTTCATTCTGTAGTAACATTTGTACTCACACTACATGTAACAAAAAGCTTTACTTTATATTCTCGTCCTGTCGATACATCTGATACTAACAACAATGAGATTCTGAAGTAGGCTATGAGAAAAAAGTGGCTTACTAAACAGTATTAAGATAGTAATTACTGATAGTGTAAGAAGCAAAAGATAGCTTGGAGGTTAAAAAAATCACTTAATATTTTTCCTTAATATACCTACTAACAAAACGTTTTTCTGCAATGTATTTTTCGAACACAATAAATATTTTATACCGTTAAGCCTCTGAAATAGATATTAGGCTTATAGCTGAAATGAAATATGTGACCATGTATCTAATTAACCAATGCGAATAAAACAAAGGCATGTAGATAACTGCACTAATCTCGTGAAAAACATGCAGCTCAATAATTGCTATTCCTTCTTAATGCTATCAAATGATCTTGTATTGCTTTGGTTTATTTATTTGCTCTCTCAATAAGTTAAATTAATTTAAGAAACGCATATAGATAATGGATTGTATTAAGGAAACAAAATAGTTTTTTTTTTTAACTTTTTGACCTGAAGGTAAACGAGAGCATATTTTTTAAAAAATAGCTTTTTTTCATTCCTAGAATTTTCCCCTCAATACATAAAATTTGACACCACACCTGGGAGAGAAATCATATGTTTCCAGCCTAAAATATCTATGAAATATTTTTTGTGCAGATAACTTTTATTATTATTACTGTGTATCGTACAATCAAAATTGCGAATGAATAGGGGGACATTATGAAGCTAGAAAAACAAATTATGAAGCTAGTTACAATTTTATTTGATCTGAAAGTATGCAATGTTGGCTTTGCAGGAAAATCTTAACGTGTTCTATAGTTTAAACATTTTTTGCAACTTCGAATTTAAGGTAGGGCGGATTCTCTGGTCTTTGAGTTCATTTATATTTTAAAATGTGTTTTATTCTTGGGAAGGATTCAGTTAATGTTGACCTACTACTTAACATTTAGAAGTCAAAATAATAAAAGTACAGTTACAAATCATTGAATCACGGCGTAACATGAAGTTAAAGAAATAAAATGGTTTATGTAAGTGTATAATTTCCATTTTTTTCAAAATGTATAGTTTGCAATCTAGAATACAGGGCTTGGAAAGGAACAGGAACTGTAGCTTTAGACAATGCAACTGCAATTTAGTTATTTTTCGTCATAATTAACATCCACCACTTATTTTCAATTGGGAAAATAAAAATAAGAGTGGGTGTAATTTAATTTTAGAGCTGTCGTCTCATGTCCTTTGAACTTGCTTAGGTGTAACTGGTGTTCCTTCAGGAAAACAATTTTTCTACAGTACTAAAGATAATAAATAACCACGTTGTTCTAATCCTCAGAAGACTAGATCATGAACATAAGTGACCTTCACGATAAATTACAGATTGATTAGCATATTGTATAATTTCTGCGGGTAGGAAACTCTTACACCACTCTTGGTAAAACAATTTTTACCAAGTTAGAAAATTTTAATGCAAATTTTAAAATTCTGCAACTCAATTTACATTGATCCGTGAAAGGTCTTAGTGTTTTTGATTTTTTAACAAATCAAATATACACCATAAACATATGGGCTCATAAATTTTATAAAGGTTTACGGGTGTTTTGAATACCTGCACCATCTGGCACGTATATGAAGCCAACAGAATGACAAAGTGGCTATTTTACGATTCCAGTCAGGTTTTTTTGGCCACTTTTCGTGTAGTACATTTGTTTTGCAGCCGAAAATAATTTGTCACCTTAATTGTTAAGACATGCGGCATGATGTTTCGTTCCTAGTATTCTATTTATGTATACAGCATGCCAACGATTACTTCACGCAAAACAATTTCAGCACTTGTTTACTTCAGCTTCAGTGTGATGTAGCTAATGATAATGCTGGTGAAATATGTTGCTTCACGACCCCAACTCCAAGCATGTATTTTCTTGGACAGAAAAGGCATGTGAAAAAATTAAGAATTGTGTTGGCAACGAGTCATAGGCTTGACGTGTATGTATTTGGTTATACGCTTCAATTCTCACACCGGAACCATGCATTAGTCGACAGTTGAGTTAGCATGTTGCGAATATCGGTTATTGAAACGGTCCATGGAAGTAAAAGAAATTCAAACCGTCCGGTAGGTCATCCAACCCATGCCACGAAGCAGACTCAACTGAAAAAGCTCGCTGCTCGAGATCAAATTACTTCTTTTACGAAAACGGCAGCGGAAGAAAATAGTCCCACGTTGGAGTCCACCCCACCTTTCGGAGCACCTTCCCCCCTTCCTTCATTTTTTTTTAACGTGCGATTTTTTCCAACCTGTTGTGCATGTGCTTAAACAACGCGTCGTTCCTGGATGAGTGCATTTCAAAGCACCTTTTTTTTCATTCATTGCGAAGGTGTGTACGTACGACATGGTATAAATCAATCTTCGACGCCCCTACTGGAGAATACTTAACGGTTCCAGCTTCGAACCTGAAGATAACGCCCCTAAAAACCAAGATGGCCGTCGTGATTAGAGAGAGGGGGAGGGAGGGAAAAAACACGCAGAAGGAAGAAAAAAAGACTGATGGTGGGGATCGTGAAGTGTGTGTATTCTTCCAGTCGAAGACCGGTACTTTTTTCCCTACTCTTTGAAAGGTGAATAATCTACCGACGTCTATATATAGCTGCTCGTATTCTTAATTCGTCTCCCACCCCTTCTTTCATTATTCGCATGAACGTGCATCGCTTTTTTTTCTTCCCTTTTTTATAACGTAGTGTACACGTAACATATGTGAACACACGGTAACGAAGAGGTCAGCCATATTGATCAGTTAAAACTGCTGAGGAACCAATTTCGAATCTCAGAACAAGTCCAGTTCGCTGATGTATAAAGAAAAATATGTGCTAAATGCAGTACAAGCAAAATACAAAGTAGTTCCCAGCATACTACATTGTGTTTGTATCAACAATACAATCGAAATTTTGAACTTCTTTCTAATAAATTACCATATAAGTTACCATCAAAGCAAAACGTCCATCTTCGATTTTTTTTCTACTCGATTATAAATGAATAAAAATAAATAAAACTAGCAAGTTTTTTTTATTACATTGCTTACGTTTCGGGTTCTATCCGATAAAAATAAACCTATTCTTACATTAATATAATTTCCTACTCTCAGATCAACATGCAATTTTTCCAACAACAAAACTAAATTTTGCAGAACCGCCAGACTGTCATTTTTTTTTAATTAAAACTTTGTATCTAATAAAGTCTTAGATTTTTGTTGTTGTATTCCTTCAATTGCTTTCTTCATTTATAATTATCTACATAACCTTGACGACCACCAACCCTAAAACCCAGCAGCGTGCAAAAAAAGTCAAATACGTGACATTATAGCATTGATTTGCTACTAAAAAATGAAGCTATAATTAACAGCACGGCCAAATTTAGTAAATTACTGGATCACAAGTGCTAACACCATTTAGAAAACATAATAATTTGTGTGAAATTGTAAACATAATTTGGCAAAACGCAAATAGAAGTTGACAATCAATGTGTCACATTGACAAAAAAGATTACCTGTTAGGACTGAACTATTGGCTTACTTTTTATTCTATTATTTCTTTAACTATTATCACTTCAAGAACCACTCCACTGCTTTATCATGTTACTATAGCAGCTTCTGAAAGTTGTACTATATTCTGCTTCAGGAAGTACAAAATAATGGGAGTAATATATCGGTGTTCGATTACAAAAATTACTAACCCCCATATTAAGTTTTCTTCTCTATCATTATCATTTATCCACATCTTTTATTATTAACACACCGCCCAAATTCAATTACCGAAGCCAATACATGAACATTTTTTTACAAAATTTGCCCCTTTGCACCTTATAACAATGCCCGCATCCCAATCCACAATGAAAAATATCTTCGTGAGAGAATTAAGCTTTCAAAAATTCATAGTTATGTAATACGTTCTCTCTGTCTCTTTCGTCATACGTATTAGACACGCACATACACACTCTTTATACATATACCAAGAGATATTCAGAACAATTACTCAAATTTCAATTAATGTCGTTGCATTATAAGGAAGAAAATGCGGTATCGTTTAACTTCAAGTGAGAAAATTAAGCTGCAAACATTTTGTCAGACAAGATTAAAACACCCCCTTTACACGCATACATAGACATATTTACACAGACGCACACATTATATAATTAAAAGTTAAGATAGTATTTTTGGGGCTTAATATGTTTTTTTAGTTGCTTTTTTACGTTCTCTCTTGTACCGTAAAATTATGCAGGACTTCCTTCAATATTATTTTCACAACGTAAGAAGCTTGTATCGTACCCTTCTGTCGAAATTTAAAATTTGCTACTTTTGATCGTGTAAATTTTTCAAACATAATATTGCTAAATATCGTTTCTGAGCTTTAATATTGTCTTATAAATGTATTTTTTAATATAAATGCTGTAGATTCTTCAGGAGTTGTATTTTTTTAAAAAATATATATATTTGGCTTGTATTCTGCCGCCTTTTTCTCCTATGGGTTGATTGTGACGATGAGACTGGATAATGAACTGATTCCATATGGCAAGAGAAATAGAAAGCCTTGCAAAGGATGCGAACCTATGATTCTTTACTGCAAAGTCACTAGTTCGCTGGAATTCATGTACACATGATTACAGCGAGTAAACTTATTATTTTTATGTGAAGCTAACATGAACAGACTAAAAAAATCATATATCAATGAACAGACTAAAAGTTTAAAGCCTATTGCTTAACTTCAGCACTGGGTATCTCCATGATTTTCAAATTGATTGTATTTATTTATTTATTTATTTATTAGATATTTTAGTTGTTCTATATCGTTAAATGATATTTTTGGCAATTTGTATGTAGGACACCACACTTAATACATTACAGTATTCTGACAAATACTAACAATGATGAAGTACAATGTACACAGATCTATTATTAGGAGACACTTTGCAAGGAATAATATCTATAATATAAACATAAGAGTGAAATACTATTACGTAGGAGTAAGTCATAAATTTAGTACCACGGCTTCTTTCCTAGAGTACACCCTGATTAATAATTACATAAGTATTTAGTTTTTATAGTTATATATATAATTCGTAAATTATAACTAAAATAGTAAGAATAGGTAAATAACAGTTTCAATATTAAAGCATACACATTTAAAGTTAAGTATGTATCGAGCGTAACACACACAACAATATACACACAAATGTAAAATGTAAGTAAAATTTTAGTGTTTCTGTTGATGCTCTACGTTCGCCAGAGACAACTCAACAATTACTAAAATTTATTTTGAACCACAAATTCAACATTCACAACTGCTAGCCTGACAAACTTTCACCCTTATCTGGACAAATACGTTAGTTATTTTTTTAATTGTTTCATCATCATCATTTAGAAATAATACGTGGCGAGGTATACAAAATACTCTGTCTCCTCAGTTGTACAAACCCTTCTCCCACCCCTTCTCTTAGGTTCACTCATGAATACAGCTGATACTCCAGCCTATCTTATGATTAAATTTCAATATATATCTTTGAACTTCGCATTCTAAAATTATTGCTTAGATTCTATATAAATGTTTTAGACATTTCAACAGCAAATATAAATTTAATCTTATTTTATTCCTTGACACTTATCTTTCATCTGAGAGTAAAAATGCAAAAACAATGGTTTTCAAATAGTAAGCAAATTCCATAGGCATCATACTGTTTAATTCCGAATTAAAACAGGTAAAATATTGAACACATGGTATTCTCATCCTTTTGAAACTTTAGGTGGGCTGATTTCTTTTCAGTTCGGAAATAGTATCTACTGACTTTTCAAACTTGTCTAATTTTGTAAATAAACTTCGTGACACAACATTAATGAAACGGAGGAACAGTGACATATTTCTGTGTCCGAAAAAAAATATACCCCGGAATGGAGCATTAACAGTTGAAAATAGCTGCTTCCAGTTAGTGAAATAGCTAAGCCTTTGTCTTGTAATAATGGGGGTGACTGGTTCGACCACCCGACTTTCGACTCAAGGTCCACTGAGCATAAAGTGGATTTTTTTTGCCAATAGGAAATTGACATTTTGCTAAATGTTTGACATTTAGCAAACAGTTTGAAATGGCATGTTGTTTTAGACATTTTCAATACTAAACTTCATCCAAATGAATACTTGAACCTACTGTAATCTGTAATTTTGTACACACATTTAAAGCAGCGCATTAAAATTTTAGAATGGGCGAAATTACAGTACTTGACAAAGCTAAGTACTCTACAATGGACAATGGAGGAAAATAGGTCAATATGTTCGAAGTCGTCAATTTTTTTATTACCATTCATTCATAAGAATGTTACGCTATAAATGAAGAAAAAAATTGAAAAAGCAACAACAATAATCTGGTAATGATTTTTAAAAAAACAGTTTCTTTAAATTATTCTTACGTGTTAATGCTCCAAAATGACAAATCAAATTTGCACTTGAAGGATACTTGTACAAAAAAAATTAAGGATATAAAATTACAAGGCTTCTCTCTAATGCATTCAAATTTCAATCTTCTTTCTTTATAATTTCCGTTCTTTAAAATTCATGGACACATATTACGAGAAACTTTAAACGAAATATATATCTGTCCGAAGTGATGATGCACGATAGATAAGGGTACTTCAGGAGTCTCGTAGGACCTGATTATAATGTACGTTTTCAGTCACTGTTTTAATACACGCATTACTTTTTGGTTTCATACGTCACGTTACAAATGAAACTCGTATTTCTAATGATTAAAGTGAGCAAAAATTTACAAATTAATCGTGTACATTTCTTGGATTTATATGCATTATGGATATAATGCCATTTACATGCGACTATATTCGGATTTCCTTGGAACAAAATTAGACACAAATGATATTTGATTAACAATCAAACAAAGCATGGTTTGTATTCTATTCGTACGAGAAATGAAAAAGGAAGGCCTACTTACAATCCCATAGCACTGGTTCCATATCTCAACCACACTGACGACACTGAACGAACTCTGAAATAAAATTAAATCAATCAAATCAGTTTATAAAACCATAAAAATAAACAATAAATTTTACATCCAAGTATGTTCACCTGATACTTCTCCACCTTACTATTTTGAAAAATTCAGTTTGAAAATAATGAACACGTATTGTGTAAAGAAAAGATAATACTCATGCACGGCATAAATTACTCTCAATCGGAATATTTGTACAAAGACCTTAAGAAGAATATTAAGATTTATGTATAACTTTTCGCACAAAAAAATTATGATCCATATTGAATACACTGTTCAAAACATTCTTGGAGGATGTGGTTGAGTTTATTCGTCGCTAAATAATACTTATGGTGTACTTACGCGTCTATGAGTTTAAACATAATTGATAATTATTTAATTTGAAATAATAACATTAACAAGGCCGTGGTTGCAGCTATATGTAATCTTGTTTCGTTTAAGGTCTGACATTAAATCGTAATATTACTGGAGAAGTAATTTTAATTAGATATCTGCAGCATTTACATTATCAAAGGAAACATAGATGAAAATTTATTTTATCTCCGTACTAGTTACTATTATCTTAGAATTTAGTTATAGAAGGATGTTTTTCCTATTTGTTTCTTTATCTATTTCAACAGTTCATTCATTATTCATCCTCATCGCCGATATTAACCTAAATCCAGAAAGTATAATTAAAATACTTACAATGTAGTTGCTGTCGACAGACATTGATTGATTGATTTAAAAATTTTGGGTGCGTCGGCACACCAGGCCATTTTGCACCCTTCAGTGAATGCGGGGAAGATCCTCTTACCTAAGACCCTTACCTCGTGTTTAAAGTTTAATCTATTTACAAGTAAGTGATCAGTGCCAGAAATGAGAAATTTAGTGTTATAAGACAGTATTTCTTACATATTAAGTAAACGATTAGACAAGTTATTAGAATTAGATTTATAATTCCATGAAGCATTTTCATACTTTCTCGAAAATAATTTGGCAGATTAATAACAACTGTGTATTTATATGAAACTTTAACTAGGTCTATATACCTTCACAAGAATGTTTGCTTGCACATACTGTTCAAGTTATAATGTTTTTTCCAAACACTAAAATTTTCCTCTAATTAAATCAGTTTACCGAATTTTGATGTTGAATACAAATAAAATGCGTTGCCTGTATGCCTTCAGATAGTAATAATTTGCTAATATTATTGAAACATGTTTACCCCAGTTTGTGTATATGGATGATCCGACATCAATCTTTGTCCCTTGCATGCAAAAAATATGTTTCTTAGTGACTATTTACGCAAAAATAATTATAAGTATAACACTACGAATATAATAATTTCCTTTCTAAATTATAAATTGTAGGTAACACATTTTCCCCCATTACAAGATGTATTGTTTTGTCTATTTTAATTTACTACGAAACAGTGGCGTAGCTGCTGCCCCCGCAACCCCCGCAATGCGGGGGGGGGGCGAGCTGTAGGGGCCCCGCTATGTTATCTCTCTGTGTTCCTGAAATTTTATATAATCCCAGAAATTCAGCAGATAGTGTCGCTTATTTAAAAAATGGATTTACGAAACATCTCATATGACGACGTTTGCGATAATAAGCAGTGGCGTATTGTTTCAGCCAGAGGGGCCCAAGCAACTTGACATTATGGGTCTCCTCCGAAATTCAGAATAAAGTTACTTGCTCACAGATGGCAATCGATAGGAAACGACTCTCATCTCATACCTTTATAGTTACGTAGTGTAGTGTAGGGTAGTGTAGTATAGTTGTGAATCCAGTAGAAAGATTCAGTTCCTCAACCAGTCGAAGCCATATTGTTACACAATACCTAAACAAACAAACTTAATAATTCATGACCTTTTTTTACCAGTAATATTACGTCCTATTTAAAATGTAACTTCCCACCAAATATTTTCAAGGGGTCCACAAGCCTCAATATGAAATAAGTTCTAAGATAAATTTCCCACGGCCACATTGTTCACACCTGTTACGTTTTACTTCAAAGGGGCCCAAAATCTCAGGAGGCGGAGCCCAGGGGCAATTATCACTTTGCCATTATGTCCAGTAGCTACAATTCCACCACGCAGGGTATACAACATAATGCTCCAATCCCTCCAATCAGCATTTCATTGAGTGACAAATTTTCAGTAAATAAAGTCCAGTCGCTGCTTAATTTTCTACCTCTCAAGACTTGAGTCCGCTGCTATTTCTTCGTAGCAGATTGCCGTTGACCTTATGATGTTAGGTCACCATCGACAATCTAGAGGTCCAGTTCAACCCCCAAAACTGAAATGATAAGTTTTCTTGAGTATATAACTCACTATTAGTATTTCAAGCGTAATGTGAGTGGTTCTTACGTTGAATCTAGGTCTGGCATAGACAGAGGATGGCTTTTTGAGCTGAAGGCACATCTATATCTACGTAAGTCCAAAAAAGGAGTGTTTATCATTATTTAAACAATTTTCCCAAACAGTATTTTTTAAATATATGTGTATTATATGTAAGTTATTTAAAAAAAAGTATCGAAGAAAATAATCCTGGTTGTGCCAGTGCGTTAAAGCAAGAGACAATATTTATAATTTATTCTTCCAGTTGCTTATCAAGAGATTCAGACCACCCTGATTTAATTTCGACAAACTACTAAACTGTATAGCGTAAGTCGATGACAAAAAATGGAAAGACAGGGTAAACTTTAATTCATTCTACAACTGGGGGGGGGGGGAGATAACTTTTGTGCGTTCGTTCCACTCTGGCATCATGTCGATATTTTTTGTTCACTGAAGGGGCCCCGTAATTTACTTGCAGGGTTTTTCATTATTGAAATATCAATTACACACTTAAATAATTGATAATGTCTCAATCAGTTACAAACTTATATGTAAAAATACATTTAATATCTGCCCATTATTCTATAATATTAAACTAATTTCATGGCATATAGTAGTAATGTAAATGTACGAAATAATGCATATGTTCGTTTCGCAAATTTGTTCCAATTATAACAACTTTTGTTTCTTCAATGGCTGAAATTCTATATTTTTCTCAACGTTAAATGCCAGGTTTCATATACAAACTTCATCCTTTCTTTTAAATACAAAGAAATTAAATATGAAATGTACTTATGTCTGCACCTGCTGTTCTCGGCAGTTTAAAAACACTTTTAAATAAATAAAAAAAAAAATAAATAGCGGAGAATATTTCAAATAGTACGGGAAGTTATTTTAGTAACTTTTTAGTAATAACAGATGGCTTCAAAAAAAGAAATCGATTAATAACATCAAATGACAGCAAATTGGCAGCACAATTTCAAATCTTAAGCTCGTGACTCAGATTTTGATCACGTGATGGGAAAAAGTTTCTCAGCAAGGGCGTAATTTCTCCGAAATATCTCCAAACGTTGGAGCTAAGAAGCACCGTACAGGCTTTTTGTAAGGTTCTAATTCGTTAGTGTTTTGCTTCCAATAGCGTAGTGATACGATCTGTGCAGACCGCAACGGTTTTTTAGGCAGCGCGTCTTTGCGTCGAAAAAATTTCAGAAACGGTTCATAGATGGCTCTGGGATGTCTTCCGGCGAGGAGGACCAAGTGGCCTGATCCACGTTCGCCCAACGAGCGATGATTTTCGTTTCAAACAGCAACCGCCATTGTCCGGGCTAGAAAAATGAATTCCTCCATACTTGATGGGATAGTGTTTACCTCTTAACGCTTTTACGTAAATTATTGCTTGAAACGATACAATATCTTAATTCAACATTTTTTAAAAAATCACCCTAGCGTTCTTTCAAAAAGTTCGTAAAACCATGTAACCCAGATGATCCCCCCCCCCCTTCCCAACTTCTTATGTCTCTTGAATAATTCCTTTCAAAGTGGGGTGGTAGGACATAGTTTCCAAATTTGAAATTTGAGCAGTATTATTCCAGTACTTAAAATAAGAAAAAGTGGACATCAATATCAATAGATGTATAAAAAGACTGTGTTGAATATAGGACACGTTCTACGACGATTTTAAAAAAAATCAATGTTCATCCAAAGACAGAAACATACTTCATTTGTGCAATTTCATATCCAGTGCAATATAGATAGTGAGAAATTATTTTGACATTCTTTTTCTTGAATTTTTTCCAAACTTTCAGTCTGTACCAGCAGGGGCACAATAAAAAAATTAGAAGTACCAGGTTTTCGATCGAACCATGTTGCAAAATAACTATTTGCTAATACAAATATACAATATTTTCATAACTTTTACAAATGAATAATAAACCTAAAAATACACTTGATATCTGCCCATTATTCTATAATATTAAACTAATTTCATGGCATATAGTAGTAATGTAAATGTACGAAATAATGAGTATGTTCGTTTCGCAAATTTGTTCCAATTATAACAACTTCTGTTTCTTCAATGGCTGAAATTCTATATTTCTCTCAATGTAAAATGCCAGGTTTAATATACAAACTTCATCATTTCTTTTAAATACAAAGAAATGAAATATAAAATGTAATAATTGTATTGCTTAATTATGTCTGTACCTTTTAAAACAAGTACCAATTAATGCTTCTGAAAGCAGAATGAAAAATAACATTTGTGGTTTAAAATTTACTTTTGAAATAAAAAATTGTCCGTAGTATAAAGTCGACTCTCACCTTTTTATATTTAAATCATATGTAAGTTCTTATAATCAGTGTTAAGTTTTTGCATAAGAGACATAAGGATATTTTTTTAATATTTCTTCATTACCATTTTTATAAATACAAGATAAATTGACTCACTGTAGGAATGAATTGGTGTTTCTAAGGATCAATTCTACATTCTAGGGAACAGTTGAGCAAGTCCAAGTTTTATATTTGAGAAAAGTAGTTTTTCAGCCGATTATTATTTTCGCTATATTTGAAGCCACGATACTAGAAAAACATTTGAAACAGTAGAGTATGAAAAACTAAATATTTTTAGAATTTCTTCCATAACATTCATGGAAATCAGCTTTCAAACCCATTAACATTAAATATTTTTTTTAAAGAAAACTGCAATAACATATTACAGTGAATAAAATACTAGTTATGCACCGTTAGGCACATCCAAATAGATTCGAGTCAGTAAAAGGAAAACACATAAAAAGAATCACTTTTCAGGTGCTATTCCTTTGTTAACACTAAAAACATATCAATTGGGAAGACTTAAAAAATTGACTTGTTGTTCTCAATGATCATATGAAATGATTTTGTTTCTTCAGCTTCTTCTTTTTACATATTTTACATTTTACATATTACTTTCCCAGGAACGTATCCAAGGGAGGGCGATGGGGATCATTTCCCCCTTCCAACGGCCTACGTTTTTGCATGCATTGTTAGCACATTCTGTTTAATCTGTATAGGCCTATACTTTATCATTTGTATCCTAGTAGCTATTGTATCTATATCGTTTGATTCATTGGTGCAAGACATTATTACTTTATTTTATACATCTAGTAATTTTTAAATGTTCCTTATTTTATTAATTCTGTATTACGTCATTAAGGCTATTATCAGCAGTTCAATTCAAAATAAGCGAATAAATAAATAAATAAATAGATAATGACTAGTTTTATGTAGGCTATATTTTTACACTTTCCTAGTTTAAGGCTCGGCTGGACTTTTAGCCCACGACAGCTATGATATTCCAAATTTTGAAAAATTACATTTGCTTGAATTTCTAGGGCATTCACCTTAATCTTCGTGTGCCTTCGCTAATGTCTACATATTCACAATAGTTTAGTAGGCTTTCATAGCCAAGAAACTATCACGAAGATCTAGACAATAGCGAAAGCAAACAACACAGATTCAGGTGAATGCTCTAAGCAAATGTATTTCTTTCAGAATTTGGAACATCAAAGCTGTTTTTCGAAAGGAAAGGAAATTTCGAAATTGTGGGACAAAGATCCATCCGACCGAGCCTTTACCAGGGATGATATGAAAAAGCTCCTATCTTTATATTATTTAAATAAAAACTATAAACATGTTGATTAGATTTCTGGCCGAAAATCATCCATCTAAATGCCATTCCCGGATCCGACACTGCTTTTACAATTTAGCCTTTTTTAAAAAATAATTCTTAATGTCTCTTTGCTCTTTACTCATTTTCATGTCCACCGTCTCTTTTCTGTGTCTTTTCAATCTCCTGTTTTCTTTCGCTTCCATTATGTTTCTTCTCAAATACGTTTATTTTTTTCTGTGTTCTCTCAGGTTGTGTATTTAGTCCAGGAACAATATGCAAGATTCCGACCGACTTACGTGGCGGAGTGGTTGACACGACACGCCACGACGACAGGAATACCCAGGTTCAAATCCTAGCCTTGCGTGGATGTTCTTTGTGAGTGTCCGTTTATGAATTTCATCATATCGTCACTCATCCTCATTTTCGCGGCAGAAAAATGAAGTAAAATTAAACCAAATCAAAACAAACTATACAATATTCGCCCGATGTGAGAAAAATGAAATAAGTTTGAAAAGTGATTAATGTGTTCTATAGATGGTCTTGAATTGCACACTAAAAGTCCCCGCCTCTAAAAATAAAATCGCACCTGGGGAACATGCCGCCATCTTGCAAAATCGGTTACCATATTGGATTCTATGTTGGGAGCACATTAGCAGCTTATAGTGTCGGATCTGCTAGGGATAGAAGCATGCGTTTTCGTAGAATTTGGTGCTATTCCTAGTAGGAGTTTAAGAATGCTTGTGGTGATCTAGAATCGCTAGACAAATAAGAACTTGCTTGAAATAAATAGTAGCGGACCTAGGTCTAAAAAAACAGAAAACAGCGGCGATGGGACTCGATGCGCTGACCTCGCCTCGTCCTATGTAAAGCCGATTGGCAGGTCTTGGTTCTCAAAAGGCTGT
This sequence comes from Lepisma saccharinum, assembly GCF_977018435.1. NCBI lineage: Eukaryota > Metazoa > Arthropoda > Insecta > Zygentoma > Lepismatidae > Lepisma > Lepisma saccharinum. The sequence continues at coordinate 95,584,736 of NC_139232.1, read as the reverse complement.
TGCACCACAAAGTTTAGTTTTGACATTTTATATAGTTATATCTATAATTGCATCAGATTGACACGTCTATACCACCAAACATAAGAATCAATTGAAAATTTGTCACTATGGAACTATGTTGCAGTATTGGGTGTTATGGCAAATATTTTTTGTTTTATGAAAACGAATATACTGATTAATTTCATAATCCGTATTAGCACTTCTAAAATTTAAACGTGCTTAGGTATCTCATTGATGGTTGCTCATGCCGGACCCTGTGGCCGAGTGGTTAGCCCATCGCGCTGCGACGCCAAGGGTCCCGGGTTCGAATCCCGCTCGGGCTTGGTTGTTTGTGAATGTCCCTTCATCAATTTCATCATTTCATCACTCATCCCCATCTTCGCAAATTAGCCAAGAGGCACAAAACGCGAAGTAAAATAAACTACATCAAATCAAATAGTTGCTCCCGTTCCAGTTTACCCTTGTAAATTATTGCTACAGCCAACTTCCCTGGAGGAGTGCAAGGTTTAAATCCCTGCCTGGGTGTTCTTTGTGACTGTCTCTTCATTAATTTCTACATATCATCACTCATCCTCATCGTCGCGATTAGCCAAAAGTGGCAGAACAACGACACTAAATAACAAAAATCAAATCAAACAATTGCTTTTTAGAATCGAGGCGTTAGCGGCTCAAAAATATTGTTAAAGTTCGTTTTTATAATTCACAGTACACACACACATCGGAACTAGATAGACAATTGAAATTGGATACTAACCACGGACATGTGCTGTGCTACAACTTGGAATTGAACTATGGACAATTGATCGCCTACGTCAACACTAATCAAGAAATACTCGGTTCGATCTCAGTTAAAGGCACCACACTCCAGTTCTCTCACCTTATGTAGAGCTGTAACGATTATGTTGTCAATAGGTGATGTTGTTGTTGAAGTCCCTATTCAAACTGTAAATATTCCTTAAATGATATACGTTGTGCCTTAATTACAAATCTCTACAATTTGCTAAGAAGTGAATGCATCTCTTCTGTACCAGATCTCACAGGCAATTTTACTTTTGAAATAATTTCACATCGAATCACACACAGACACTTAAAATTTTTATAAGATTGAGTAGGTCATACATAAACTCTTGAAACTGGTCTAATAATTTCTATTAACTATCTTTCTATTATTTCTTTATTTTATCTTCGTTCCATTCTTTGCATTCTCTTTTTCTTAAACCCGCACCTCGTTTACTAAACTAATGTTGCTATCAATGTTCACTTCAAATCTCTACAACCCTGCATGAGTCTGGCATAACACCTTGCTCCACTTCTCTGCCTCATGTACTTGTCGTTTTTATCCCATAAGAAAATCCGAATTTCCTTCATCTCAGAAAATCCTCCCATCCCATTCTCTCATCTCAGTTTAGGTTTTCCAAGCCTTCGAATTCCATATAAATGTAAATCCCATACCTGTTTAGCTAAATCTATGGCTTTCATTTCGATTACATGCCCTGCACATCCTAACCGACTTTTCTTAATGGGCGACACTGTATGTTTCTCGTCTAAGAAGTATAATTCAGTTATATACCTTCTCCGCGGCTCTCAAATAGTTACCTATTCTTCGTCCAGTTTTGTCACAGACTAGGTAGGCTTCAGAACCAAATAACAAGTCTCATTCCACAATAATATTTCCCTCTTCATTTACTTATAGATCGATATATTACTTTTGGAATTCAATAATATGTCAAAAAATACTTGAATTCAATAATAAGCTCAAGCTTGTAGTTATATAATGTTATTTTTAAAGCAAAAAGGAAATTAGTTCAAATATTAACCGGCCATTAATATCGCTATCAAAGGAAAAATTCTAAACAAAGCACGTTCATTCGAGAAATCATCTCAATTTCTTAGTTTATGAACATGAAGTAGATTGTTTCAGTTCTCACAGTAGTGATCTACATAAAGTATGTTCGTTCAGAACTGTGCATTCTTACAAATATAAAAATGGATGAATTGGAATTACCACTGACTAATCAGAGATGATATCAGAGAAAACTATATTTGAATATTCAATGGACATAAGCACTGAAGTCTTTATCTCATTTGGTTCAGTATGCTAATAAAATTAACGATATAGCAAACAGTACAGTTTTTCCGACAATGATCTTACTTGTACCTATATTTCATTACTTCGATGCATATTCAATACTAATAAAAATATAATCTTTCAACTTTTTACATAGACAACAGTTACATTCTAGAAGTCACATTAAACACTCACTTGGGAGATGAAAAATGGTTCGTTTGTAAAATCAAAGATACATTTTATTTACAAACTTTTTGTCATTAAAGTGACGTAGACTATTGAGCATCCAGATATTTCATTAGATAGGAAGGCAGCCTATTCAAATTCCATGAAGTGCTTGGTTTCATATTTCGATTCGATATTAATGGAGCTAAGTTATACAACGTTTTGTTTATCAATTTGCTTATTTCTTAAACAAACGTACGCTTATTAAGTAACTCCGTTTTAAAATAACCACTCAAATGAGCATTTTATTATTTTTACAATAGCTTCATAACCTCTCAGGTTAATCGTCAATGAGGATAGAGGGTGCCCATGTCCAGGCTGTGACTAAGACTCGGTCGAATGTTCAGTAGAACACTCAACTCATGTTGCCATCTACACTCAAAGAACTAAATGCATCATATCGATTGATGCGCCAGAATGCATCGATTGATGCACTAAAATGTGTTTTATGGCTTCTTCAAAGAATGCGATTCACATTTGGGTGCATTTTTGTATGTCGTGAGAGAAACACCAAAGTGCATCATTTGATTTAAGTGAAGATTTCTTTCATTATAGATGCACTTCAATGCATCAGTTGATGCGTTTTGATGTACCTTGATGCGTTTTGATGCACCAGAATGCATCATCCAAATAGCTGCAGGAAGGTGCATCAAGGAACATCAACTGATGCATTGAAGTGCATCTCGACTGAAACCCTCACTTGAATCAAATGATGTACTTCGGTGTTTCTTTCACGACATACAAAAATGCACCCAAATGCATCAAATGTGAATCGGATTCTTTGAAAAATTCGTAAAACACATTTTACTGCATCAATCCATGCATTCTGGTGCATCAATCGATATGATGCATTTAGTTTTCTGTGTGTAGAGACCCATGGAATCATAGTTTCTAAAATAAAATCTGCATACGGTATGATCTCAAAGTAACTGATATTTCTGTTCCAAGACACAGAACTAGGTGATTATTTTGAAAAAAAATCACTGATTTCGATCACCTTAAATAAATAATTTACAGAATAATGTACATAAGGATTTTGTAGATATCAGAATTCCTTTTCGTGAAAGTACATTAATTTTGTAATTATTTAATGGTGTTTACTAGGTTCTAAGAAAGAAAAAGAAAGGGAACCAAATATACATGTATGTACTGATGAGGTGAAGCTCATACGAAAGGAAATGTAATTTAATATGCAAACTGTAAACACACTTACACTGAAAAAAATATCGGTGTTAAAACAACACAAACAGTGGTTCCAGGAAGTCTACACCCCATTTTGGTCAACGTTTCACCTCAGTGGTGTCGAAATAACACAGATAAATGGTAACAATCAACATTTTTGAAACTTTGTACATTTCTCTTCATTTAAAATTCAATAAGTTTTACAGGTGAAAACAGCAAGCATTTTGTGTAGAAAAATATACAAAATACTAATCATGTTAATCTGTAAATAGTAACATTATCATTAAACTGAAAATAAACATGGCAGCTGATATTTCGCAAAGTACAATTTTTAAAAAAAATCCAAAATTCAGCTACAAAGACTAAAAATATTTAAAGCTACAATTATAGAGTACATCTAGAATGCTTTATTTTCACTGGAAGAAAAGTTACTGAAATTCTATCATTAATACACTCAACAAACATTTCCATAGTAGGTTCATATATACACTATCAGAAACAGAAAAATGTATATTTACATGTAATTTTTTATTTGCTTTAATCAAACTTTAAATATTTTACAGGGCCGTTTACTAGAAAAAGCATTTCTACAAAAAAAAAAAACTATATATATTATAGTGCCAAAAACCATACAAGCAGTTTTAAGCGTGGTTTCTAAAAAAAAATTAAAAATCGATTTAAATAAAAAAATAATCAAAAATGATAAAAATCATGATTTTTATCGACCCTGATCACAAGTAATAGTGATAAAAGTGCCCCTTGCCGTATTTCTTCATGTGTTTTGATGCACCAAATATGTGTGCAACTGCACTACACGTAAATGTTCCTCGAGTCTGTGTTCCGTGTGAAAATTGGAAAATGTAAAGATTCACTAGGCCTGCCGCCATTTGGTTTTAACAAATTCGTTCACGCAAGATAAATTTGTCGGAATATTCCCCTCGTATTACTGAACTACATTATGGCAATCAAATATGCAAGATATGTTAATGAAACAAATATTTGTAAATGTGTGATCAACCGCAAGTAAAAATTTGGAGTCTACAGGTTTGCTAAATTCTATAGAATAGAACATAGGAAATGACGCAAAATCTACCGAATTTTTCAATACATTATACATATGTCGAACTCATAATACACGCATAACTGCCAATTCTTAAGTAATTATTATTAAGGTATTAATATTAATAATAATCACAATAAATCGCGATGAAACTCTTGGTTGAGGTTCACTATTGTCGGGTAATGTTTAATATTTGTTTGTTTGACTTTTGTTACTTAGCGTCGCTTTTCTGCCATTTATCGCTAGTCAGACGATGAGGATGGCTGACATGATGAATTGATGAAAGGAGACTTACAAAAAACAACTGTGCCCACACCTGGATTCGAAACAGGATTCCCTGGTGTCGTAGCACGCTGTGAGTTAATATTTTTTTCTATCTGATTTTGGTAGCATCGCAGTGGTAGCGTCGTCGCCTTGTAATTAAGGGGTCCCGGGTTCGATGCCCGGTGGAGGCTCATAGGGATTCGGATTCCACTTTAAACTGTAGGTCCAATCCCGATTAGCCTTACTGTGCATAAAGTGAACTTAAAACACCAACTCAAGCAAACCAATATCATCATAGCATCAGTCGCCCCGCAAATTAGCCAAAAGTTTCACAAGAAGCGAAGTATATTAAAACAAATCAATCAACACCCGACTGACATCACGAATAATTCGTGTTGTGTACACATTTCTTTACTTCTTTTTGGATACAATTTTGAATTGTGTATGTGTGTGCGTGTGTATGTGCGTGAACTGGTATGTGTGCTTCTATGTGCGAAGAAAAATAAAGCAAATCAATCAATCAATAACATAAGAATTGTGTGAGCTACGTTGTAATAAAATACTGAGAGAGCCGTGGAATCACGTTCGGAAACAAACAGGGTGTTAAAATTTCTTGCATAGGAGAAACTTCAGTTATTTTCTTTTTAAGAAAACTAAATTTTACTGATTAAAAAAAAAAAGTCACGAAAGTTTCTCAAATACCGTACAATCTATATACGGTGTGATCTGAACGTTACGATTCACAAATTATTGTTCTTATTTGTGGATCCAGTAGAAATTTTCATAATTTAAATAATGCACGGAGGCAATGCCGAACGAGCAAAACGAGGAAAAGTTGGAAAAGACTAAACGTCGCTGCATCACGGGGAAAAAATACTATCCTCTTATATACTATAAGGCAATGCGTATACTGTACAGATTCACCGAAATCAATAACCCGAAAGCACTGTCCATTTACTTCAAAACATTTGTATCCTTCATTCTTGAATACTGTTCTCCAATTTGGAACATGGCTGCCAAACAGTGTCCTCAGTTTTTTCCTCTCCATCGTTCGAGTGGCTGAGAGAGATCTGCTTGTAAATCTGCACATTAACACTCCAGAAACTCGTAGATACGTTGCAGATATGAAATTGCTATACAAGATCATAAATGGAAACTAAAGATGCAGCATCACTCCACGAACTCTCCCTCAGAGTGCCTAGACATAAAACATAGGAGCAAGGAAACTTTCCACACTACAACTCCCAGGCTCTCACTCATACAACGTTCATAGCCTACCGAATCAGTTCAACGTCATATCAAACCAAGTAGATATATTCAGTTCATATTCGTCTGTTACTTCGTACTGTTTTGGCTTGTTTATTTTAGTTCATCCTATTTTTTGTGTTTTTCTACTGTTTTACTGTTGTTTCTTTCTGGTTTAAAATGGTTTCCGCTGTACTTGAAATTTCAATAAAAAAATAAATAATATTATCGACAGTTTGCAAATAATTACATCTAAAAGAGCACATCACTTCGCTCGCAACCCCAGTGAACATAACATCGTTATTAATTTCCTTATTGAGTTGCGTAAAAATACTATTATTAATGCTGATTAATAACGGCTTCACAGAGAACTCGAAATGTATCAAATCAAAGTTTACAAAATTTTGGTGCATCGATTTGCCGACTGGAAAGTGTTTGATATCAACTGGGTGGTGCATTCTGCAGCTGCAGCAGCTGATAATTTTGTACATTTCTATGTATTTTCATGCACCAAACGTGCATCCTAAGGAAGTATTTCGTCTCGACCAAGGGAGAGTCGCGCCCAAATTCGAGGCAGAGGGTGCCAAATTCACTTTTCGTACTAAGGGGTGGAAATCTTTAGTTACGGGTCTGTACTGTAGTAGCTGACACTATCGTCTTGTAAACAAGGGTCCTCGTTTCGATTCCCGGTGACACTGTAAAAAAATGACACTAGAACGGTCCAAGACAATCAATTTTTCGCTCCCATCCAACTACTATTAAAAATGACTATGCTCATTCTAAAAGTGTAAACGGTCATTGCTTAGTTACCGTAAATAATGTAATATCATTGATTCAGTTTTTGAAAATATATTTATGGTGTATGCAACTGCAATTTATAATCATGTGACGTTCCTTTTGGTGGGAGCCACAGAATTACTACGTCACGGAAGTTACCCAATCTTCCTGTACGGCAGAGTTATGGGACTCTCCTGTACGTTATTGCTACACTGAACATTCTCAGGACGTGCGGTTAGAAAAAATAACTAGACCATCTTGTCATTGTACACGGTTTATTAAAGCCATTTCACTTAAAACGTTCACTTCATTCTAATTCCACTATACTTACTTACATAAACAAAATACAACGAGCTGCGGTTGACTTTTATAACAATGCCTTTCACAAATTTTTCGTCACGCAAAATCCAACTACTTTCAGTCTTTCCACACACTGTTGTCCTGGCAACCGATTCAATAAAAGATTGGACAGTTCTATTTTTTTCCATTATACCGGAAATTTTTTATTTTTCCGATATTGCGTGTAATCAACCTACAGCCAAAATTAGAACTTTAATAACAACAATAACAATATTAAAGCAAACAAATAAATCGAACATATTATTGTGAAAATAACAAATAAAACATTACATATGGCAAAAATTAACAAGGCGTATCAATCATTATCTATCTTTAGCTATGTCTGATAAAATATTCAAATTGGAATTTAAAAAGGGCTGCGTCCCATTTTTGTAAATTAAGAAGCACACTGTTAAATTTTAACGGTAAATCTTGAGGCAATTGGATCTCACTTTAAATTGTAGGTCCAGTACCGATTATCCTATCCACTTGCGTACTCAGGATATTTTTCATAGGGGGGCGTAGGTTTGTATAATAATGATGGATGCTATATAGCTGAATTCTAGAGGCTGATGAATGAACTAATATTTCGTATTTACCATTTCTTACCGTTTTAAAAGTTGTTCAACAAAAATGGCAATTGGGGGGTCATTTTAAGAGGGGACTGCATTTACTACTTTTGGTTTCATTTCAATGTTTTGATTTTCTCAAAATTTGCGGGAGCCTGTAGCACCCATCAGCCCAGCCCCTTGCGTGCGCCAGTGACCCTATCCTGACAAAGTGAATTCAGTACATTTTTATTCATAGTCACGGGATTGCATATGGCCTTTTTTATTATTGGAGTGCCGGTGGCAGGAATGATCAATTGATTAGTCGGTAGTAATCCCAAAGATGGGAATGGATTTTGGACTGACAAAATAAATTACACAAACATGAAGACATTTGCATTTCTTAACTAACCATGGATCTTATAACGTTATAAACAATCAGAAATACAATATATAATTGATGCTATGGATAAACGACAACCAAGAATACTACTATATTGATTGATTTGATTGATTTTACTTCGCTTTTCTGAGACTTTTGGCTAATCGCGACGATGAGAATTGATGTAGGGGGACTTACAAGGAACACCCATGCCCTGGCCGGGACTCGAACCCGGGACCCTGCGCTGTTCTAACCACTCCGCGACGGAGGTTGGCGTAATCGCGAAGAAATACTACTGTAGCAACAGAACATAGCTTTGTAGAAATATAGCCTATATGTAATTTTACAACTGAGAAATATTTGGTTATAGATTTTGCCAATAAAATATCCTGTGAACAAAGATTAACTGGGAAATATATGTCATAAAAGTAGCCTGCTAATATAGCTGATGTCTCGCCAGCTTATCTCTTGCATTTCCTGTGATTTCGCTTGCCAAGATACACGACTGCAATGATGCACGCTTATTCGCCAAGCTCCTCATATCCCGCCCTCTCAGACACACATACGCAGAAATGACAACGCTCCGTGGTCATCATACACCAGATGTCTCACATTTTTTTTTTAAAAAAAAGAGATAATTAAATTTTATTGTCTCGTCTGTATCCTCTCTAGTGTTGCCCACGAGACGAGACTTTGGCCTGTCTCGTCTCGTGGGGTCTCGTGGAAATGCTGTCTCGTCTCGAAAATATTCGTTTGTCTTATGACACATGCTCAATCTCGTCTCGTCTCGAATTTTTAAAAGCCTGTCCCGTCTCGTCCCGTGGGCAACACTAATCCTCTCTCAAGAATTAAAAAAATATATTTTGGAACTGCTTCTGCGAGATCATATGCAACCTACATTGACAAAGTTTAGGCTAGATTATGGCAAGAAATAAAGGATGTGCCTACAGCTTTCTTGAAAATTGTAACTATAAATATTAAAATAATTTGAGTTCTCCGTGGAAAATTTGAAGGAATTGAAGGATTTTTTTTTTTTTTGAGAATTTTCCATTTGGGGGGTTAAGTTCGTACCGGTAATTAAGTACGTAGATGATAATGCCAATAAATTATTTTTTGTAAAAATTTTTAGAGCGAGTGTTGAGGAATTCTTGGTGGGTGTTTCGGGGGATGTTGGGGAAGTGTAGAGAAAGCACTGGATTGAAGTGATAGGTACCATGAAAACTAAAAATTTTAAAATGTTCCTTTTTTGGCGCATCAATGCTTTCGCAAATACGAAAGTATGAATGTTTTAATCGTGCCGTTTACCACATAATAACGTCACTATTTGAGTAATTCAATCTACAAACATAAAACTAAATGCATCTACTCTATTCCCTGCCCTAGAAACGCATAATTTGATTCACTAAGGTGTGCTTGTTTTCTGCCAAGAATCAGGTTTAAAGTTTGGTTCATTTTTGTAGGCTATATGGTTTGTATAAAAGTAATGGAAAAGTGTATCACGTGCTTGGTCCGAGCTACAGACGTTATGCATTTCTTCGTTTCGATTGATGCATTTACTTTTCTCTGTGTAGTACCGCCACAGAAGAAATCTCAAAAATAACTTCTTGGCGCCAACGAAAGCCCGAGCGGCCATTTTCTCAAGAAGAAAAGGCTCAAAATGGCGAAATTTTAACGGAATCTCATTGTATAGTCGTTATGGATGGCTTGCTATTCGTGAAACTATGAATTGTGCACGTCAGAAAATCACAAGACCTGAAATTTTGATGCTGGTAGAAGAGGGTGAAAGAAATTATATCCCTTATTCGGAAACACTATGGCTCAAAGCACTGATTGGTTGCTTCGTCCAAATTTTCGTGTATTTTTCCTCCTGTCCTTCCTAGAAGTAATCCTGCCTTTTAGTGTGTCACGCTTCTTTGCTTGCTCTGTTTACTAAATGTCCAAGCAATGTGTCATGGTCGATTCTAAAAACTGCTAACTGCTCATGTTAATCCATGCTCATGTTTCTTAGTCCCCCATTTATACAGTGAACAGGAAACCATTACGTTAGCATTACTGTCACAACTAGCCTGCTTTGTTGGTGCTTATATTAATTAAGTTTATTTGTGTCCGATTAATATAGTGTGCCCATATACACAAAGGCGTAGTTCAAGGGGGCTACAGGGGTCCGGACCCCTGAAGAAAAAATTTGCAATGTACTAAATTTAAATAAATACTTGTTTACCGTCAGATATGAATCAATTTTGTACTCAAGACTGATTACGAAAATTAATGCACAAAAAGTAATAGCGATGGTGATATTATTGTTATGTAATAATTAACAAGAATTGGAATCTTAAATTTGATCTACTGATGTAACAACCTTTGTCTTATTCTATAAATGTTGCATTTCTCAGCTTATTTTAACATTAATTTCTTCGGCGGAACAGCTGACGTTTATACAAATCTTATTGGTCTTAATTATAAATTATATCCAGTGATCGAATTGGGCCAGTACGAGCCAGTAACATTTTAAAATTGGCACTTATTTATTGGAGCTGATCGCACAAGTAGCATAGCAATGTCCAACAGTGTACTCCCTCATTTATCTCTTTCTCTCTCTTTGTCTCTCTCTCTCTCTCTCTCTCTCTCTCTCTCTTAGTCGTGATAAAAGAGAGAAAGAATGAGAATCGCAATATTATTTAAGAAATCACACAAAAAAAAGATTGTAAAAAAAAAAAAACAGGCCTGTGCATACGAGCATACCAGCAGTAATTTATTTCCAATTCGGCCACTGATTAGATCACGTACGCATGGTATTTACACCATCTTCTTTACTTATTCATGCATTATTATTATTATTAATTAATAAACCTATTAATGTTAATATAATAATTATAAGTACATGTAAGACACTTGATTAGCTTGTGGAACCCCTCTTGCGTGCTTGCATATACTATATTAATAATGTTTAGGAATAAATAACTGCCAATAACAGTTTCCTCCATCCATAGGTATAACTTGGCGGGGACAAGGGGAGGAGCACTTGCCTCCCCAAAATTTTCAGTTATATTAAAATTTACAAGAGTATTTTTGTTAACCTCCTGGGGCCTGAGAAACAAAGAAATAATGAGTAATTTTTATGATATCTCAAATGTCATAGTTATGTAGCAAAATTGTCCTGGATGCCATTTTATGGATTGGAAACCCTTTCGGCTCCCCCCCCCCACCCCTCCAAACGTTAAGCCTCAAGTTACGCCCATGGCTCCATCTTATTCCTGGAAACTTCATAATTATCATTCCAATCATACTTGAATCCTGCGATTCTCGGAAATTCATTCGCAATTTGAAACGTGGAATAAGGCGAGTTTCATACTGCACAGCACTGACTCACTGCAAAGTATTCAAAACGTTCTGCATTCTGCACTTTATGAATTTCTTCCTGCAATGCAACTTTTACTCATTCTGATTAACGATCCGTTAAAGAAACTTGTTTCAGAAGATTTTTTTTTTCATAGGAATGTTCGTTGCGTAACAAAGCTTTGGTGGATAGGTCTGGATGGAGCCAACCGTGAAAATACGCAATACAAGTAGCTGCTTTAGAATTATTGCGGTTTTTTTTCTCATTATCAAACCTAAGCTGGAAATTATTGGCAATATCAGGGCTGTGAAACGGAAACTTCCCACTTTATGAACTGAACCTTAGCTGGAAGGATATTGTGGCCCCAATAGTTTAATTTTATTGTATGCCTTGCTCAAATTAACTTATACGCGTGTTGATTTAATTATTTGGTTTATTTTACTTCAATTTTGTGCAACTTTTGGGTAATCGCGAAGATGAGGATGAGTGATGATTTGATGAAATTGATGAATGAAAGAAAGCCCAATTCCCAGGCTGTGATTCGATCTCGGGACCTCTGGAGTCGTAGCGCGTTGTTCTAACCACTCCGTCACGGAGCTATACGCATGTATAAGTCCGCCGGGCCAGGAACCGGCGCGGAGACCTCCTTTTTATGGCAGTGACCCTCTGTTGCCGCGTTTACTTGCAAAGGAACTCGCGGTCAAACAGCTAATTACGCCCACCGCTTGGGCAAGAGCCGACAACGTTAAAATTCTGCCTCCACAAAGCAGCCATTAGGCAAACAGGATTTTGTCAAAATAACCGTTCTCCGCTGTGATTGCACACCGTATAATACGCAGACTCCACTGTAATTAACTGTATATTGTAAATGATTAGTTAATCACTATTTCTACCTCCAAAATATAAATGATTGCAATGCACAAGTAGCTATTTTCTGAACATACACACAGAAAATTAAAACGCATTAATTGAAGTAAATTAAAATCTAAACTCCATCGTGGAACAGCCCTGTAAAGACCAGTAAAATGGTACATATGAACTATAGTCTAAAACTAAATACATATAGCCTATATATATGTATATGTTGTATATGCCGGATCTCATGGCCGAGTGGTTACCACATCGCGCTGCGACGCTAGGGGTCCCGGGTTCGAATCCCGCTCGTGCATGGTTGTTTGTAAATTTCCATTTCATCCTCATCCCATGGAAGGCAATGGCAACCACCTTGGGTTCACCTTGCCCAGCGACCTTCCGGTTAAAAGACCTGCCTTCCGGCAGACAACTCATCATCATCATGTTGTATATGAGCGAGATATTTGATACACGCACGGAAATGTAAAAATGTATCAGCTGTAACAAAAATGCATTAAGTCTGTACGTCAGACCAAATATTCATATGCATCATCGAGAAAGATGCAGGAAAACGCATGTAAAAACTGATGCATCAAAGTGCATCTCGACATAGAAAGCCACACTCACTTCCATTATATGATGCACAAAAATGCATCGAACTGTAAACTTGATTCTTGGTAAAGGCCATAAAACACACTTTAATGCATCAATATATGCGTTTCTGGTGAATCAAATAGATTTGATGTATTAAGTTTTCTGTGTTTGTGTACACTATGATACATCTGATGTTATAAATCAGTATTAATATCCTTTTACTGAACTAGCAAAAAATCATAAAGTATTTTACAGACTTTCTTCCACATAAAGTAAATTATTTCAAATTAGCAAAATAAAATTGGCTTGTGCATAGATGTTTGTGAGTCTCCATTCATCAATTTCAATATATCATCACTCATCCCCATGTTCGCAAATTAGCCGAAAGTGCCACAAAAAGCGAAGTGAAATAAAGCAAATCAAAAGATTTTTTTTTGTAAAGCAAGATAAAATTGTTAATAAAAAGTTAATGTTTCCTTAATTGCAATACGGAAAATAATGTTATATATTGCACAGCGTATTAAATACTCGTAGTAATTTTCAACTTTCAGATCTCTAGGAATAAATTAACAAAAATGATATCAAGACGAATAGAAGAAAAATGCATGGATAGTAAACAAGTCGTATCAATTAATGATGCAACGAAACGTATGAATGTCGAGCAACGACGAACCAAGAAACAAACAATTACACGCACATAAATTGAATATGATTCAGTTTCTTTTGCATGTGACAATGTATAAGATGATCGGCCACGAGTCATTGAAACATTTTTTTGTACCAGAAATAGACTCGTAATTCAGGTAAAATTGTACTTTCTATATTATTTATTTGGCACAATAATCGGAAATCACAAATCCTATATTAATTTCATATCTTGCCATCCCATTACAATTCCAACCTTCCAACCCCAAATCCAACAAGTTCAATGACTTTTCACATAACGTGTCCTTAACATTCCAGTCAAGAAAATCGTAATTTCGAAAGTAAAAATGAAAAAAAATGTTAATATTCTGTTCATAATCAAATAAATAAAATAAAAGTATGTAAAACTTAATTTTCAAAATACGGTAGATATTAGAACATTAAATATGTTCTTTTGACGTTTGGAATCTGAAATGATTCTTGAAATAGATTTGGAATAAGCACGTAAAGTTAAAAGTAATTATTAAGTACGATGCTCTATCAGTGAAAACGTGTTAATTTCCTGAAACTAGTTACTCAAACATGAAAGGAAAAATGCATCGGAATTAAAAGATCTAACAATAACTGCAGAAACGATTTTATTCGATAGAAATCACAGCAGAGTATATGCATGAAAGAATATGGTATGAATTAAGTCCACTTTAAGCACAGAAAGGCTAATCGGGATTGGAATCTTAGAACCCCCCCCCCCCACACACACACACACACAGAAATGTACTCTTTAATTAGATGCAGAAAATAATTTAACAGCTGTATTCTCAAGCAAGCTGATACATGCATCAGATACGGAATAGACAATGCACTAAAATATAAGTTTTTTAAATAAATTATTAATCAAGTTTTTCAACCCGCAAAAATGCACATAATGTTTTATAAACTTACTTCCAAACAAAAAACTATTCAATTTTTAATTCTTAAAAAATAGAATGTGTCAGTGATGATCATTAAAATAATTTCCTTTTTTAATGCAGCAAATGGGGTTATATACGAATTAATCATTTCAAGCTTGGTTTGTGAGAGAGCATTCTTCGTATCTTTACGAACAATCATAACAACAACAGAAGAATGCAATGCTTGTAAAACAGTCCCTTGAACTAATGATGCAATGAAAGGCATACATACAAGAAAATGCATTATATTTTGATTGCATTCCAGTACCTCTCGCGATTCATCTTAACACTTAATTTCCTTTTGATGCATTAAAAATGTATCGATCAAAAACTTCGTTCAGCAACCATGAAACTAACAGCTACACGCACGGACGTATCAATTGATGCATTTAAAGTGCATAAATTAAATTCGATGCATTTTATCCTCTGTGTATACAGCTTCGTACCACGTTACCCTAAGTACATTGCGACAGAGGCCGACGGTGACTGAAGTAAACCAAGTAAATACACAACTAATTATGGAGTAAAAAGCAGGAGTACAAAAAATGCATAATAATGTTTACATCATTCTCACACATGAAAACATAGTTTTCTTCTTTTTTGAGATTTCACTGAAAGGTGACCGACGCCTCCGAAGGTACCGGGCTGGAGACCTGGTCAGGGCATAGGTGTACATACAATTCTGTTTGTTGTTTCATCCACGTATTCATCATCATTACAGGAAGTAAATTAAAAATGCAGAAAAAAGACGTATATAATCAAAATGCAAATTCGAGAAGTTAGCGATAGAGGTGATAGTAATTGCAACATGGTCGCTTCAACTAAATTTTAACGTCACTTCCTGTTCAGTGTGGAGATGAATTTTTTATTCAACTTGACAGAATGATGAGTCATGAGACAGGGATGAACCAAAAAGCCGTGCCACGGTTGTTAATATCATAATTAGAACCAGTGTCCATTATTGAGTGTGAACTTCACCTCGCAGTGTACATTTATAATTACAAAAAACACAAAGCTGGATATCGATTATGAATTGAAATACATTATTCTATGTAATTTGGTAATGGGATAGCTGAAGGAATACTATTATTATTTTAGTAAGAAATTGCATTTTGATGAACGGTGGTTGCACTTGAACGATATTTCACCCAACTTCGCGGTTACAAGTTTGTCACACACACAAAAAAGAGGCAAATAAATATATTTTTATGCAGCACCCCATTTCAGTTACCCTCGTAATGAAAGGGTATAACCACGTAAGGGGTAAATGTTATGAGTAGAGCTCGGAAGTTGAAGACCTATAAATTGCCAAAACAAGGCCTATAAAAACACCTAAATATATCAAACAAAGGACCTAAAAACGGAAAAAAGAACGTATAAATGTGATCCAAATTAATTAATAACTCAGTTTTAATTACATATTTAATGAATAAAAAATACAAAATTCTAGTGGTATGGAACACAATGCGAAAAAACTATATGAATGAAATGCATCTTTTTTCAGACATTATATATTTTTTAGATTAACATAATTTGAAGAATCATATTTGGCCTAACCACACTGGGGTTGCATAATAGGAATTCGGAAACCTTACCGCAGTTGGCATTGCAGTATATCACAATGGTCATCTCCATGTTCTTAGGTGTAAAGGATCGTCAGTTTTCAGACAGCACGTTGCGAAACACCGAGAAACTTCTCTCCACATCAACGGATGTTAAGGGTGCATACTTGAAGCAAGTGAGATCTCGTGATGAAAAAGAATTCCTCTTCAAAAACACTCGCATCAAAATTTTCTCCTTTCAATATTTCACTTATCTTACACATACGTAATTTGATATCCCTGTTTTTTTTCAAGCACTAGTTTCATTTTTTAAAAAAACGTAGTCGAAAGAAGGTGAAGTTGCAAAAAAAAGCCGTTAAGGCCTAAAAATGCTAAAAAAAAAGAACCAATTAGCCAAAAAACGTTGAAAAAGGCAAAAAAGGACAAATAAAACCCACCTTTTTCTGGCCTACAATGACCTAAAATGAACATATATTATGTTGGGCCTCGTCTTCGGACACTAGGGAAAAAAAAGGATTTTTCCTCAACTTTCGAGCCCTAGTCATGAGGAATACTTTACCTAATTACCCCGCTCTGGTATATAAAGTCGCCTAATATGAGACACTTTTTCTTATCGGACGGTCACAACCGTTACTAACATAACAATGTAAATGTTTTATGGTACAGAAGATCTTGAGATGTTGGTCTTAAATTAAAAACGAAGCATATTCCCCTTTCACTTCATTCACGTACGTGGGAGAGAACTTTCTCAGCCGGTGCATTGAAGTTCTCCATAAAATGCATACTTATTAGGCCTATGTGGGTAGAAGGTTCAGATATATTTGAAATATTTGCCATTCGTTTCCTCAGTGGTATCACGACTCTTGATATCAAGATTTCAACATTTATTCCGTGTTTTTCGTAAATATTTATTTTCCTACAGTTTAGATGGAGTGCTTTTAATTGCTTCGAGAACTCATAGCTGTGTGTGTCTTTGAAAGTTCGTAAACTGTCTTAGGCTCTAAGATGTTTCCTCAGAGCAATACATTTTTAATTGCACGTAGGCTATAGGTGTAAGAAAATCTCAGATAGGCGCATTAAAATGTACGAGGGGTGAGTCAATAATTATCAACACCGCAGCTACTTCAATGTTTCCGTTGGCAGCTTTGGGTATTTTCGTGCAACTCAATAACCGCGGGTTCTACCACTTGCTGTTGCTCAGGTTTGAAGTTGCTCGGGCTGTTGCATTGTCGCCCTTCTTTTTACCTTCTTGAAAAAATTAAAAGTTCATATTAGGTTGCGACAGTATTATGTAATGGTTTTGTATTATTTTACGTCGCTCCCCTGTCAATACAGAAGAGTAGCGACGGATATATCTGCCTTACGCAGCAGGAGTTGAGATCATAACCACCACTGATTTATCCACACACCCCCAACATCCCCCCTAACACCCCTCAAAATGTCCTCAAACTTCCCTAAAATTTTTCAGAAAGGTCCAATTTATTGTCATTTTGGCTCTAAATATATCCTTAAACTTCCCTAAACACGAACTTATACCCCACCAAATGAAAAATTACTGGATAATCCCCGGGTAACCATTCAATAACGAGACTGGCTGTGGTAGACAGTGACAAGGGTGGTAATGAGAGGGGAGAGGGTTTGCCCCGTCCCAAAGGCATGAATTTGAGTTTTCAAGGGTCGAATGGACCTTTGGCAGCCGAATGGGCGATTTTTTTCAAATTTTCCTCTCCATTCGCAAAACCGCTGTGATATTCCAAAATATGAAAAAAATACTGCGCTTAGAATTTTCGTGTAGTTTCCTTTCACTGTTGTCTAGATATTATCAATAGTTTAATAGACTTACGTAATCGCGAAACTTTTGATAATATCTAGACAGCAGTGAAAGAAAAACTCTATGAAAATTCACATCAATGCTCTAGAAGGAATTCTAAGTGTATGTAATTTTTCATATTTTGGAATATCACAGAGATTTGAAAAATATCGCCCTTTCGGTTGCCAAAAATTCAGTCCAGCCTTCATTGTTTTATGTACCGAAAGGCTAATCAGGACTGGATCTACAGTTTTAAGGGCCAGTCCCAATGGCATGAGTTTGAGTGTTATAAGTTTTTTACAAGTCTAATCAGGAATGTCTCTACAGCTTTATGTGGGAACCGAACCACCACGTCCCTCCACCAAGGGTATCGATATATATATATATATATATATATATATATATATATATATATATATATATATATATATACACGCTAAACACTGGGGGGGAGGCTGTTGCTTATAGAGATAGAGGTGGACATCCGTATTGAACCCGACATCTGATCTCTTCCTCTCCCCCCCCCACCCGTGACATGGAAGAAAGAAGAGTTTCTCTCTCTCTCTCTTCCTCGCCTTTCTCGTCCAAAGTCACTCATTCTCTCTCCCTTTTTCGGGGGTACAGCTCTCTCTCTCTTTCAAAGGAAAAACTGGATAATGAAAGGAGGAGAAACAATGAAAGAGAGAAAACAGGAAAGAAAGAAAGAAGGAAGGAAGGAAAGAGGGAGTCCAAGGAGGGAAGAAGAGTCAGAAGATCAAGAAGAGCAAAATAGAGAAAGGACAGTTTCTCTTCCCTGTCTCTCTCTCTGCTGGCCATCCCCTAGTGCCCAGGATAGGGACAGATGGAAGGAAAAAGGAAGAAAAGATAGTGCTCTCTCTCTCTCCCTCCCTCCCTTTCTCTTTCTTTCTTCGGGGGGGGGGGGGTGTCGTTGTTTAATCTCGACGAAGGTGAATGATGATTAAATTAAGGGAGGAGATGAGCTAAGAAGCAAAATGAGACATCGACCTGAGCTAACCACTCCGTTACGAAGGTCGGCTAGCACACAATGTGCTCGGACACAGAGGCGACACCAATATATTCCATTTCCGAAATATCAGTATATTTCTAAAACGAGTAGTTCGCTGAAAAAAAAAGAAGAAAAAACTTAAATTATACCCTACCTTCTTTTCTAGAACTGTGTTCTACATGAGCCAGTGTTTACGGAAAGGATTCCCTGGTATTTGCTGCGAAAATTATGGAAAAACAAGGAAATTGGTTTTCGTGATGGGAAAATGAAGAATATAATCTTCCAACATGTCCTCTCTTCAGGACCGTACGTTGACACTGCATACACGTGCCTAACGCACACACTCAACAATAACTGTTAATTCGCCACACGAAGGTCAACATGCCGAGTTCAACTCGGTTCATTTGCACATTACGTCATGATGATTTTTGCCTGAAAACGGGTAATTATATATTTTTTTTTATTCGCAGATACCTTGAAGGTTCATTTACCCAGATAAAAGATTTCACGTGTTGGTCTTTCCGCTGTGTTCTTGAATGAGATAAAATTAACGGAATTATCAAAATGGTTGCGAAACTGTGTTATTTTTGTCGTTTTGTGCGTGCCAAGGGCGTTGCCATTGAAGGCGAAAGTGGGCTCCAGTCCTATGTGAAATAGAGACTTAGAAAATTTCAAAATTATTAATTGCAAAGCAAGAATCACACATACGGATGAATAAAGTAAAACAAAAATTACAGCAACTTCTTGGTACATATATACGCAGAGAGTGCCAGTCCGATTATTTAGAGATAAGTTAGACCTGTTGTTTAATGTGCTAAAACAGTGTATCTGCCCTGCCGGCATTTACACCGGGCCACAATAGGTTCTCCTGAAGTTTGCGACCTTTGGAAAGATGGCCTTTCGTTCGGGGTAAAGTGACAAAGAGGAAATTTTTTCTCCCACTTCTGGTTAGGAATCAAAGCCACCGAGAGGGGACTGTCACCCGTGCAGCTTCCAAATTTGAATTACATCCGTGGGGCCCTTCTCGACTTAGGACCGAAAGGTTGAAGCGACTTGCAGCCCGGGCTGACAACCACCTCGAAATATGGACTCTCGTTTAGGGTTCACCAGCGAAGAAGAGGAATGAATTGCTTTCCTGACAATGGTGGTGAGCGATCAAATTATCTAACCAGGGAACGTGTTCTTCCCGCATCCAATTTTGAAGGTTGTCGGGCGGGCACCACGATCAATTTAGTTTCATTAAAAATATATTGAAGTGGAAATATACTGATTAACTGGGATTTTTCGGTGTCCGAAATGGAGGAGACCAATGAAAATCAGCATTTAGGAAATTAATTTAATGATATTGGCCAGAGGAAACTAAATAATTCCATTAGATCCAGACGTTTAAACCAAATTTTATATTTGACAGGAACGGAACTAATACACTGTGATTATTCCCAAATTAATTTATTAATATTAAATTTCAAGAATACATATTAATTAACGCATAAACATTTACGATTTACGAGTAAAATTGTTGGGAACGGGTCATCTACTTAAAAAAAAAAAAATCACACGAATTTACCGGCCCGCCGGCTTACGAAGATTAAGAACCATTGCCTTAGATGAAGCAGATGTAAATTTTCAAAGGAGAGGAAATATCGAAAAATGCTTTGGTCAAAGGTCCAGCCGAGCCTTAATACTTTAGGCAGGCAATCACGGACAACTTTTTTCCCAATGGGCGAAACTTTACGGAGGCAAGGGGGCACTCCCCCAATTTTCAAGTTTATTAGTAGAACCTGAGTAGCAAAGTAATAAAGAGTAATACAAGGTGGCGCAAAAGTCATCACCTGATTTTCTTAGGCCGTGTCCGAAAGGTGCAAGACCGTACTTGAAGCGAGTAGTCTTGCAGTGTGGTCTTCAAGTCGTGGACTGGAAGTGAAAGTATTTCGAATTGCACTTCGACTGCAGCGCCAAATACGATCAATAGATAGAACTGAGGATACGTTGTTTTACCCGCGTTTCAAACACTTGTTTACAACCATAGAAATCACATAGCATTTTCAAATGTTTGTACACATACATTTCCACAGTTTAACCAACAACTTGCCGACCCATAACGCATATTTAACTCGTGTTGCTGGCTTTCTATCTTCGCGATTTAAAACAAATTAACAACGAGTGTGGATATCACGTGACCTAGTCACCAAGCATCTGTGCTGAGAGCTGCGTACTTGCGTGCTTCTGTTCTTGGCGCTTTCGAACTGTACTAGGTGACGTCATTTCCGTCAAAACCATACTTCAAGTATGTACTTTGTACCTTTCGGACAGAGCCTTAGCTTATAGCTTGGGTTTTAAATTAAACGAAGTAGGTTTTTCTGTCTTAAACTTTTATTGATACTTGTAAGTTTTATGTCCTCAATTTTTAAAGATAACATCCAATAAATGATCACCCTTCGAATTGATGCAAATTTGGGCTCTTTTTATTGCGTTTTCCATGGTGTTGGAAATCTGCGGGGAAATGTTTTCGATTGCATGCTGAATATTGTCCTTTAGTTGCTGTAACGTCTCTGGCTTATTCACATAAACCAATGACTTCAAATATCCCCAAAGGAAAAAATATGGAGCTGACAGATCGGGGGACCCGACCGGCCATGGCAAATCACCAAAATGGGATATTTCTCTGCCCGGAAAAGTGTCACGCAAAATTGTCACCATTTTTCCACGTTCTTGTGGGGTATACTTATTCATTTTCGCACACAATAAATTTCATGAGTATCTTCAGTTTAATTGACAAAACACGACCCTTTATTTGTAATTTCGGAAATGTCACAGATATTTAGCTAATAATCCTGGACGCTATTTTTATGAGATGGAAAACTTTTCGAATCTCTCCCCTCCGAAGATAAGCCCCAGGTTTCATTTCGTCCCCTCAAAATTAGGCTCCTAGTTAAGGCTATGTATTCCCCTTCAGAGCAGCAACGTTCCCAGTAACCCCAACAGATGCAGACACCTTGCGTGACGTAACTTCCAGAGATACGAAACAATCGTCTAACAGCAACTATGCAATTTGGTAAGTTGTCGAACTGAGGAAGAAAGCACGCCACAAACCGAGTTTCCGCTTTTAGAGACCAGCCGAGTCTGACCACCACATCAAGCTTGAAACGACAAAAAATTAAACTGCAGCAGGTTGCCAATGAAAATGCTGCAATTAAACATAAGAAATCGGCAGATCCTATTAGCTTGTTTAATAGCTTTTGGTAAACACTATACCGATTCCGATCAGAATTGTAAACCCCCTCCCACCCCTATAACCATACTGAAAAGGTTATTGAAATTATGTATGGTGATTTGATTTTTTTGTAATTTAGCCTCGTCTTTCTGCAACTTCTAGCTAATCGTGTCGATGAGGATGAGTGATGATATGGTCAAATTGATGAAGGGACACTCACACCCATGCCCAAGCAGGGATCGAATCCCTGGAGTCGTAGTGCGCTGTATTAACCACTCTGCCACGGAGAATATCCTTGTGACGTCAACTAGAAACATTTTTCAAACACTAGCTATGGGTCCTTGCGTTTGTGTAAAGTAGGTTTGCTTGAGTATGTATTTTAAGTCCACTTATGCACAGTATGGCTAATCGGGACTGTTGTACAGTTTACAGTGGCATCCAAACCACTATGTGCCTCTAGCGGGTATCGAACCTGGGACCTGTTGATTACGAGGCAACGTTACCCTTACGCCATCAGGGAGGCCCTTTGTGGCAAGTGAGGGTCAATCTACAGGGCTCGTTTCGACGCTAACAACGTTTTTACCTTGTGTGTATGCAACCAGGCATAACAGATCTCATAGTACAGTACAGGCTGACTGTGTAATTAATACCAAACACGATAAAAATAGTTCTGGAGTGTAAGCACACACAGATCACTTTCTATAAAAGGTGTCGACTTTGCTGGGGCAAGACACTTTCCCACCCAAAATCCTTCCACACACAGATATGTATACACGGAGAGTATATTCTAGGCTAACTACACTATCTACGAAGCAACAACCGGCAAGAAAAAATACAGAAAAAAATCGATTAGAAATTGTAAATATAATTTGTTCATCTCAACAAGATGATGGCGAATATGGAGTCGGCAACCTGATTTCTTATAGTGGAACCACAAGCAAAAAACCTGCGCAGACCCGCGACTCCTGTGCACCTTACTCCGGCGTGGAGGGGATGGACAGAGTGGAGCATGCTTGCTTCCTTATGGCCCGAGCTGAACGGAAGAAGGGAAAGGTGCGCGGAGACTTTTCGCGGAAGGTTCTTTTCCTCGTGGTCGTTCTATAAGAGCTTGCAACCTGGCGTTGGCAAGGCAAATTGGCTTTCTTGAAGATGCCGAGAACCAGCAAAATGAGTGTGTCGAACCATTTATACACGGCGTTTACGCTGATCTGGTATTTTTCCTTCCCTCTCAGCCTAGGACGGCGTGCCATACTGAGATAGTCCAGATCTTTGGGCTCAAGATATATCATTTACGTCCTTCTTCGCCCTCCTCCATAAATGTCTTTGAAATCTTCACCACTGCTGTCGATAATGCAAAAGCATCAGATAGAATACGCATTTACCATGTGGATGGTGCTATATACGTGTACAGTAATCATAGCTTGAAAGAAAGGTTAAATTTAGTGATTCCATGCAAACGATTTATGCTGGCATGATATTGTGCCCATACTGTATCTTTTTAGCACGCTGTCCGATAAAAAAATGTCAGTGGCAACCCTGATTCTGAGCCGTGCGATTCCGTACATATTAGGATAAAATATGCTGTTGTTTGAGAGCTTTCAACTTCGAAATAAAGTCTCAAAGAGAGAAAAATTAAGAAACAATCTTCGACTTGACAAGACTGTGAGAGCTTGTCGATGTTGCACAACAGTGATTTGATACAGACCTTTAACGCCAATAACAAACACTGTCATTGTGACTCAATAGACACAAAATACATACACAAGAAAGCTAACAGGACTTGAAAGAGTGAGATGTGAAAACGACAAAATGGAAAATTACAAAGAGACATAACAAACTAGATGTTGGTTACATCAAGAACAAAATGTTTAAAACGTGTTACTATCCTGCCCCCCCACACTTTACCTCCGCACTCGAGGTTCGGTGCAATTCGTACTCGGCTCAGATTTGTCTAGGGGTATCTTTCTTTGTACGACAATGCACGTGGGTTGCTACAAGTCAACATAATTATATAATTTACTACAAGAGACAACGGATAACCTTTGCGAAACCTTATTGCTATAGGGGATAAATTACCTTGTCCAGCTTTTGTGAAATTAAAAACGGAAATTTTGGATAATTTCTATAAGTTTAATTAACGTAAAATTTGAAGTATATACAAGTCGTATCCGAACGTTCATTTCTCTAATTATTTATCGGGCCAAAACTCTAAATTTGATGTTGGAATCTCTATTGTTTGTACCTGGATGCTTTACATTTCATGAATTACATCTGAAGTACGCTTGTCACAAGGTAGACTCGCGTTACTCCAAGAAACGTCTTAACAGGCGCTAGGCCGCCCGACGTGTACATTTCTCAACCTCCACGGTGACAAGGCACTAGGCTGCCCGGCGCACCGTAATTACTTCAAAATAACATCCAGTACAAACTACCCTTTTACCTGTAAATTGGACACCAAGGCACTAGCTTGCCCGGCAATCCAATCTCTTACAGCATCCGTTTCGGGAGATCTGTCCTCCGGTCCTAGCTAACCGAAGCAAAAACAGCCTCTCCCTTCCAAGTCTCAGTTCCAACAGCCCACCTCCCCTACTCTCATGTGGGAGTTTATATACGTTTGGTTGGCGTCTGTTGCCAACCGCCCTTCTTTCAAAATTTTTAATCTTTAACAGCTAAACTGCCCGCCTTTCTTTTGAACGTTCAAAACACTAAGCAAGAACAGAGAGCTACATGGTATTTATACATGGAATAATATGAACCTAAAAATGCATAATAAATTGATTTACACTAATAACACATATATATGTTTATACACGTAATTACCTAATTAATTAACATATTAATAAAATATTTAAATAAGAAAAAAAAACACTGTTGCCCTGACACGGGGGCAGGGTAACAGATTCCCCCTCCCCAGCGTTACAATTCAATCTGAAATTTAAATTTCAGACTGTGTGAATTGTCTTAAAGTCACTGAGAAAGTTAAGCACTGTATCTGAAAAAGAAAAAGTTCACTGAAACGTCATTTTCACTACACATCACAACCGTCTCTCTGAAAAGAAGAGTCTCGATTTCACTGCACTAAATATCCTATTTCCACACGGATTCTTCCTCCTGGAATCCTGGAAACTCCCGGACATCTCGGTCATCTGGTCATCAGGACTGCTCCCAGGTGCAGACAGATTCAGCTCCTCCACCTTCCAAAGAACATGCCCAGCTCCCGCTCTAGGGTCGACTCAGCCTCATCCTCGGTCCATCCGAAGAACCTCCGGCTCCTTAGTCACCTAGTCCTTGCGTCTGGGACATCCGTGGTACTCGGTTCGACTCCTGTCGAATTTCAGCTTCAAATGCTTTCTATCGTTCGATCACACGACCCGATTTTAAAAATGGCTTTTCCATTTTTCATCTATAAGGAAACTTTCCCTTCCTTTTCGGGCATCGAACTGCCATCCTTCAGCATTCTCTTAGCGATGAAAAACTCATGTCCTCGTGTGCAGAATATTCATCTACTTTTATCGGTAAAAGGTTTACATAACATAAAATACAACAGTCCGTAATTTTAAATCTTACATTCACAAGAAATAAAGTTACCAGGACACTAATGTGTAGCGACAATAAATCAGGAACTTAATTACTACTGTACAAACAAGAAGTCGGTCACTCGGCTTCTTTTTCATCATTTTTCACATCCCTTCTACCCCCTCCCCTTGAGATGGATTCTCAGGGTAGAATTTAGGGACGAGTGCTTTCCCTCACACTTCTCAAATTTCTTCTCGGAACGACCTTCAGCTGGTCAACGTTAGCCAGAACTCTCTTCCCCTCACCTTCCTTTTCCAAAACAACATTATTTGGAGTAGTGAAATTCAGAATTCTGTAGATCCCTTTGAATTTCGAGAAAAAGCACGCAGTTTGCTTATTAAAAGCAGACGAAATTCTATGCTCTTGAAGCAGTACTCGATCTCCTACACGAAGATTAACCCTTCTTCTGCCCTTATTGTAGGCCTTTGACGCCCTTTGCCTCGTCTTTTCTTCTTTTTCTCTTGCAAATTCGAAAGCCACGCCCATTCTTTCCTTTAACTTTATGACGTAATCCATTTGTCTCTCCGCCGTGACGTCCTCCCCGGTTCCATCTTCCCTCTGAAGCTCCATTTTCCGAGTGTCATGCGGCGTGTACAAATCACGTCCAAAGAACAAGAATGACGGCTTCAATCCAGTCATCGAATTCGTTGCATTATTAATGGCAAAACTTATCGCGTCCAAGTTTTCAGCCCACGACGAGTGTTCCTTGCAGAACTTTCCAAGTGCTTGCTTGATTATCTTAATTGCTGCTTCTGATTTATTTCCCTTCGGTCTATGTGGCGTAATATAGACAGGCTTGCAATTCACAGAACGCAACGTTTGTGAATACAGTTTGCTTCGAAATACACTCTGGTTGTCACTGACAACGTATTTCGGAAATCCTGATTGAAAACAGTACTTCAAGAATGCTTGCGAGATCGTCCTCGCCGTTGTAGTTCTAAGCGGTGTCAAACTAATGTGCCTTGAGAACTCATCTTGAATGACTAAACAGTACTTGTATCTACCCTTCGTACTTGTAGGCAGTGGTCCAAAAATGTCCAGAAACACTTTGTATCCAGGCGCAGTAGATTTCTTCGAGTTCATAAATCCCATCTTTCTGCTGTTGTCAGGATTATACTGAAGACAAGTTATACAACTTTTGCAATAGTTACTGACATCTTTGACTACTCCGTCCCAAGTATAATTCTCTAGGACCTTAAACAATGTCTTTCCATGTCCTAAGTGCGCAGATAATAAATCATCATGCGAAGATTTAAGTACTTCATTCTTCAACTTCTCTGGTACCCACAACTTCAATCTGGAGCTAAACGGTGGATAAAGTCCAGTGTTTTCGTCAACGAAACGGTAAAGCAGTCCATCATCGTCGAGACAGGAATGTTGCAGATAAAAGTCAAATTTTCTCTTCTCTCGAGCATCCTTTATTTCAACTTCTTCTCCATTTAAACATCCAATTAATTTCGACAAATAAGGATCACTCTGTTGTTCTCCTTTCCACATATCTTTATCATTAAGATCTACGGGCGGCGAAGTTTCTTTCTGTCTGTCCGTCTGTCCTCCATTTACAGTGTTGTCAGCTGCATCTGTAAACATCGCTTCCGTTTTCCTTTTCTGTTTCCGGTCGAATTTCTGACACACTTTTCCTTCGACTTTAGGAATATCATGATGTTCCATTATCGTCCCATCAGGCATCTCTAATCTGAAATATCCTTCAGGCTTGATATCTTCTATCGGATAATTCTCTTCTGCATCCGAAGATCCAATGTAATTCTCCCTCTCAGAGAATCCCGCTTCGATCCTCGACAAGTAGTCAACCGCTGTGTTATTCCTACCGGCAATGTATTTTACTGTAACTGGAAACCTGGTCACCCTGTTTATCATTCTGTTTATGTGGCTCGGAATATGAGAAGATTTCAAGATATCCACGAGCGCAGAATGGTCAGTGTAAGCTATCACTTCCGGTGCTTGCAGAAAGTAATATTCAAATTTCTCCAGACCCATGGTCAACGCAAATAACTCTTTCGCTGTGACAGAATAAGAACGCTGAGTTTCAGACAGCTTCTTACTCCCACATGCAACAGTCTGAAATTTTCTGGTTTTATCGTCCTCCTGAGCGACGATATAGCCAAGCGCTATGTCAGAGCAGTCCACAAACAAGTGAAACGGTTTCGAAACGTCAGGAATCTTGAGATCAGGACTATTTACAATTGCATCCTTCAACTTCTGCAAACTCTCTTCTTGTTCTTTTCCCCAAGAAAATTTCCTATTTCCTTGTAACAAGTCCGTGATCGGTTTGGATATTTTTGCTTGGTCCTTTATGAAATCTGACAGAAAATTTAAGAAGCCTACTAGTCTCCTAACCTGCTTGATATTTCTCGGGCGCTGCAATTGCTCTGCCTGTTTCCTCTTACTTTCCGCACAAGATATCGTATTTTCTGTAATTGTAAACCCAAGAAAATCAATTTTCTTTCTGAAGAGACGCGACTTTCGATAACTAATCGTCAGTCCTTTGTCTTTCATCTTTCCCAGGACAGAATCCAACACTCTCAGTTGTTCTTCCTCGGTAGCGTTTGCAATCACTACGTCATCATAATAACATATTGCATCAGTTTGATAATGCTCTCCTAGCGTCTTCTGCATCAGTTCCGCAAGGTGAAAAGGTCCACTACGACAGCCATAAAATAACCTTTTGTACCTAAACGTTCCCATTTCTGTCAAGAAACCTGCATACTTTCTTGTATCTTCAGAAATCTGCATATTTGCAAATGCAAACGGAATATCCAGAACTGTAAATATAGTTCCCCCAGAAAGCTTACATATTGTCGACCTAATATCAGGTATTTCTCTACGTCTAGCCTCCAATCTCTTGTTCAAGCCTTTGCTGTCGATGATCACTTTACATGTGTTATCTCTCTTCACATGAAGGATAGGCGGTGAAAGGTAATCTGTATCACCCCTTTCAATGATCCCGTCTTCAAGCATCTGCTCAACAGCCTGATTCATTAATTTCCTCTTTTGCTCAGAAAGTGGCCTAGGTTTCGCTCGGAACGGCTTCTCGTTATTCACATCCAAACGAACCTCGTAATCCTTTGCTAATCCCGGTTTATCTTGAAAAACGTCAATATGCCGTCTCAGTATGGCAATCAATTTCGGCTTGTTTTCCTCTGAGATATCGGTACCCTCCATCAGCATGGCAATCCTTCTCTCTTCGTCAACCCCCTCCCCTTTGATGTCGCTCCTACGTGTCTCCGCTCCGCAAGCAGAAACGTTCTCTCGGACTCCTTCGACTCCATCCGTGGTCGAACCCAGTCCCCTAGAACCAACAGCATCAACGCTGTCACGTGTCGACGGCGAATCAAAAAGTACGATTTTCGAAAGATCAGGCTCAATTGCCCACCCGTTACGATGAATCATGGGTATAAGTCCCAGCTTAGCCATTAATGTCCTTCCCATTAACATTTCATGATTAGCATTAGATAACACAAATATCTGATCCCGAGCCTTGTGTCCGTGAAACTTAATATTCACGTAAGCGCTCCCCAGAGATTCCACATTTCCTTCCGCAAGTATTACTTTAGTTTTAAAACCCTTCAATTTCACGCCATTTGTCTTCATCTTCTCGAAGACCTCCAAAGACACAAAGTTATTGGACGACGCCGTATCAATACATGCGTGTACTTCTACATTAGCCACGTTGCATAAAACGATAGGTTCCCTTACGTCTTTTACATTTACATTGTGAGGTGAAAAATTTTCCTTCCGCGTAAAATTTGCAGTTTCCACGCCACGAACTTGACAAATTCGTGGCGACTCTACGCGTTTTTTGTTACATTCCCACGTTCATTTATCTTGTTTTCCCTACGGTGATTTGAAGCTCTGCAACCTTTTTGTCCACAAGTGTAGCATAATTTATTTCTCTGGCAATCTTCCTTCGAAAAACGGTTCTGTTTGTTTTCATCCCTCACCGCAAGCCGCGAGGGTGGAGGGCGTGAAACCACATGTTCAGCCCTCAAGCGCTCGACTTTCGGGCGGTCAAAACCAATGCTCACAGGGTCCAAGAAAATATCAGATTTCTTTCTCCCCCTCTCCTCTTCGCATTCCTGCCTCAGCGACCAGCTGCGAATCTCGTCTTCAGAAACGAAAGATTTGAATCTCTGCCTTTCCAAAAACTCCGCTTGCAGTTCTAGGGCGTACTCGCACAATTCTCTCATAGAAGTGAATGTCTTGTTGTACAAATAATCCCTAAATACCGGATTGCAGTGCGATTTCACAAAGTCAATTCTCTCCTGTGCAGAAGCCGAATTCTTTATCCTACTAAAATGCCTGTCAACTTTGCGAACGTATTCCGCCAATCCCTCGTTAGCAAGTTGAAACCTTTGCGACAAAAATAACTCTGCTTCTCTCTGATAATCCAATCCATGAAAAGCCTGCAAGAATTTATGCCTGAATTGTGAAAAATCACCGAACGGTTCCGTGAACAAAAACCACTCCCTCGCTTCATTTCGCAACGAAAGAGGAATAAACTGCTTCAGAAGATCATCTTCAGCAATTTTCAGCGTTCTCGCGTAATCTTGAATCCTATCCAGATACGAAAAAGCATCTTCCTTCCCTACATTTCCCTCAAATGTCGGAAGCGGCAAACGAATTTCCTCCATTGTCACTCTTGGAACGCACCTTTGTTCCTCAACAACAGCAAGTTCTGACGCGGTCGGGCTGGACCTGCTCGAGTTACCAAGCGACATTCTTGTAACTTCCCCTTTTCTGTTTCGCAAGATCATCGGTTCGATCCTCGTCCGTTTCTCTCCTTAACTTTCAAAGCAAAAAATCTAGTTCAATATCCTGCGACAAGACCTCAAATAACTAAGTTCAATCGCGGACAGAGTCCCCAAATAAATATGTTACTCGCTTGGCCCCCCACACTTTACCTCCGCACTCGAGGTTCGGTGCAATTCGTACTCGGCTCAGATTTGTCTAGGGGTATCTTTCTTTGTACGACAATGCACGTGGGTTGCTACAAGTCAACATAATTATATAATTTACTACAAGAGACAACGGATAACCTTTGCGAAACCTTATTGCTATAGGGGATAAATTACCTTGTCCAGCTTTTGTGAAATTAAAAACGGAAATTTTGGATAATTTCTATAAGTTTAATTAACGTAAAATTTGAAGTATATACAAGTCGTATCCGAACGTTCATTTCTCTAATTATTTATCGGGCCAAAACTCTAAATTTGATGTTGGAATCTCTATTGTTTGTACCTGGATGCTTTACATTTCATGAATTACATCTGAAGTACGCTTGTCACAAGGTAGACTCGCGTTACTCCAAGAAACGTCTTAACAGGCGCTAGGCCGCCCGACGTGTACATTTCTCAACCTCCACGGTGACAAGGCACTAGGCTGCCCGGCGCACCGTAATTACTTCAAAATAACATCCAGTACAAACTACCCTTTTACCTGTAAATTGGACACCAAGGCACTAGCTTGCCCGGCAATCCAATCTCTTACAGCATCCGTTTCGGGAGATCTGTCCTCCGGTCCTAGCTAACCGAAGCAAAAACAGCCTCTCCCTTCCAAGTCTCAGTTCCAACAGCCCACCTCCCCTACTCTCATGTGGGAGTTTATATACGTTTGGTTGGCGTCTGTTGCCAACCGCCCTTCTTTCAAAATTTTTAATCTTTAACAGCTAAACTGCCCGCCTTTCTTTTGAACGTTCAAAACACTAAGCAAGAACAGAGAGCTACATGGTATTTATACATGGAATAATATGAACCTAAAAATGCATAATAAATTGATTTACACTAATAACACATATATATGTTTATACACGTAATTACCTAATTAATTAACATATTAATAAAATATTTAAATAAGAAAAAAAAACACTGTTGCCCTGACACGGGGGCAGGGTAACAAACGTCACACAAAAGCACTGGTAAAATTGCAAGTTTACTCGTAAAGCTTGCAAGAAAATGATGGTACAAACATTCATTCTTATTCTCGAAGAATAGTTGATTCCCCAAAAATGGAGAACGCGGCAACATGCAGCTATCAGCGTTGACAAGTTGCACAGTTTCCACCCGAAATTTATTCGACTTTTACCTTCAGTGTGTGTGCTTAGTTAAACATTTCTCCTTTCAGCAGCATTTATGTATTACTGCGGTTGTTTCATGTGTGCTCTTCTGTTTAGGGTCGTCGTAAAAGTTAATTGAAAACATAAAACACAGCGTTGTGCATGAGACGGCTCAAGCAGTGTCATTACACAAGCGACAGGGTAACGAGGCAGTTAAAATAACCAAACATTTGTCCAGAAAGCTGCAAGATTCCTACACAGAAGTTGATAGCAGAGAGTACAGGCAGAAGAGACAAGAATGTATGCGTACTTCACACACTTCAAACTAAGGTATGTTTACTTCAAGGCTTCACGCAACAATATGAAGAAGGTGGAAAACGCTCATTGTTACATGTGATATTGTGACTTATACTTTTGTGTATTTTATCAATAAAAACAACGATGAAGTAATTTTATTGTTGTCTTTTTTTATAGTTATGTTATCCTTGTTGTTAGGGAGAGGTATGAACAACGACGGATTGAAATTTATGTTTTTAGTAGTTAGTGCATTTTTTTAACAATTTTTCCCCGAGACATGACGTTCTGTTCTGTTTAAGTAACGCTAGAGGGGAAATAGCATCCACCAGCCCCTCCTGATAGTTCACCAGAGTATACCATAGAGTTTAAGGTACAAGTGTGTTCTGGCGCCAAATGTTTTGACGTTCCAGAGAATCAGGGAGCAGAGTGGGCTGTGGTCCACCCTAAATGAGATTGGGCCATGGCTGGCCCATCCTGCAATATTCAAATTTCATAAAAAAATGAAATTATTTAGCTAGTGAAGAATATGAGGAGAAACCTTAGGAGATTGGAACCAAGGATTTCTTATTTTGGAGCACACACTACCTGGATCATGGAGGCCTGAGCCTAAAATTTAATTCTTACAATGCAATTAATTTGTATACATTTATTGTTTTGAGTGACGCAGTCACAATGTGAATACTAAATACATTTGTGGTTGAAGATGTAGCCAAGCAGTGATATATTTACACCAGAAAGTGCGGTGTACGAGTGCATGAGTCAAGCAGCCAATCAGCTTCAGTTACACGTCATAAGACTCGGCTAGACTTTTGACCAACGCCAACGAATACGTTTTTGAAATTTCCTATCCTTTCCGAAGACCGTTACGATATTCCATGAACATTTTCTTCTACTGCACTCAATTGAATCTTCGTGTGGTTTACTTTCAATCGAAAGTATATAGCCACGAAACCATTGCGAATATCTAGCAACAACGGCGAAAGCGAACTACACGAAGATTCAGGTTTATGCTCTAGGAGGAAAGAAGAGGAAATTATAAAAACGGCCTCGCTGGCGTCGACCAAAAGTCTAGCCGAACCTTATGGGGCTATCTGATTGGTTCTCTCGCTTACACATTTTTTGATGCAGGCTTTGACGGCAATAGTTCTATCTCACTATTGTGAAGACTACGAAGCAGTGGCGGCTATTGGGTTCCAAAACCGGAGGGGGGGGCAAGGTGCCAAAACTGGAGGGGACAAAGACAGTATATTTCCCTTTGTAGATAAGATTAACACAGTGCGCCGTCAAAATTGGCGAAAAACGGAGGGCCAACTGCCTCCCCGACCCCCCCCCCCCCCCTAATCTCCGCCACTGGTAAGAAGCATACATACACAATAGAAAATGCAGTTTATCGAGGGTTGCTAGCTTTGAAACGAGTCAACAAGCAAGAAGACAATGTTAAGAAAAGTACGCAGTCAGCCTTGATGTCCCCTACACGCTGTGGAAGTTTATCGGCTGCTGTAACTGTAATGACATCCTGTGACACACACACACAAAGACACACCCACACTGTTTGTGGTAAAACAGGAAAATAGATAAATATGATCGAATGTACAGTAACAGTACACCACAGTATTGCACAGTATTGTTTTAGAAGCTCTTACCATTCACTTGTAATTTATACGATATGTGTCATATAAGCAAATTAGCCTGAGAAGAGCATCATAACCTTTCTCCCGATAAATAACAGCACCTGTTTGAACCAATAGAATACGAGAGTAGCATTCACATAAACAGGGACTTCCCCTCGTGTAAACTGTAAAAGAAAATGTTCTTAAAGCGACACAGAAAGTGGCTCCAGTAGGTCCACACCAAATTCTGGTCAACGTTTAACCTCAGTGATGTTAAAATACCAAATGGTTTTAATCAACGCCATTTTAACACCACCTGACCAAAATGGTGTGGACGTTCTGGGACTACTGTCTATGTAGCCAGTCCCGACGAAAAAAACAATTGGAAATCATATGTCACATGCCTATGGTTCCATTTAAGAAACCTAAGGTGCGTTCAAGATGGTGGATTCCAAGATGGCGGCCGGGGTTGTCACATGTGTCCTTGGGTTTGCCCCTCCCCCAAACATCATATGTGGCCAAAGTGGACCTCCAACACACCAGCCTTTCCTATGACAATGCTGTCACCTGACTTTTGGCCCACCCTGTATAAACATTGATGCAAGGCTATCAGACGTTCCGATTTAGTCGGGTCAGTCCATTCCTTACAATCCATGTCCCGACTTTTTCGTCTCGGCTCGCACACTACTTGATATAAAGGAAGAAAGACTTTGCGCCAATATTGCTTATAAAAAGGTTCTTTCATTTATTTTCAAAAATGTTCAACAAACATGATTCATTTGATTAACTTACAAAGTTGAAGTGTAACTTTTATTTTTTAGCATGTTAAATCATTACACAGTTATGTAAAATACCGGGAAATGTCAGGGACTTTGCAAAGTGGGTGTGAACCCCTCATCTATCAACC
Source organism: Lepisma saccharinum (assembly GCF_977018435.1). Taxonomy (NCBI): domain Eukaryota; kingdom Metazoa; phylum Arthropoda; class Insecta; order Zygentoma; family Lepismatidae; genus Lepisma; species Lepisma saccharinum. Next base: position 95,550,213 of record NC_139232.1, on the reverse strand, counting down.
CCACACACATATGTTGCTTTTAGTAGGCTATTTGAATTGTTTACATTATAATATGAGAGAAAATTTATGAAAATTGGTCTATGGGTCTGGCTCCCCCCTCAAAAAAATCCTGGGTATGGGCCTGTGTGTAGTTGTAAACACCAGTGCTTTCTTCAAATGTGCCATTCTTGCTGAAGGTGGGAAAATTAACAACAATGACACCGTTCGGATCCATTATTGCGGCACTGTCTTGCAACAAAGAACAAAGAAGATTGTTTGAACCCTTCGGAACTGCTTAACAACGAAAATTTATGCCCAGTCTTCTGTATCTCCTGCAACTGAATACTGCACTAGGTTGGGGGGTTGAAAAATTGAATTTTTATTTATTCCGCTGAGAAGGTGAGAAGTTGGTTATCTCCGTCTCATCTTGAAGAGAATTGCCAAGTCATGGTCCCCCATGCGTGTCGGTGTAGCCAACCCTTCCAAGAATATTCCCCAATTAATGTACGTACAAGAGCACTTGGGTGTAAACGACTCGTGCAACATGCTGATATAAGTGTATAGTTAATTGGAGGGAAAGGATTGAGGGGAGCTTGAAGTAATTAGAATTGATAAGCGCATCGTCGCCTCTTGCCAATTTTTCATCCTGCACAAAGAGAACATAATGTTTACTGAATTGTGTACAAAGCAGAGGTGGAAACAAGTCAAAAGGACTTGGCGGGGGCAAAAGTTTATTAAAATTTACAAGTTAGAGGACCTGAGGATCAAAGTAATAAAGAGTAATATTTGAGATTTCGCAAATGTCGCAGTTTTTTTAGTCAATAATCCTGGATGCTGTTTTTATTGGATGGAAAACTTTTCCAATCTCTTCCCCCGAACTTAAGGCCCAATTCTGATTCTGCCCTTCAAAATTTGGCCGCAAGTCTGAGTCTGCCCCTTAAAAATTAAGCCCCAAGTCTCATCCTGTCCCTTCAATATTAAGCCCCAAGTCTGATTCTGCCCCCTCAAAGTTAGGCCCAGTTTGATTCTGCGCCCTTAAAGTTAGGTCCTAAGTTACGCCCATGCACACTACACCCAAAAAATGTCAATTGACACATATATGTTGACATCAATAACAATAACGTGCATAAACCGCAAATAATGCACCTTTTGGTGTGTAAAAATACACAGAAATACATACAGGAGCACTTTTATCAGCTGGTGTTCTGTGTGATGCACTAAAATACATCAATTGGGAAGATCAAATAAGATCATTTCAAAGCCAAAAAATATACACATTTATCTGTGTCCATTGGTGCATTAGAAGTGAATTTTTGTTATTGTTATCTTTGAAATGATATTGTCTTGCCAATATATGGAGTCAACATATATGTATCAATTGACACGTTTTGGGTTGTGTGTGTAATTCGGTGACGTAAATAATTCTGTGAAGGTATATTAGATATTAACTTTTATGAGAATACTTTTTTTTTTGTTTTATTTGTTTTTCCGTTCCATATTTAGAAACTACATTAGTTCAATGAATTTGAGGTGGGTTCGTTATTCTATAAAGGTGGTGTATTAAACTAGGATTAGATACCCTATTATTATCACTGTAAATTTAGTCTGAGAAGTGTTAGTTATGGTCTTGAAACTCAAAGAATTTTCCAGCAACAGTAATAAATCTAGTAATTAATATTATATCAAAATCAGAAATTAATATACACAAACTTGATGTATATATAATACATACACCTTGAGAACACGGACTTCGTGTATACCTATTTCCTCAGATTATTATTTTTATCAATTTAAAACCATGAACACACAATTTACAGTTAACGGCCAAAAAATTGGTCCCCTACATCCTAAAATAAACACTTTCCTGCAATGCGTTGTGTGTTGCCTAACTGTACGGCGACGAACGAACTTCAACAGCAAGTTCGGCCATCACCGTAGGGAACAGCATTTCAGGATGTCGGTGTCATATTTTTCTTTGCGGATGACTGTACATAAAATCCCTTTGGTTCTATAACATCATAGGTTTTGGGGAGGAGGGATAGAGGGGAGTGTAGCGATTTCTATCAGGTTTAGTACCAACTTCAGACAATGGACAACATATTTGTTTTATTAATATATTCTCATTCACAGTCACTTCGCTCATATTCAAGGTTCCCAACCTGCTTCTGGCACACACTGTTATACAAACTAATTCTTGTGTGTTATATTGTACAATTTATTTTGTGTCATGATGTGTTTTCGTAGATGTATATTTTGTACTAATTGATGAACTACAGCAATTTAATACAATGCCTTGAACTGAAACTTATGCAGATGTCAGTCTTGTTCTGAGTTTATTCAATAACACTACATCCAATTTAATCTTGAATAAGTTATAACAGACTGATCTCGCCCGAGATGATCATAATTCTACAGATTATGGATCAGGTCACAGCAGCAAGAAGAAATTCCAAGGAACCAAGAACGTATTTGTGGAGGGCCCGGGGGGGGGGGGGCGTCCTCCTAAAGAGTTACCTAGAACTTAAGTTAAGTCATGAAAATGTATTTTTTTTATATTTGTTTCCTCTAAACGTAATTCAAAGGAAGGAATATATTATGATTATAAGGACAGTACCAAAGAAGATTTATACACAATACTACTTATGATAATATGCATAAAATATTAATGAGGATCTTCATTTTTCGTTAACTGAATCTATCTTCCTTTTATTATTCAATAAATATTCATTCTCATCTATTTCACATTAATTTCCTTGCCAGGACGATTGTTTCTATACAAATTTTGGCGATCTTAATTAAACGCAAGCTAGATAATGGATACATGCTGTTATATCCCTATTCTTATACCGTCTTTTCACCTATCCATGTAATAATAATAATAAAATATTAATTTACATATTTAATTTAAACACTTATATTATTATTATTATCATTATTTCTAAGACACTTCGTTTGGACCCTCCGCGAATTATATTTCTAGATATGTGTTGCAAGAAACTGCAATAACTGTAACTGCATGTTTTTCAGTGTGGAATTCGGCACGAAAGCTAGCTTTATGATGTGACAGATTTTAAGATAACCAATCTTGAAGGTAATATGCAATATAATCAAATCAGGACGTTCATAATTGAATGGGCCTGTTCAGTGTCAAATATTTCCGGTGGCGGCGCCAGCTTACTCGAGTTCGTTCGTCACTTGGTTGGCCTAAACTTTACATTGGAGCGCAATATGCTGTGTGCTATTCGAGCTGCCCCCTTCTTTCCAATCGAACAGTTTCTCGCCCAAATCAATAATAAATATGTGTTTCATAAACCTTTTAGATTATGTAGCAAGTCATAAGTTTCCGAAAATGACGTTATTTAGAAGCAGCTAAGAAGTAGTACATTAAAACGAATGGAAAGGTAGCTCGAATGGGTTAAACAGTGTATGTTTATGCACAAAGAGCACTAAACTTGGTGTCATTTGTTTCGTTCGTAGCTGTCGTGCGCTGACAATACAAGAATTTTATTCTCAACTATATTTTGTGTTCTTTTCTGGTTTGAAAGGATGTGTAATTCAATTCAGGGTGTCGGAATTGAAAAAAAAACTTATCCGAAATCCTATACCCATTCATTTATTGATATTATAAATTGCTAGCATTGCTCTTGTATCATGCGATAATAAAGTATTTCGTGCTATTTATAGTTAATATCATTTTTTTTATTTCTCTGTCACTAATATAGTCCCTGCCTAAACACACACCCCTCTCTACCTGAGGAGAGCTTTCTGCTTCAGAAAGTTACACTGTTCACCGCTGAACATTCTAATATCACACGATTGTGCATATTACACGCTTTTCTGTTATTCGTATATTTTGTTACTTAGCGTCGCATTTATGCCACTTTTTGCTATTAGCGACGATGGGGAGGAGGGATGAAATTGTTGAAGGGACAATCACAAAAAACGCCCATGCCGGGACTTGAAACCAGTAACTTCTGTGGCTAAAACGAAGGTGACCACTTAATATGATAATAATTATCATTATTCGTGTCACATCAATAAATTGATACAAATGCTAATATAATGAGATGTATTACAATTTTACTACGTTTAGGCACATAAAGTTACAACCTTGTACTATTAGAGGAAAGTCACCAAACCGACATACCATTTGTTTTTTACTCTTAACTCTGAGTAGAAGCGTAATTTTCCGAGGTAGAATACATCAGTTCCATGCCCAAGTATAAGCTATGTAGCAATGTCTATTACAACAATATTTTATTCCACAAAAACGTTTTTTCACGAAAGGCACAATAATGCCATCTGAGGAAATGGGTTCCTAAACCAATATGCCTGTTTAAATAAGGAATTAAATTACAAAGTAACACAAACAAATATATGTAATAATATTTTAATGCTTTCTATTAGAGAATAAATAAATGCATTTAATCAACATGAAAGAAAATGAATGTAATTTCTTTGGACTATTTAGTCCTCAATGGCAAGTCATTTACAGAAAACACAGGCAAAACGAACACAGTATTGGTCATGTTCTGCACCTGCACATTGAACATTAGCCCAAGATTGCACATGGTGCCCATTCACCAATGGCACCTTCAGAATGAAGTCCTTCACAAAAATACATTCAGCATCTAGGACATCTTCACCTCGCGCAACGGTTTAGGGAACCCAATTATTGACGTATGTCGGTTTAGGGAACGGCGCCAATTCAGTGGCGTGTCCAGGATTTCGTAAGGGAGGGGTTACGTATACTTTTTCTTGGTAGTCCGCCCTCGTTTTGTCATATTTTCCTACCATTGACGTTTTTTTAGGAATATTGAGCCAAAGGGGGGTTATAACCCCACCAACCCCCTCTTTGGGCACGCCACTGGACGCCATCAATAACAATAACCTTAAAAATCCACAAACGCCACATCTTCACAACTAAAAGAAATAAGAACAATAAGGCTTTGAATAAAGCTTTATGTGGGCCATTTTAAAGGTATAGGTAAGGTTTATTCTCAGGTGTTTGTTCTGAATCGTTTTCTATCTACAATATCGTGATAAAACTGTAAAACCTTACTCATCCTTCCAGTATGAATAATACAGTGCTATGTACAGACATATGCGTATTGAAATCGCCCCAAAACAAAAATTTCTCCCTACACAAAGAAAAACGTCACCAACTCTCGTTTCACTGGTCGCACAGTATCTTGGAAGCCTAAAGAATATAGTTATCCTGTTATCGAAGATTAACAGCACTTCTCGGCTGTGAAACATGATGTGTCGGTTTAGGAGTCCTTGGTGACTTTCCTCTACTCCATACAGATACTGTACGACCCCACCTGGGGTTCGAGGGGCTCATAATGTTTCGAATCCAACTGTAGGTCCAGTCCCTATTAGCCTATCTGTGCATAAAGTGAACTAAAAGCAACATATACCAAAGTTTTTTTCTTGCTACAACGTATAACAATGCCAATTATTGTGACATCATCATGTTCAACAACGATTTTCTGAGAGATCCGCAAAGAAAGTTTGGAAACACTAATTCAGAATATACAGAAAAATCCCAAGAACAAATTGATGTGTTTCACATGCTTTCTGCTATGTAAGATGCCTGTATGTGTTAAACATAATGACTCAAACAGTTGAGAAGCAGGTGGCGTAGCGTGTGCGCTAACTCAATGTGGGAAATCAAAAGTTTGAGAACAAAACGCCTACAAGGAAATTTCCTCTCCTAATGGGAGTCTCACGCAAGACTCTTGTACTGTTTGAAGATTGATTTATTATACTGCAGAAGCAGCCACACACCTTGCCAATGCACCATGTACACCGCAAAAAGCTAACTGGAGAAATGGCGGTGCAAGGCAGTCAATTTCCGTTGCCATCATGGGCAGCCAGAAATTTTTGTTGGGGGGGGGGATCAGGTCATTGATAGTGGAAATAAAAATTATTATATTTTTTTTTGATTTTCGAAATCTGTGGAACAATTTGTTGTTTGGTTTAAATCCTAGGACATGAAAACATAATCTGGTTCCTGCATTTTACACGCAATGATTCGATCTAACGCAGTGTTTGTTTTAGTTAATCTGTATGAATACTAACTAACTGAACTTCATTTATGTAATTAACAACACAAATAACATGCTTTTTGCTTTTTTGTACCTTGAAATAAACGATGGCAATTTCCAGGTGGAAGTCGACGGACATGTTCCCCCATAGGCGCCGATTTCTTCCGATATTTGGGGGGGGGTACAAAGCAAAGCTAAGCAAAGCATAAATAGAGACTTATTTCCGTTTGCGAGGGAGGAGGGGGAGTTTTTCTTCCGGTATTGCAAATCTAAGAACAAACTCTAAGAAAAACATTTGAAAATTTCTAATTAAAATTAGTTAGTTCTGAAAACACAAACATATATATCAGGTTACTTTGAACTTTATTAGCTGAAAAAATACTATGTTTTGATTATATAATTGTACAACATAATACTTTACATGTAACTTTTGATTGAGAATTTGATTATCACGTTCTATTTACAACACTTATTCCCACCTATCCTTTATTGGGACTTTAATTCATATTTATTAATTTTTGTTATTAAGCGTCGCTTTTCTGCCATTTTTGACTATTCGCGACGATGAGTGATTGAATGATGAAATTGACGAAGGGGGACACACAAAGAACGCCCACGCCCAAGCCAGGATTCGAATCCCGGAGCCCCTGTCTCAACGGGGTAATATCCTCCACATTGAGTTGATATGTCCGTTTCAGAAGAAACTCCTGCGTAATTTACCGTCTCATTGTATACAAAATTACAGTGTGCAAAAGTTTTATAATCGTAAATAAAATTAATAATTCGAACTAGAAATCTGAGAAAATAAGGTCCTAAAATTTTCTCACACAAAATCCTCAATGAATTTATGAAATTTTCATCACTCATTCAATATTTTGTTTGAAAATAATGTTGAAAGTTACACATTGGGTCCCTCCTAAGGAGGGGCAAACGCCCCTGCCCCCCACTCCCGACGCCCAACCGGTCAACTTATACCCCCCATTAGTCCTGATTAACGAGGTTTTACTGTACTACCTTTTGACAATGGGCTATCATATTTTGTTTATTGTATGTATCATTTCATAAGATCCATACTTTAATAAATAATAATAATACGTTAATGATAACAATAATATTATAATTAGGCATAACCGAATTATCGGGAGGGGGTAAAGTGACCTCCTTGGGGTGTCCCGTTTTTTGGTCAAAATATTATGGTCACCCTATACAAAAGCAATGAATTGAGTAAGTGCAAATGGTCTTATAATGCCAGTAAGTCCTGTTACACAAGTATTGGAACTCGAAACACTATTGGCTCGGTCGAGCTCAGCAATACATAATTAAAATCAATTTATGATGTCATATCGGGAGTTCAAATAGTTAAGAGCCTTGGATTAGGTTTTGCTATACTCATCTGTTATGGGATGAGCACATTAGCCAACAAATTAATAAATCATTCGGAACACTTAGGTTGCTGTGAAAATATAAACAAGCTATTATCTTATAGTGATACATACCAGTGTTTCCCTATCTTCTTGAGCCATACATGTGGACCCTTGGAATCGAGGTCGTGCGCAAAGCGGGTGTGTGTATGTGTGGGATGGCGGGGAAGGGGGGACAGGGAATTCTTGACACGGTGCAATGTAGAGGAGAAAGCTTTGCCTTTACATTTAAATAAAATTATATGCATTAATTTATCGTTTTCAATAAGTAAAAGTTTTGTAACAAAAAGCAAAGGATACAAATGATGTAGCTTATAAATTTTTACTGTTAATAATTGTTGAAATTTCTAGTATTGTTAAATTTATTTCTACACTTTGATTCTCTCAATAATATAATTAATGCATAATGTATTTCCTATTATGTTACTTATTCTGGCCTTGTAAGTATGTTTCTTGGGTTGGTCTCCGTGGAGTGGCCAGATAATTTCGGCCAGTGCTCTCTCTCTACACACACACACACACACACACACACACACACACACATGCATATTAGTGTATTATATATATATATATATATATATATATATATATATATATATATATATATATATATTACATGTAATGTAATTATCTGTCAGTTCTTTCTTCTGCTTTCTTACTTTCTTTGATTTTTATCATTTCCTTTCTATCTCTCTTCTATAATTCTATACACATTTCTTTCTACCGCTGTTCCTTCATCTTTCTTTTCCTCTCTTCTTGATATTCTATATCCCTTTCTCTCTTGCTCTCCGCCTGTCTCTTCCTGTTCGTATACGTGTGTTTCTACACGTATGTCCCTTTCTATCGTTCCTCCTGCTTCTTTTCCTTCCGTCCTTCATCTCTTTCTCTGCTTTTCCTTTCTTCTCATCACTCATTCTTCTTCAATTCCTCTATCATCCTCCCTTTATTCCACTTTCCATCTCATTCATGATTCGTTGTATCTTGCCCTGTCAGCATGTTATTCTTTCTGGGAAAGGTTGGGGTGATTCTTGCCAAACAATAAACTATGCTGAAGTTCTCTCACGTAAGTCATTTTGGGCGGCAGCTCCCTGCTTGGCTGAATTAACAATAAGCTTAAGGGAATGTATTGTGCACTGTGTGTTGCGGATAACCCATCCTTTCAGATACTTTATCAGAGGCTTCCTAGGAATGCCCCCAGTCAGCAGGAAACAGACTTCATAAAACCTGCTGATAACGTGTCTAGCCCCGAATGGTGCAGGTGCGTAGCAGGGATTCTCAGAATGGCGTACCCCAGACGCTACAGCACAGAACTTATCAGTATTGGATTTCAGGTGTTGCTTATCTCGCGTGGCGAACTTCCCCTGTTGCCCAGGGGTGTATCATACGACCTTCTCTCTTGGGAGAAGGCCCACAAAGTTCTTCGAGCCATTCACATGCCCACAAATGCACCACTAATTAGTGAAAGGAAGAAGGGTAACGAAAAAATACGCTACTAATACACCATGCATGCTGTAAGACATACATTTACATTTAAAACAGCAATATTACATCCAAGGGGTAGGGGACAGAGGGTCCAGCCCGAAAGAATTAGCAAGTGTATGAATTAAATTATGAAAATGCAGCGTTTGTTGGATAATCGATGCTTGTTCATTTCCTCTGAACTTACTGTAAGGCAAAGATTACATTGGGATCAAAGGCGGCGGTTGGGTTTCACAACCGGGGGGGGGGGGGCAAGGTGCCAAAACTGGGGGTCAAAGACAGTATATTTGGTAGATAAGGTTTAGCATAATGCGGGGGCAAAAGTGGCGAAAAGTGGGGAGCAACTGCCCCCTCACCCCCTAATCGCCGCCACTGATTGGGATCATACTGCATTGAAGGGCGGTATCAAATAAAATGTATGCGTACTACTACTTACGATAATATGCATAAAATATTAATCAGAAACTTTACGTTAACTGGATCTAACATCCTTTTCTGTTACTCAATGAATATTCAATTCTTTATCTATTTTGCACAAATTTTGGTGATCTTGAATACACACAAGCTAGATAATCGATACGTACTGTTATATCTTATTCTTAAACCGTCCTTTTGCCCTTGTACCTAATGATGCAATAATAACAGTATATTAATTAAATTAATACTTTATTAACATATTAATTATAATTTTTTTATAATTATTTCCGAGACATTGGTTCGGACCCCCTCCGATATATGCAGTATTTCTAGATACATGCCTGACCCCTTTCTGTCTATTTTTATTTTCTTCTCTGTTCCTTCTATCTCCATCCCTTCTATTCTTACAAACACGTACACACATGCATGTGAGTTGATTGTTTGGTTCATCTGTTTTATTTTACTTCGCTTTTCTGCTACTTTTGGTTAATCTTGAAGATGAGGGTACGTGGTGATAACCGATGAAGGACAATCACAAACACATAAGGACGGAACATAAGCTCCCATTTATGGCTACAAGTCCAGACGGCAGAGCCTCGTTAGTTGGCATTTGGATGCCTTACCCCACCCCCGATACACATTTATTACAGTCTGTGTACAGGGGTTGTATCCAGAATTTTCCATCTGGACGGTGTAAGGTCATTTTCAGGGAAGGTAAAGATAAATTTGGTGCCAAAATGACCATCAATTGGGTCGTTGAGTGAGAAGAATTTTAGGCAAGCCTGCCATTCGTCCCGTAAAATACTGGACAGTATCTTTCTTTTCACATTCGTGTCCCGCGTCCCCGTAATTTCTGTTGGGACGGTCAAAAGTCCCGTATTTTGGTGGCTTGCCTTTTTTAGAACTTAAAAACCAAACAATTTCTAGTTCCTCTATGTCAGCGGTTCTGAAACGTTTTTCTCATTGTACCACCACCAAAGGTTTTCTCAAAATAGTGGGTTTTTGCTGCTAGATTGGTGGGGCGTTTTACATATGTTGGAAGCGTGAATCTGCAATAGAACAAACTGGCATTAGGGCTGTATGTGGTAAGAGGTAAAGCAAATAAACATTAGAAACCTACGTTTTTTATTTTATTGGGTGTTCCTACGTTTCCAATCTTTACGATTAGCTACAAAAATAAAAAGGTGAAAGTATATAAAAAAAATATTAATTTTCATTTGCTTTTTTCAGAGTTATTTTTAAAAAAGTACAGAATACGTTTGCAAACAAACTGTCAAGCACAATTTTGTAGTTTTTATTGTAAATCCTCAGAGTTTCTAGTAAGAAGGATGTGCCTGCATAGCCTGACACAGCTTCTTGATGTCTGGTTGTGCACTTCAAACTTTCAAGCGGAGATTCGGCTCCAAATTTAGTCTATTTCGGTACCTGTTTTTTAGGTACACCATGGATAAAAAAACAGTTCTCAGATAAGTATGGAGTCGTGTGAGTATTCTCGACATTTCTATTCCGAGCTGATCGCGTACCCCCTTCAAGTCGTTCATGTACCCCTGCGGGTACGCCAGGAGCGTATATTCGAGTCTAGCTAGGCTATCTGAGAAGCCTGAAAACTAGAGAGTAGAATAGACAAGAAAAATCTATTATATATTGTGAATAAAATTACTCATTTCAATTAAATGATGGTCATTCTGGAGTTGGCAACCTGATTTCTTACGAGTTGGCAACGTAGCCGCCGTTGGTTTGGCAATGATACTTCCTTGAAGACGCCGAGAACGAGCAAAATGTGTGTGAGATAGCAAATATCTTGGACTTAGCATACGCCACTGGGGTACGCGTACCAATGTTTGAAAACCACTGCATTTTAATTATGCCTAGAAAAGCAACAAACTATGCAAACTGATTTAAAGTTCTGATGTCGGCAACACTGAACTCCGCAGATACCGACGACCATCCGCTGTTAGCTACACTCGGCTCACTGGCTTGGTCTGGTGTGTTTACACACAGTATTACGTGCTTTGTTCTCTGGTTTTAGAAGAACAGCAACTTAGTCGTAGACGCTATTTTCACGGCATAGAAAACTTTGCTGTAAACTTTACAATGATCCAATTGCAAAATAGAATATTGACCTTGAAGAAAAGTGTCCCGTATATTGCTGGGGGAAATATATGGTAAGATTAATTTAGCAGCGTGTGTTGAGTAAAATGTGGGGAATCATTAGAAGGCGTGTGAAAATTATAACCTAAAGTCATCCAACCCGGGTCTCCAGTGTGGCAATCAAACGCTCTACCGCGGCTCCTTCAGTAATCTGTGGTATTATTGTAATTATGATCACAAGTAAGACTGGTCATGTCCATGTAAGCCAGTTGGAAAGAGCAATCGATTCTCCTGAAACCCTCACCGGTATAAAAAGTGGGTGAGCCAAGCCCCACAAATTAAAAATTATAGTTACTCGAGTTTGGATTCCAATTAAAAATTAAACAATAGTCATAACAACGACTTACATCTAAATTTAAAAGCAAAGTCAAGTGCTCCCCTGTGCTTCGCACCATGCCATGAAGGCGAATAGGGGGATGTGGAGTAGGGTGTATCGAAAAATACTTTTTTTCGAAATGTTAAGGTGGCTAGTGCGGAAATGCGTTTTGTTGAATGACCCTATTAATCAGATCTCTCAAGTGGTGTGGGAGAAATCGGTCCGTCAGTTATCGATGGTTCCTTCTTGATCCCAAACCACACCGGTGCGTACACCTATATTATGTAGTATGTGTGGTTTGGGAAGGAACCATCGATAACTGACGGACCCGACACCTCTGGAATTTGATCCATTTGTCCCGATTTCTGCCACACCACTTGAGAGATCTGATTAATAGGGTCATTCAACAAAACGCATTCTTCGCCCATCCTGAAATTTTCCTGCTGGCTTTAATAACCGACCAAAACCCAGAAATAAGAAGTCTTGGTTGGCAAAGAATTAAGAAAGCAAGAGGATTGAAAAAAGGCAAAATAATTCGCACTTTTGTTTTACCAACCATCAATTTTAATGCAGACCAATACTATGACATGGTTGATTGGGCTTCATGCTCCCTCCACGAGCCTACGTTGACCAATAATATTACAAATGAAGAAGTAGATAACTACATTAAAAACAAAAAAATAGCGGAAATTCAAGACTTCCCCTGCCACACACAAGGAGTTGACCAAAAGCATATGCAAACAGCATAGGAAACCACCCCTGAGGCACGAATGTAACATATTTGTCATAAACAAAACAATAAATGACCATAATGCAGAAAAAAAGACATGAAATAGCCAAATAATGACATTTTTGTGTAATTGTTGTGCGTGTTGCATAACCAAATCACTATCAAAATTTCAAGGTCGATGCGCGCCACCTTAACGACCTCCAAAAAATCTGAAAAAAATCAGACGTGTTTTTGGTCACAAATGGCCACTTTTCCGCACTAGCCACCTTAACATTTCGAAAAAAAGTTTTTTTCGATACACCCTAATGTGGAGGGTTTTTTTTTCTTCAAACGATCGCTCTCTTTGAAATCATGAGGAAATTCTAGTACGGTGGATGCAAAAAAGGCATTTTAAGCACAATTTTAAATTTGTCAAAAAAAAAAACGATCTTATCAATTCTGCGAAACAACTTTTTGTTGGTATTGGATAGTCCTACAAATACAATATTGGTCTTGTTTTGAAGCTCATTGCATCTGTTTTTAAAATCCATTGTCATTTCACATTGCGAAACCGATTCTATACAGATTTTATTCAACAGAGTAAAAATGCATGTGGAACGTTGCAACACCGCTAGCACTGACTCGCAGTGACAGCCCGCAGTTTCCACGTTTCAACGGACATCGCTGTGTAATCCGACAGTAGATCCTGAAATCTCGCTTCAGCGTCATGTGTGTTGCCTAACTCTACGGCGCTGAGCGAATTTCAATAACAAATATTCAATAGAAACTTCGCTCATGGCCATAGAGGTAGACGACACACACAACGCCATTCATAAAACCGAGTATTTAAGGATCTAGGGGTCCCAGTTTTATTGTCGGTGACTGTACATAGGTAATCCGAATCCGCTGCCTGCATATTCGTCTGGTTGACTCCCCCCACCCTTACCCCCGCATTAACCTGTATTAAATATCGTCTCTACCTTCCTCCTCCCACAAATTACATTCTTGGCTTCGGGCTGAACATCCTCCATAACCGACTTGACCCGACCATACCTTCCTTTCCACCCGGCCCGGCCCGTGCCCGATAGCCGACTGCCTACGAATCCGTCCGAGTATTGCCGAATCCAAGTGCCTCCATGCGGAAAGAAAACCCAGAAATGTTTAGAGTTCGAAAGGAGGTTGCCAGACACATATGATTAATTAGCATCTGTTTTTGACGAGCTGTCGTGGCAAGTAGCCAAGTTATCGGCTAAAAATAAACATTCACAATAACCGTAGACCTAGTTAACTTCATCATATCTAGCAGAGAGACGAGAACACCAAGGAAAAGGCAAACACTGCCTTGTTTTGGTTGACCTTTGTTCGTACCCCCCGCGTGCTCTTCGCAAACAAAGGACTTCAAATTACACAACAGATAACAATGAGGAGTACAGGGCAGAGATTTCAAGTCAGTAACCGGCAATAAAGTTATACATATGCTCGTTGTAAAAGCAACGAAGCTCCTTAAACCTTTTTCTCGGAGAACAATTGCGCCATCTTCTTGGCAGAAGTGTACTTGACCAAGACTCGAAACCAGATCCCTGGTATCAGTGGCGTACGCAAGGGGGGGGTTACGGGGTTTAAACCCCCCCCTTGAGCTTGTGAAATATTATGAAAAATGCTGTGGAAAAAAAATTAAATGGCCAATTTTTCACAGTCGAAGATCTCTGACAATAATATTACTATTACTACTTCTACTTCTACTACTAATAATAATAATTTGAATTATTATTTCCATGGAGCATGGAGAAAAGAACAGCATTCCAAACACACGCGTCTTTCAGAGTGATACCTTGAAAATAAACACGAGTTTATGAGGTTAGGTTAGGGTAACTATGATTTAAAAGAGAAAAAAAGTTGTTTTGTATCTCAGTTCCAACAATGTTCAATACACTGCCGTACGCAGGAATTTTTTTTCGGGAGGGGCTGGAATAGTAAATGTGGATAGCACGTTTTGGAGAGCAGGATGCATAATAAAATATTTCGTATTTTTGTAGCTTTTCAGTCTATTAAAATTGTATTCAAAGACAAAAATGGTAATCGGGATTCACTTTAAAAGAGGTTTCGCATTTCACATTTTGATTTTTTAAAGTTCTTAACGGATATTTATTTGAAAATTCACCAATTCGCCTTCCCATTGTATTGTTTACCGCAGCACGTTTGAATATCTCTTTAAAATGTGTCACCTTGTTGACTAGACAATTATTCAAACGACAATATGCTTAACTATTGTAAAATGTTTTGTTGGTAAGTACAGGGAGACAATCCAGATGTGAATTATCAGGGACATTTGTGCGGGGAAGAAGCAAGAAAAAATCCAACCAATTTTGGGAATCGAATCCGGATCTCCCACGTGATATCACTTGTCAGACGCTCTACCGACCAGATCACCGCGGCTCCTTGGATGAGTTCTATACTTTGATTATTTCAATTTATTTTAATATATTTTCTTGTATTTATGGATCTTCTTCACCCTTGAAATGTCTCACCTCGTTGACCAGACAATTATTTCGTAACAAAGAAACAAAAAAAATGCTCCTAGGATTTGATAAAAATCGAATGACTAGAAAGTAAGTTCGTTCTATTGTTTTCATAAATACTATATTTATGTAGATCTCTACTACTTAATAGTAGTAGTAGTGGTATTAGTAGTATTATTAGTATTAATTTAGCTAATTAATTATAAGTATTAATTAATTGTGATTATTATTATTTAATTAAAGTATAATAAAATAATGGTAATGTGAATTTGGAAAAAAGTTTTAGAAATAACACCCCCCTTGAAGAAATCCTGCGTACGCTACTGCCTGGTATACCATGCCCACAAATCTTAATGAAAAGATGTGTATTCTTATCTGGGTGAAAATTAATATGCTTTAAATACAAGCTTCTGAGTAATTGCATCATACTGAGGAACATCGTAGTGCATATAAATATACTTTATTTGATGCCGTTAGTCCATCTTCGCGCATATTAATGCTTCCATTTGGGTTATCCCCCCCCCCATTCGTATTATAAGTTTTGTTTTCTTTTTCTGCCTTGTGTTCGTTAATGAATTCGTTTTGTCTCATGAACAACGTACATGTTTGGCTTGTTTGATTCCTTTATTGTTCTAAGTGCACTTTATGCACATATAGGCTAATCGGGACTGGAAATACAGTTTAAAGTGGGATCCGAAACACTGTGCCAATTTTACAACTTACAAACATGCATATTAGCTTGCCAATGTCCATAGATATGAACTGGTCAGTGTATTTTTTCTTATATTAGCTCGCGTTTTTCTGCCTCTTTGTGGGATAATCGTGACGATGAGGAGGATGAAATTCACGAAGGAATACTCAGTCCTATGCTCATGTCAGGACTCGAACCTGGGACCGTCGGTGACGAAATCTGGAATTCAGCATGCATGCATACAGGTAAAGTAATAGGTTTACCTTTTACATTGAGTCGACCTCCGGAATGGTTATCACAGCGCGCTACGACGTCAGGAATCCCGGGTTCGAATCCTGGCCTGGGCGTGGGTGCTCATTGTGAGCGTCTCTTCATCAACTTTATTCATATCATCACCCATCCTCATCTTCACAACTAGCCAAAAGTAGCAGTCAAGAGAAGTCAAATGAACCAAATCAACTCTTTACATTGACCTTTGTACCCAAGTTAAGAGCCGGTAAGGCACGTAGCCAGGGGAAGGACTCGGGGGCTGAAGCCCCTGAAATCCTACAAATATCTAATTTAAATAGTGTATATAGTGGTAATTAATTTTACTTCCTTAGCAGGATTAAACATCTATAATAAGTTGTAATATGCTGAGAAATTAATCTTCAGGCTTCCTAACCCCCCGCCCCACTTTTTCGCCCTTGGAAAGCGGCTGCTGATAAATAAAATTCTTGACGCGGGCCTGGAGCCGGTAGTATTCTTCCAGGAGGATAAAAGAGTAAAGATTTGTTTCCATTTTTACGTTCTATGTTCTTAAGTTGCCTCACAATCTGTGGAAACCGTGTTAAAAAGTGTCTTCCTAGTTTACATACTCACATGTGTAATGAACGTAGGATAATCTGAATTCGATGCACAATTTCAACAATGAACGCTGTACGTACACACTACGCTAATCTACGGTTGTACGCACATAACACACATACAGAGGATATATGGCACACGGCCACACATGGTCTCATCGCCTATAGGTCAAAGTTCAATACGACATCAAAAGCAGACTGCTACCAATAACACTTGAGGCGTTAGATGCAAATGACCATTGCATCCGAATTAACATCGGAATTTGCTCTGAACGTGCCTCAACATATCTGAACAATAATCACCGGGATGAGAACATAGAACTCAGATTAACAGATACGTACAATAAACAATTTATTGTTTTAGAACATAGGCTACAGTAAGTTCAAGGACAGCTGTCAAATTGCGGGGATCCTATTTCTATCTTGGATATTTTAGCTCGTGGGTTAATCGCGAACATGAAATCAACGATAGGAGATGCACAATGAT
The DNA here is from genome assembly GCF_977018435.1 of Lepisma saccharinum. Lineage (NCBI taxonomy): Eukaryota > Metazoa > Arthropoda > Insecta > Zygentoma > Lepismatidae > Lepisma > Lepisma saccharinum. Next base: position 95,533,149 of record NC_139232.1, on the reverse strand, counting down.
ACCCAGGGCTCGAACATAACACACTACGTGGATCTCTTAGACAAGGAGCCTGTCGTTAAAAATTCATAGTAATAGCCTATGTGTATTAAATTCCTTCTGGGTCTCTGTCATATACGAGGGGAGAGTGAAAGGTTTTGAGCCTCACAGGGAAGAGGTGTTTGAGCTACAGTTTCTCATTATGATTTCTCTACATAATCACATAATCTCTATAATCACCCCCTCAGATCAATGCACTTATGCATTCTGTGCTGCAGTTTGTTTACAGTCATCTGGTAGAATGATTTGTCCTGAGTCTCATGCCACTGAATGACCGCCTTCGTCCGTGTGGAAGTAACGTTCTCGAAGTGAATTCCTCATAGCAGGGAAAAGATCTGACGGGGCAGGTCGGGAGAATAAGGTGGATGGCGAAGTGAGATGAAGCCACACTCGACCAAAGCAGCCTGTGCAGCGAGGCCTTGCCGACAGAGGTACCGAATCACTGCCCTGTCGGCTACTCTCTTCTCTGACAATTCATTCATTTTCAACCCGACAAAAAAAATAGAAGACAACATGTGAATTTCATAAAAGTTCAAACATAGTGTCCTAAAACTGAAACCTTAACTAACTAACTAACTAACTCTCTAGCCTTCTTAAACCCGAAGGTTCATGGCTGCAGCAACACAGGCCTTCCATCTGTCCCTATCTTGAGCAAGATCTATATACTCTTTTCCATCCCTACCGATTTCCTTTAGGTCCATCACAACGTTGTCCCTCCATCTTCATCTTGGCCTTCCTACAGGTCTCTTACCATCTGGTTTCCCAACAAGAATCCTGTAAACTCCTCTTTCCTCTCCCATTCGTGCCACATGGCCTGCCCACCTAAGTCTTCTTGATTTAATTATTCTAATGATATCTGGACATGAGTACAAATTATGTAGTTCTAAATTATGTAACCTTCTCCACTCACCTGTCTCCTCATCCCTTTTAGGTCCAAATATTTTCCTAAGGATCTTATTTTCGAATACTTTCAATTTATGTTCCTCTTTCAATGTAAGGGACCAAGTTTCACACCCATATAATACTACAGGCAAAATTACTGTCTTGTATATTTTAACTTTTAGTTTCTTAGATATTAAACGAGAAGACAAAAGTTTATGAAGAGAGAAGTAACATGCATTTCCTGAATTAAGCCTACTTTTTATTTCCTCTTTAATATAATTTTCATTTGTTAATATTACTCCTAAGTATTTGAATTTGGAAACTAGTTCAAACGAGTTGTTATCATTAATTAGATTTTGATTATTACCTAACACTTGGTTTCGGCTTGTAAGCATATATTTAGTTTTCTCTTTGTTAACTTCCAAACCTATCTCTTTAGCAGTTTTGAAAAATATTTTAGCATTATTCTTAATTGTATTCACATCATCCCCCAGTAAGTCTATATCATCTGCATATGCTAACAACTGAGTCACACCATTTAATTTTAGTCCTTCTTTAGTTTCTTTTACCTTCCTTACAGCATATTCTAAGGCAAAATTAAAGAGCAATGGAGATAATGCATCTCATGAATTGTAAATTTCTCAGACATATTAATACCCACACGAATTTTACTTTCTGTTCCACTGGTGCATATTTTTATCATACTAACAAGCTTCTTAGGTATTCCAAACTCGACTAATATATTATATAATTTATCTCTTTTCACCGAATCATATGCTTTTTTGAAATCAATGAATAGCTGATGGACATTTTGATTATATTCCCACTTTTTTTCAAGTGTCTGTCTGATGTGAAAAATTTGATCAGTAGTTGATCTGTTACGTTTAAATCCACATTGATAATCACCTATAATTTCATTAGCATATGGGGTTAGTCTTGTTAAAAGAATGTTAGACAATATTTTGTATGTTGTTGAGAGTAGAGAAATACCACGGTAATTACTGCAGTTCATTTTATCACCTTTTTTAAACACAGGAACAATTATGGATTCTTTCCATTGTTGAGGGATTTCTTCTTTATTCCATATTAAACAAATTAATTTATGAATTTGACATATTAATGAATTTCCACCATATTTAATTAACTCAGCTGGTATTAAATCAATGCCAGGTGCTTTGTTATTCTTTAGCCTTTTAATAGCATCTTTAACTTCAGTCAAGTTAGGTTCTGGAACTAAAGGTTCTGCTGTGTGGACTTCATTTACTTCTGATTTATCTCCTACATGAACATTTAAAAGGTCATTAAAGTAGTTCTTCCATCTATTTAGAATATCGCTTGGGTCAGCTAGAAAATCACCGTCTTTATCTTTTATCAAGTTTACTTTAGGTTGCCACCCCTTTCTAAATTCATTTACACCTTTATATAAATCTCTGATATTTTTATTTTTGCTGTTTGTTTCAATTTCGTTAATTTTGCTTTTCAAGTAATCTCTTTTTTTACTTCTAAACGTGCGCTTAACTTCTCGCTTTATTCTATTATAACTGCTTAGATTTGTATCATCAGAGTTATTTAACCACCTAAGTCTAGCCTGATTTCTTATTTCTATTAGATTATGACATTCATTATCAAACCATGGCTTACTTTTTCTTGGTTTATGGTATCCTATACTTTCTTTAGCTGCTGATGCTATATCATTACGTATGTGCTCCCAATTCTTATTTACGTCTGTTTCATTTATATTTTCATCATCATTTAAATCCTGCAAAACATCAAATCTATTTGACAGTTTAATTTGGTAATCTCTCTTAATTCTTTCATCAGTAAACTTTCCTGTATCAAATTTTATAACTTTTAGATTTTGTTGCTTATGATTTATCACTGAAAGTCTTTCTCTTAATTTAGCAATTACTAAATAATGGTCACTGGCACAGTCAGCACCTCTATGTGTACGAACGTAAATTATACTAGTATGCCTTCTCTTATCAATGAGAATATGGTCTATCTGATTATGAATTTTACCATCTGGAGAAGACCAGGTATATTTATGGATATCTTTATGTTTAAAAGTGGTACTTTTCACAATTAAATTCTTTGAGGTTGCAAAAGTAATCAATCTTATACCATTATCATTACTTAATTCATGAAGACTTTCTTTACCAATCGTGGGTTTAAATTTCTCTTCTTTGCCAATCTGTGCTTTACAGTCACCTAACAGAATTTTCATATCATACTGAGAAAATTTATCAAAGACCTGTTCTAACTCTGCATAAAAATCATCTTTAGTATTATCATCCTTATCTTCCGTTGGTGCATGTATGTTTATTAAAATAATTTTACACCACCTACCCTGTAAGACTGCATATGATATCCTATCATTAATAAATTCTACTGTTTTAAAAGCCGAGATAATTCTATTATTTATGAAAAAGCCTGTTCCAAAATTATGATTTTCAGTACCACCATAGAAAAAAGTATAATTTTTAGTTTTACAATTCCCCTCTCCTGGCTACCTAACTTCCTGGACAGCTGCTACATCTAATTTATACTTAACTATTTCATTAACTGTACACTGAAATGCCCCAGGCCGGTAAAGGCTCAGAACATTCCAGGTGCCTCATTTAATATCCTTATTCCTAACGTAGATCTTATCCTTAGTCCAGGGACCTCCCAAAGTAGTCCCCACCCGGAGATCCGAACGGGGGACTATTTTACCTCCGGAATATTTTACCTTGGGAACATCCATGGCCTTATATTTCTGTTTCTTGACATGTCTTTTTACAGTGCAGAGTTGTCAGCTCTACGCCTAACCCCCAATATGAATGGAGGAACTACTACACAAGACAAACACAAACACATTAGACAGCACAATTACTACACAAGACGAACCTGAAACCTTACATCCTCCAAAATTCTAACTACCTAGCATCACTCCTTCCATGTGAGGCTCAAAACTTTTCACTCTCCCCTAGTATATGCACACTCGAGTGCTGCACGGAGAGAATTTCACTCAAGCGCCAAATAGTTTTCACGGACGACGCTAGATAGCGTGCGGAATTAAAGCACCTATCGCTAACCCTCTTGTTCACGTTCTAATCTGTTGGTAGGCTCGCTAACAAGATTCGCGCAGTCGGCTGGGGATATTCCGAAAGTAGTCGGACTCTACACAGATAGCCTTGAGTTTTGCACTGTGATTTGCATGGTTTAAAACAAGATAAAGTGAAAGAAAGAGGCCTGCCACAATTCGATAAAAAATATTATTTTGAATGTTTAGCATTCCATGTAAAAAAAAAAATGCACTCTAAATTGAAAATATGTACTGTGAAATTTATGTATATCGTTACAATTATACTAGGAATGTTTGTTTGCTACATACAAAGGGAAAACATGAATAACATGAAAATCCAGACAGTGATATTAGCGGAGGCGATGGGATTGGACATTGATACCATTGACCATTTAATGGCGAGTCACCTGGAACTGTTTCACTTCAAGGAAATGGCCGTTGCGGGCGGAAGGTATTTGGGTTTACTCTGTGTATGTGATGTTAACATTTGCTGACTAAATATATACACGAATCTTTAACCTATTCAGCTGCAAGAAATTGGAGTGAACTTCCTCTTTCATTATGTCCGTCACCTCAACTTGGAAAACAACCTGAAAAATCAACTGTTAGATGAGCACTCACGAATAGCACCTCTGACATAACTTGACATCTAGTCTTAGTCCTGCTTTTCACATGTGTCTTTTAAATGCGGACGGACAACAAATTATTTCGACTCTTGCTAATTACGTATAATATAATCAGAGTACCATACAAATCCAAGACAAAACACAAGAAATCAGCAAGAAAGAAAATTGTGGCTGAGTCTACATAACGGAAATTATTTCCATTCACAAGATCGATCACCTACTTTACTGCATGAATTATTAGAAACCAACTGTACTGTATTTGTGCAAAATATTTCTACATATATTATTTTTTTCTGGAATACATTTTAATAAAATTTTCACAACACAGTGAATTCAGCTTGACCATAGGGAATTTAGACTGCACTAATATTTCCAAAAAAACCTCCTAATATATAGACAACCTTCCTGGCACTGACGCTGTGCTCCCAGAGACAGATGGAAACTATACTGGGACCACTGGTGACGTGGCATTCTGTGCTAACCACTCGCCACAGAGGTTGCCATCGAGAACGTAAATGTATCACTGTCTGGGCTATTGAATTACGAAGAAGGATCCACCCTATCACATAATAAAGCAAAAAAACTCACTAAAAATCATTCATCCATTGTTGTAATAAAGATGTGAAACACTGCAAATAAATAAAACAAAGCTAAGAACTGTATAGGGGCTATCCACCGGAAGGGTCTTCGCGCGGACGCCATAGTTGTAGCACAACTACTTCCGGTTCGTAGGCTCATAACATGCTGCTAAAGGAAGTTAAGATTGTGTCATATGGGGAAGGAATGAGGAGTGTTTAGCAGTAGGATGAGGGCTAAATAATATTTCACAGATCTCTCTTCATCCATTTCCTCGAGATCTATATTGCTAAAACTATTGCATTCAAGCTGTCAGGCGTGAAAATTGGAAGCCCATTGGCAGCAGTAGACTCCGCGGTTATCCCAACGGATTTGCAGAAAGAGTCGGGACCGGGAAAAAAATCCGTCCGGATCGCTAATTCAGTAAAATCTAAATAATAGGGTTTAAAAGTGGTTTATTCCTACATATTTTTGTACTATAAGTGTCCGAAATTTATTGAAATTAGCCGTTCTTATTCCAGAAATGCAAAATCAATCCTCACCTGAGGTTGAAATTGTGTATAATTAAAAATTTTCAGTGTAGGGTAATTTTGAATATCTTCCGTCCCGAAAATCTCCCAATTTAGTCGGGAAATAACATTTTTTCTCCGTCTTGAACGTCAGGATTTTAAAAATAAACCGTGTTTATTCTTTCCCGACCTCAAAATTTTGTCCCACAGCTCCGATCACTTCATTAAACGTAAAAGTGAAATCATGCAAATCTCGTTATTCTCTTTCTGTTTTAGTGATATGAGTAAAAATATTACATTTTATTTCAAGAGATACTCGGTCATAGTCAATTAGATCACACGGTACGTTTTTGAAGAACGCATGAACTGTATTAAATTTTTGTGTAATCAGAAAAAAATATTTTGTGTAACCAGAAAAAATAAATTTTTGTGTAACCAAAAAAACTAAGTCAGGGTATTAATATTAATTTTTGTCTTTTGCATATGGTAATCTTTGCAACATTGATAGAAAAGAGGTCCTAGGTTTGAACACTGGTCAAGTAATGCTGTATATATGATCATTGCGTTTGTCCCATCATTAATTTTTCCAATTTATTATCTTCATCGTCATGATTAATAGTAGAAAATTGACTTAAAATAACAATGCGCGTTTTGTATTTCTACGTTCAAACTGGAACGAAACCAGCAAGTGCGCATCCCGCTGACTTGCCCTGAGTGAAGAAAGAAGAGAAAACTTATTTTTTCCGCTTTTTATATGTCCGTGCATCTCGTATTTTTCACTTAAAACATAAATGTAGGCATCCAAAGATTCATATGCTTTAAGCGCTTGTCCTGTGGAGGAAAAATTACTTTAAATTAAATATATACAAATATCGCTAAATGTAACGACGGGCAGCAAACGGATCTCATGCTGGAATAATCCTGTATTTCTTCCTAGTTGCTCATCCAATGGATGTAGAAAATCCTCTACTTTGTCCGGATATCCCTTCTTCTCCTCGTCGTTAATGGTTTTTATGTGATTCATCTCATCTGATACACAAGAGAAGAAAGGCCACAAGTACGCTCTTGAATTACCCAGCGGCAGTGAACCGGAAGTTGCTGTGCTACAGTTCCACAATCGATTGTCCCAATGTTTTTGTTTCCTCGTGGATAGCCCCTATAACAACATACCATGTAAATGCAGGCAATATACACGGTAGGTATATATAGTAGATACCGAACGCCTCTGGAAAGGAAAAGAGGCGAACACAAGAAAGGCGTGCATACAAGGTAAGCTACCGAAGCACTGCTTCGGAATTTTGCATAATTCCCAGGATACTTTAGACTCCCCAGAAGTGTCGAGAGGAGCCCGTGAAAGACTAAAATGAGGCAAAGCAGTGGCGTGCGGTGTTTTTATCAAGGCAAGCCTGCCCCTTGATATACTATTGTTTATTTAAAAGTTTTATATTCAGTGCTTCAACTATCTAAATGATCACCGCACGCTTCACAAGAAAAAGAAACAGAAGAGCCGAAAATAGTAGAAGACACAATGGAGTACTTGGGTACAAATTGCTTGCATCTACTGACAAAATTTCTCACTACTAGAGGAGAAGGTCTAAATATGGGCGAAGGTTTAAATATGGGTTTTGGAGTTATCAGCGCTCCCGGGTCCTGCAGCCTGGCAGAGCCTATTGGAGCTGGTTATCTGTCAAGGACAAAGGTTGCGGCGCCAATTCGCAAGAGAAAGTGGTGGTTAGTTTCGGCCTTGGACGCTGTTATAGAATTGCGAGCTCCGAAAACTTTTTGCAGGTATGTTTTAACTCAGCGTTTTCTGAATTCTCATCTGCTTTGTATAGGTTATGATATTAGCTGTACATAAAACAAATGTGGGCTTTTATAATGCCATGATTTGTTTGTGAAATATGTACCACAGAGAGCGAAAATAAATTGAAGAAGCAAAATAGCGTGATGGTCTAAATATGGGCTATGACATAAGGTCTAATGCTGAGATCACATTTTCAAATATTTGGATGTGTTTCTTAATTTCGATTTTTCCCATTTCGCGTGATTTTCAAAACAAAAGATTTATTCATAGATATGAATTTTATAATATTTTAGCGATAAATAACTGTTTTTTAAATTTTAATTGCTTTTTGTGATATTGCCACTAGTAGCCCATATTTAGACCACAATTTTGAAATACAACATTTTACCATTTTTTGGAAATTGCTTTCTTTTAAGAAAAATGGAGACCTTCTGTACTTTAGCATGCTATTACATTTAAGTATATATTTCATAGATATGCATTTTAAAGGCAGGTGCTTGATATATTAATTTTTTTCCTCCGAAAATGATAAAATAAAAAGGGAGGCCCGTATTTAGACCTTTTTCTCTAGTGTTGCCAAAAATGATTATAACTTTTCCACTTCACCTATAAAATCGCAATTTTCGAACCCATCAAGTGTTGTACAGTCACGGACACTTCTGCGTTGTAGCGATTCCATTGAAAGTAAATGAGGCCATTACAACCCAGACGTGTCCATGGCTGTACTTGACCTCTATGGTCGCAAACCACAGATTCGCATGAAGCCAATCAAAACTGCGAATTATCTTCTTCGAATTCTTTTCTTCTCCGAAGCTCACCGTCTGGAGGAGAAAAACTCACTCCGACATGAGGCATTAACTAATTTCTAGAAATTCATGTATGGGATAAATTGGCAACCAAAACCGTTATAAATATCTCGATCTATGAGGCTTCATAGGCCTCCCCGATGGCGCAGTGGTAGCGTCGTCGCCTTGTAATCAAGGGGTCCCGGTTTCGATATCTGGTGGAGGCTCACATTGGTTCGGATCTCACTTTAAACTGTAGATCCAGTCCCAATTAGCCTTATTGTGCACCTGGTGGACTTAAAATACCAACTCAATCAATCAATCAAAAATTAGACTTCATGATGAAGAAAAAATAAGCAAAAACCCCTCCACACCACCCAGCGGACTGTAAAAATATGATGTTAAAGCTCGGAAGGTTCATAACACATTTTGGTCAACGTTTAACATTACTGATGTTAAAATAACACAGTGAAAAGGTTGTAATCAACACCATTTTAACACCACTGAGGTTAAGTGTTGACCGAAATGTGGTGTGGACTTTCTGAAACCACTCTCTGTGTTGCTTTAACATGAATGTTTTTTCAGTGTACAGTCACCCGCAATAAAAATGGGACACCTATATCCTGAAATGCTCGCTTCCCTGCTTAGCGTTATATGTGTTGCCTAACTTTACGGCGGTGAGTTGATAGAACTTGCCATTGAAAATTTGCTATTAAAATCTCTTCATCGCCGTCGAGTTAGGCAACACACATAACGCTAAGCAGGGAAGCGAGTATCTCAGGATATACGTGTTCCATTTTTATTGCCTGTGACTGTACATGTTAAAAGTCATCGAACATCGAGATGCTAAACTATTGAAACACACTGTAGACATAAAATAGATAGGTAAGTCAAGTTTCGAGTAAATATAGTACCGAGCCATGAAGGCACATGTAGTGGATGTGGGGCTAGGGTCGCACACATCTCGGCTATTATAGAGGTCATGTGATCAGTACCGCGCTCCGGCCGCCTTTGCCCCCACTAATTTGCCCCCAGGTACGCATTTATTTGAGGCTGGGTGAACCCCGGAGCCGCAGGGATACGATCACTCACCCCGGGAATCGAAACCGGATCTCCTGCTTGGAAGTCAGATGACATACCGACCAGACAATTGTGGCTCCTTGGTTCCTTGTAGATATGTATAATTTATATAATACTAGCTGATTGCCCGGCGTTGCTCAGGTATTCATTTATCCCAATCTTGTATTAGACAGGAAAATTATGAATTCTAACTACAGTGCAAAATGTAACAAATTTTAAATGTTATCGTGAATATCACAAATTAACTTAGCGACTCCGAAAGCTATGGATTTAACACTAATGTAGGTCATATGTGGCATTTTATTTTCTACCCCCTCTCTCCCCCCATGCCGATAGGTGATGAACTTGAAGTTGAACCGTATTGGGAGTGTCACACTAATATAGGTCGTTTTCGCAACACCACCTGAATGTTAGACAACCCGAGAAACACTATCGTTGTGCGGATTGCCTAGAGGCACGGATGTCTGTTTGTGCGGAATTTAATATCGGTGGTTTTCGATTATTTTTACATGTCACCCCTTCCCACCCTACCCCTAGGGGTGTCTTACCCCCAAAGTATTCTTTCCAGATTGCAAGTGATACGTGTACCAAGTTTGGTTGAAATTGCTCCAGGCGTTCGAGAGTTATGCCGGAACAAACATATATACACATCCACCCACACACCTACACATATACATCCATTTTTATATATATAAAGAAGATCTACATTGTTCAAGAGTAAATTTCCCCCACTGGAACTTCTTCAAGCACACTGTTCCTACAACTTCTGGGATGAAGACACAAGATTATCTGGCGCCAATTGGGAACCTCTGGTTTCAAATCAGTGGGACTCGTACTGGGAGGTGGGATTTCCAAGTTGATTTTTGAACCGTACCCTCCATTGTACAACATGGCACATGTCTCAAATAGATTTTTCACGTAGTCATGAGCAACGTGCAACCGAACTGCTGGAGAAGATGACGCCGAGGAAAAAAACCAACTGCCCAGATCGTCGTGGGAGGATTCTATTAAGGGAACAATGGAAGCGTTTGCTTTTTCTTCTCTGTCGTGGGCTTAGACTCGGCGGGGTACTACAGCCAGAGAGCACTGTGACCTGGAGTAACCTGGATGACGCAAGAGTTATTGCACACTCAAGTCTGAACCTGGCTGCCCGAGGTAAAGGCCGAGGTAGACTGTGCAATTAGGGTTCGGAGGTAGAAGCAGCGGAAGATGGTTTCTTTCCACCGGAGGGTACACATAATGGATTGCGATTTTTAAAGCAGGATGGAGCTGCGTTTACTGCTCCGTGTAACCATAGGCGCAGTGGCGCAGGAACGCGGGGGATACAGGGGTACATTGTACCCACCAAATTTTTGAAGGGGTTACTGTACCCCCTAAATCCGTAAATAGAGTTGTACCCCCCCTTGGTAATTTGACAGCATGCGCAAGGTGCTACTGTTAAAAGAACCCATTTTCAGTTCGCCCAATAAAGTATATATTGTTTATAACTTATAGACATTATCTTCCTTACCACAGAAATTCAAACCATTTTTGTTTGTTATTCAATAAATATTCAATTCTTCTTCTATTTGACATTAAATTCCTTGCCAGGGCAGTTGTTTTATGCAAATCTTGGCGACACGTAAGCTAGATAATGAATACGTCCTGTTATATCTCAATTCTTTTACTATCTTTTACTTATTCATGTAATAACAACAATACAATATTAATTCATTTACATACTAAATTAATATTTTAATGTAATTAAATATAATTATTGTAATTATATTTATTATTATTATTATTGGAACACTTGTTTGGACCCCCCGAAATGTATTTCTAGGTGCAGTAGTGTGTGTGTTTATATATATGGGAATTTTGTACCCCCCAAATGAAAAATGTTCCTGCGCCACTGCATACGCGTACGCACGGGGGACCAACTGCTTCCCCTGATCATGGACGTCCGTAGATTTTTCCAGGGAGGGGCACGCAAGGTTTTTTCCGGCGGGGTAAGCGCGTTGCCATTTAAAAAAAAAAAAAAAACACTTGAGTTTGAAATTATCACGTTCCTGCAACCCCATTATAATAATTAATGTAAATTACTGTGAGTGAAATCAAATTATGTGTGTGGAATATATACAGGGTGGGCCAAAAGTCAGGTGACAGCATTGTCATAGGAGAGGCTGGTGTGTTGGAGGTCCACTTTGGCTACATATGATGTTTGGGGGGAGGAGAAAACCCAAGAACACATGTGACCGCCCCGGGCGCCATCTTGGAATCAGCCATCTTGAACGCAACTTAGGTTTCTTAAATGGAACCATAGGCATGTGGCATATCATTTCCAATTGCTTTTTCGTCAGGAGTTCAATGCCGCAAACTGTTTTGTACTATCGTGACCCTTTTCCTAATTATGGCCTGTTTTATCTATGAAGGTATCACCGACTGAATAATGGTGCTGACGACCGAAGAACGTGTGGAGATCATCCTCATGTGTGGAAATCGGAGCTCGCGTGTGGTGGCTGCAGCGTTTAATGCATTACACCCCGATAGGGAGCCCATTTCCCACAATGGTGTGGCCAAACTCATCAGCATATTCCGAAAGACGGGATCTGTGGCCGATAAAGCACGCAGTGGTCGCCCGAAAACGTCAACAGATGAGGCAACCACTGTCGCTGTCCTCGCATCCTTCTCCAAAAGCCCCCAACGTAGCACCAGACGTATTGCCCTTGAATCTGGAGTTAGCCGAACGTCCATACGGAGGATACTTGCCGTTAACAAGTGGCACCCATACAAAATTCAGATGCACCAGCATCTGACAGAGGGCGATCCTGATCGTCGGGTACAGTTTATCGAATGGGCGACGGAGGAACTGGAGACCAACCCGGATCTCCCCTTGCAAGTGTTGTTCTCCGATGAGGCACTTTTTTACGTAAACTGAGAAGTGAACAAACAAAACCACAGTTATTGGAGTGACAACAACCCACACTGAATTGATGCATCGCGGATCGTTGGTTCCGAGAAGGTTATGGTATGGTGTGGTATTTTTGGCACGATGATCATTGGCCCATTTTCATCTTCGGCACGCTGAACGCCTACCACTACCAATGACTGTTAGATGAGGAGATTTTTCCGTCGGTTTTGTCGGAGGACGGTTCATACAAAACGTTCTTCCAGCAGGATGGTGCTCCTCCCCACTACGGACATTGTGTACGGGACTACCTGGACCAGCAGTTCCCTGGGAAGTGGGTCGGGCGTCGGGGACCGGTAGAATGGCCCCCACGGCCACTGGACCTCATGCCTCTCGACTTCTACCTGTGGGGCCATCACAAGGCCATGGTTTACGCCGTGAAAATCCAGAATTTACAGCATCTGGTGCAGCGGATTGTGAATGCCTGTGCTGCTGTGCGTCCGGAGACATTGCTGGCTGTGCATGAGGACTGGAAGAGGCGTGTGGCACAAACCATTGTGCACGAGGGTGGTCATTTCGAGCATGTGTTGTGAGGAGACACAAAGAGGGAAATAATTAGGAAAAGGGTCACGATAGGACAAAACTGTTTGCGGCATTGAACTCCTGGCGAAAAGACAATTGGAAATCATATGTCACATGCCTATGTTTCCATTTAAGAAACCTAAGTTGCGTTCAAGATGGCGGATTCCAAGATGGCGCCCGGAGTGGTCACATGTGTCCTTGGGTTGGCCCCACCCCTCAAACATCACACGTGGCCAAAGTGGACCTCCAACACACCAGCCTTTCCTATGACAATGTTGTCACCTGACTTTTGGCCCACCCTGTACTTTTAGGTTGACATTCATTTGCCAAGGGGGAGGTGTGGCTATCCATGGCGCCCCCCCGCCTTCCGGACGTCCATACCCCTGTATACTTTGACCTAGAAATTTAGTTTAGAGGAATCTTATCGCAGCTTATATTAAACGATATTATACTCTGAAAGAAAATGAAATATTTTTAAGTCTATGAAAGTTACAAGCAATTACGGGGAAGGGGGGGGGGATTTTGCATTATTTCCTACGTGATTGAACTCTCCCAGTTCGTTCTCTAGCAAAATTCTTGTTATTAACACTCTCGCGTGCTTTATTCGTTAGTTATGATGCCTCTGTGTAGCTGCATTTAATGTATGTGTGTGTGTGTAATATACATACATTAATACACATTGTGTGTGTGTGTGTATACGTATATTTCTGTATACATACATACATACATACATACATATATATATATATATATATATATATATATATATATATATATATATATTCAGCCCGGCTCGGGAGTGGACATCATTCCACTCCCTGCCAGAAGCCTGTCAGTGAGATTGTATGGGGACCATAAACGTAACCTAGCTCTACCATCTGACCCCTAAAGCGTTCACAGTAACGATCCCCGTAGTATTAGTAATTGAAACCAGTGAACGCATCAATATATACACACACATTAATACACATTAAGTTTTAGGCGTATTGTATGTATATATATAACGCCTAATATTGCAATAAAGAGATTTTCGGTGGGTCCCATCAATACAATAAAACAGTGAGATGGAAAGGAATGAGGTTTTTCTTTCCCGACTGAAGTTTCATCAAGGTTTTTTAATTGAATGCAGCCTTGGTAGCTCGCTACATATTTGCAAATCTGGAAAGTGCTTCCATCTGTTGCTGAGTTTAGCGACCTCTGATCTGCATGACCACGACGCTTTTCGTGAAAGCTTGGTGCATCATCTTCAGCAAGGCGATCTGCATATGGTCAGTGTCCACCCACATGAGCAATGCAGCTGCAGCAACAGTAACTTCACTCATGAGCTCCCCACTTCGACTAAACACACATGTACCGAGTACGTTAGGCTCTTTCATTAGTAGCAGAAAACACATGCTGCCTATCTTTTCTTTTTTGTCCCTAACGTGCCTGGACGCTGGAACAATATTCGCAAGCGTGTGACCTTTGATGGCAGACTTCCTGGAAAACCGTGCCGTATTCCAGGAACGAACAAAGCAACAACGCCTATGCATTTTCGGACGTACCCAGACGGGAGGGTTCAGATGTGCAAAAACCTAACGGCGGGAAATGTCCTTGAAACAAAGAGACCCGAAGTTACCCGAGATGGCCCGAAGAAGTTCGAACGAGCGGGAGGGAAAGGCAAGCGCCAAGATTATGGGAACAAAAAGGGTAGTTTTAATTGAAAGTTTAAGAGATCCGCGGCGGAAGGGGGGAGGAAAGAGGTCATACCCTTCTTAAAACCATCACCTGTTCTTAGCGAACGTGGCGGGATCAAGGGAAGACAAATGAACGATTATGTATCCTCAGTTTCATGTGGGCGACGGGATTTTCCAAGGTAACAGTACTTGAGACTACACCGAGACTACGGTTCTTTATTACTTGGGACAATGTAAAGTGCCTACATATACAGGTGGGTCCAAACAAGGATGGTTGATTGATTGATAGATTAGGAACTTCAGCACATGGGCTATTCTTGCCCGTCACGCACTACGGGGATCAGGCCCGTACCCAGGGGAGGGGCCATGCCCCTCCCCCCTCGAGTCATGAAATTTTTAAATGTGAACCTATAAGAAGTTACGAAAATAACATCGGCGATTTTTCAAACTTGTAAAAATTTCAATTTTGTCCTTGTTAAAATGAATGTGTTTCTTGTGTAGATAGGCAGTCTGCGATATTGGGTACATTCAGTCCTACAACCACATTTCCTCTCCTGCACTGAGGCCTCTTAATGCTAAGCCATGTCTACCCAGACCCGGTGAAAATCTCTCTCTCTCTCTCTCTCTATCGGTTAACCATAGCCTGCTAGCCTTCGTAGCGGGCTATGGGTTATCTCACATTTAGAATTATTTATTGTAATAATAATTGCTAATGCGTATAATTTAATTCATAAATATATGATTTTCTAAACATACTGTAGAGTGATCGTGGCTGTTCAATGGTTCTGATATAACAAAATAAAGGAAATTTGAAAATATTTTTAATTTGCGAAAATTAGAACTATCCGAATACTTCTGACTAGTATCGGCGATTGCGTGCCAAAACTTGGGAAGGGGGGGGGGGGCAAGGACAGTAATTTTCTCTTGGTAGACAAGCATTAAGGCGAAGAGGGACAATTACGCACCAGGCATGCATTTATTCCAATATCGTCGGAATAAGCAATGCTACTAAAAAGATCTCCGCCAGAAATGAAGAGTATGAATTTCTCCCCATGTGGCAAGTGGAAGCGGTTTCCTAAGTTGATTATTAAGCCTTATACGATTTTTGAAAAATATGATGAATTAGTATTTACCGAATCCCATGTATTCCTTATGGGACATCAACTTCAACTTCAAGTTACGGCTCATCAAATGGGAGTTTCGACTTTTCCTACTGCTATGACATAGTTCTACGTGTCCTTTTCCCGTCCATGTACTTTTCTACGTCATCGGATGTTCGATATTCCCGAGAGAACGAATAAAATAATGGTCCCATAAGCCTAGTGCATTTCTCCTTGCCTCCTACGGCCATCCTGGCAGTGTTGCCAAACCTGATGTGCATAATAGAGCTAAATTTCACCATTAATATAGCTAAAGAGGACTTTCAAGGAGCTAGATTAACGAAGGCTGCATAAAGTGCCTACTAGGGTAATTTTAGTTGTCAGAGGGATAGGGGTGCTGCTATTACCGTTAGCTTTAAAGTGATGGCAATTTATTCTTTCTTAGTTTTCACCACATAGATTTAGCGGCATCACCCATCTCAATAATCCAATGATGTTAATATAAAATCGAAAATAAAGGATTCCCGGATAATAATATTGTCATCTTCACCTTAGCCACAGCGCTATATATAAAAATACATGGGGAGGAAACAAAAGGTGGGTGACGCAGCCTATAGCTATACGAATATCACGTCACGTGCAAAATGTACACTCATGGCAAAAGTTGGTATTTTTGGGCCGGAGCCAGTGGTGGCATCATGGTGGGGCAGAGGGCGGGTGCCACAGTTCACAGTCAAACGAGTGCACGAAAGAGCCAGATTTGGCTCCAAAAGAGCGAAGTTGGCAACAGTGATCAGCAGCTGCCCCAGCGAGAAAGACCAAGGGGAAATTGTCCCTCCTCGCCTTAAGAGGTCATAGTAAGGGGGCAAAAATGGCAAAAAAAAAAAGTAGGGGACAACTGCCCCCAGGTCCCTCCCAAATAGCCGCCACTGTATATATATATATATATATATATATATATATATATATATATATATATATATATATACACACACACACGGATCTGGCCCCTCCCTCAAAAAAATTCTGGGTACGGGCCTGACGGGGATATACCCCTTAAATAAACAAAAATTTAGGACAGGTCCTTGACAAGAAAAGAAAATATGTCTCTTTAAAACTTTCTAACTAACTTTTAAAACTAATTCATTCATTACTTAACAAGAACTAAAACTATAGAGGAAAGCCACTAAAACCGACACCATTTTGTTTTTTACTCTCGGGAGCAGAAGAAGAATTTTCCAAAGTAGAATACATCAATGTGAACATCAATTCTGTGCCCAAGTATAAGTTGTCTAACAATGTCTATTACACCACCATTTTGTTCCACAAAATAGTTTTTTTCACAAAAGGTACACTTATGCCATCTGAGGAAATGGGTTTCTAAACCGACATACCTGTTTAAATAAGGACTAAAATTACAAAGCAACACAAACAAATATTAGGTGCATTCAAATGAAAAGGTCCATTTCCTTGCAGAAACTTTATTACAGTAGTTGACTACACATATTCACCGTATGAGGTAAGACACTGGTCCCACTTTGAAACAAGGTTATGAATTCCTTGGTAGAAGAAGTCCTTGTGCTGGGAATGAAACCATTCCCTGACAGCTTTTGCAACTCAGGACTCGAGGCAAAGCGTCGTCCTCTGAGGTGTTTCTTCATAGGTCCGAAAATGTGAAAATCACATGGACTCAAGTCAGGACTGTAGGCAGGGTGGTCTAGCACTTCCAAATGGAATCATTGCAACATATCCTGTGTCTGTCTGGCTGTATGGGGACGAGCATTGTCCTGGAGTAAAATGATGCCTTTGCTGAGTTTTCCTCGACGCTTATTCTTGATTGATGTCCGTAGACGATGCAGTGTTTCGCCGTACGTGTTTGCGTTAATTGTGTGTCCCTCCGGAAGGAACTCCACTAGCAGTGGCCCTTGGTCATCGAAAAATACTGTCATCATAAGTTTGCCGACTATAGGTAGTGACTTGCTTTTCTTTGGTTTTGGTGATCCTGTATGCTTCCATTCCATACTGTCCCTCCTTGATTCTGGCTGGTAATACGGGCAGATGGATTCATCTCCAGCAATGATTTTGCTGATAAAGTCCTCACCTCCATTCCTGTATCGCATCAAATGAGCCAATGACATTCCCATTCTGCACATTTTTTGTTCCTCTGACAAATACTTTGGCACCCATTGTGCGCACACTTTCCTGTAAACCAGTCTGTGCCTCACAATGTCATGCACACTACCCAATGACACGTTCACTTGTTCGCTAATGGCTGCCAGGGTTATCCGTCTGTCTTCCTGAATAAGGTTGTCAATAGCAGTCACTGTCCAATCAGGAATGCGATTTTTCAACTGTCCAGGCCGAGCATCGTCCTTCAATGTGTTTCGTCCACCACGAAAACGCCTACACCATTTTCTCACTGTTTTGTCCGATACACATTTTTCATACACAACTTTCATTCTCCTATGAATGTCTGCTGGATGTACTCCTTCCGCATGAAGAAACCGAATGACACCCCGCTGTTCTTCCTTGGACACGTCCCTTAATGGCAGCTCCATTGTTCAGCACAGCGTTCCAGCTGGAGGGAAGAAAGTGAAGGTGATTAGATAACGGACACGTGCTACCTGGACACACTTGCGCATGCGCAGATGCCTCATTACTAAAACGTCACATATACCTGTGGGTATACAAAACACATGAAATTACTGTCTCGTATAAAACGCTTTTTTAGAAAATATGAAATGGACCTTTCCATTTGAATGAACTAAGTATATGTAAATGGTTTCTATTAGAGAATAAAGCAAATTCCTATAATCTTCATGAAAAAAATGTAATTTCTTTGTGATATTTAGCCCTCAATGGCAAGTCATTTACAGAAAACACAGACGAATGGGTCATGTACTCCACCTGCACATTAAACACGAGCCCAAAGATAGCACATGATAAGCATGAGGCGCGGATCTACGGGGAGGGCGATAGGAGCGATCGCCCCTCCCAACTGCCAGGAATTTGGATATACGAGGGACGTTCATTAAAGATTTCTCCTGAACCAGTTCCCATGGACGGAGATAAACGAAAATTGTTACAGACATTAGTCCTTCTCTACATAAGGACCACCAATGGCCACACACTTTTCCCATCGCTTTATGTACCCGTGGAGACCTTGTTTGTAGAAGTCTGCAGGTTGCTCCAGAAGTCATGACTTGATCTCAGAAATCAACGTTTCATCGTCGTGGAAGTGCGTCCCCTTCAGAAATGGTTGGGAAGGGTGGAAGTCTGATGGTGCGAGGTCTGGAGAGTACGGGGGATGAGGAAGGATTTCATATTCGCAGGACCGTGCTTCTGTCTGGGCAACATTCGAGTTGTGAACTGGAACGTTGTCTTGCAGGATGTGGACGCCTTTGGTCAACATGCCAAGCCTCTTGGGTTTGATGGCCTTCCGCAATTTCTGCAGCAGTGAAGCGTAGTACGTCGTGGTATTTGTGGTACCCTTCACCAGGAAATCCATCATAACTACTACTTTGCCCGCCGAGGGTTGGACACGGGCCTTCTTTGGTGATGGTGAGTCAGGATGCTTCCATTGCTTTGACTGGGCCTTGGTCTCTGGGTCATAGTGATGGATCCACGTTTCACCCTGGGTGATTAGTTTGTCAAAAAGTTCCTCCTGGTTTTCGTGGCACATGGTCAAATTAGCCTGGGAGCACGGGACTCGTTCCTGCATTTGGAAAGGTGTGAGTAGCCGAGGAACCCATCGGGCAGACACCTTCCGCATGTGCAAATGGTCATGGATGATTTTTTCGACAGACCCCACACTGATCTTGACATCTTGAGCTAGTTGGCGAACGGTTATGCGGCGATCCTCCAAGATGGCAGCTTTCACTTGCCCAATGGCATCTTCGTCAATGGTTGACTGGGGTCGCCCGGGAATGGGGTTGTTTCTACTGAAGTCCACCCAAGCTTGAACTGACAATGCCAGTGCTTCACTACGTCTGACGATGGGGCATCCTCTCCATGGGTCACTTTCATCTCATCAAACATTTCCTTTGGTGTGCGGCCTCTCAAGTAAAGAAACTTGATGACTGCTTGGTATTCCACTGGACCCATCACTACACCTTGCCTCAATTCAGTACGTGTAAGAGAAAAACTAAGAGGAGTTCAGAATTGCAAATTACCTCACTCCTATGCACATATGTATCATTACACATATACAATTTCAGTATTCTACATAAACTAGAACTAGGTCAGGGGAAATCTTTAATGAACGTTCTTCGTCCGTATTATTATGCTTAATACTTTTGAAGACTCAAATGTTCCTTCTTTTATCACCAAGTTTAACATACTCGACAATATTTTCTTTGAAGTTTGACGTAAATCCACTTTCGACTCATGATAGGCTAATTAGAACTGGACTTACAGTTAACATTTGGATCCGAACAACCCTGCAATATGCCTCAAAGCGGATCGACTGTGAAACCCCTAGAGAGAATAGGGTTTTGTTTTCTTTGTTTATTCACTTTATTCCTTGTATCTGTTCATTCAGTTTACTGTGACAATGGGAGGAATTATGATATATATTAACAACATACTCTAATTACCATTTATTCCAGCCAGAGGTCCAGGGTTCGAATCCCGGACAGAGATTTATTCTTTGTGAGTATCCTCCCATCAGTTTCATATATCATCACTCATCCATATCGTTGCGATTAGCCAAAAAGTGGCAGAAAAAAAGCTAAATAACAAGAATAAAATGAAATCAAACCATCTATTACAGCCCTGGAACTTTATTTTTGGAAAATTACTCTGTAATCAAATATGGATGCTAACGTGGTTCCTGTTTATAGTAGGATATATTGTTTATATAAACCAGTGCAATTGAGGTCAGGTACCCGAATGAAATTCGTCCCTCCCAACTATAACTGCTGGATCCGCCACTGATACGCATTATCCATTCTTCACCACTGGCATCTTCAGAATAAAGTCCTTCACCAAAATTCATTCATCATTTAGGGTGTCTTCTTCTCGCCCAACGGGTTAGGGAACTCAATTATTGACGTATGTCGGTTTAGGAAACGACGTCATCAATAAAAATAACCTCAAAAATTTACAAATGCCACATCTTCACAACTAAAAGAAATACATGTTCGAAATCGTTATTCTATCTACAAAAAACTGTGAAACTTTACTCATCCTTCCAGTATGAATAATATAGTGTTACGCACAGACAAACAAAAGCATTGAAATCACAGAAAACCGTCGCTTGTTTCACTGGTCGCACATTATCTTGGAAGCCTGAAGAATAGAGTTACCCTGTTACAGCAAAGTGTCAGTACTTCTCGCTTGTGAAATAGTGGTGTGTCGGTTTAGGAGCACTATGTCAGTTTTGGTGACTTTCCTCTACTATCTCTGAGGACTAATGTCTCC
The DNA here is from genome assembly GCF_977018435.1 of Lepisma saccharinum. NCBI lineage: Eukaryota > Metazoa > Arthropoda > Insecta > Zygentoma > Lepismatidae > Lepisma > Lepisma saccharinum. Next base: position 95,512,121 of record NC_139232.1, on the reverse strand, counting down.
TTACCTGGGTTAAAAGCTGAGGCTGAAAGGGGCCCTGAGCACACAGAAGGACAAACATAGGACAACATGAATCCACAAAAGTTATCCTAGCCGTTATGTCCAGGCACCAGAGCCTCGTTGGCCTGCAAGAAGCACTTACCGCGGTGTACTACACAGAAGTGAGTTTGACTTTTGAGTGCCTTAGCATCCCTTACACCCCAAGACGAAAATGGGTGAATGTGTTTCGATAGTGGATAGAAGCACAAGTGGCGGAAATTTCAGTACATTCAAATCAATGAGTTTTTATGCACATAATAGCATATTTAAGGCATGGGCGTCGCCAAAAAGTTTTGTAGGGGAGCCGCAGGCCTTGCCAGAAACAGTAAGATAATAAAAATTGTTATAAAATAACTGTTATTAACTAATACAAATAAACCAATTTCATTCCGAATAACCGAGATATAATTTTACCCGATCTACCACATGACTGATGGTCCAGCACAACTGATTTTCATTGGGTTTTTTCTTCATACAATTGGTGCATTGAAATGGATAGATATATTGTTGGTTATTAAGTTTTCGGCACCTCGATCAGAAAAGATTGTTAAAAATTAGGAGTTTATTAATGAAGTTTACATTCTGTGACCTGCGAAATAGAAATATCATTTTTGTAATTTAGAAAACGGTGAAGCTGAATTTTACACACAATTTATTCGATCTAACACACCTCTTTCACTTTCGTTATTCTGTTCGAATATCAACTAAATATTCGAGTTAAACTGGATATGACAAATTGAGATAATGTGTGAATGTTCTCAATTTAGCATGGAACAAAGCATAGTTTCCTTGCCTTAGTCAAGGATATAATCTTTTCGCCTTAGCATCCATAGAAGACACATAGTTAGAAACGGAGATGCCAAATTTAGCTCTTCTCCCCCCGTTACGAATTTTCAAGTTAACAATTTCAGTGTCTTAAAGTAACTGTAAAAGTAACTATTGATAACGTTTGCAAAAAGTAACTCTAATACAGTTACTACTTACTTTTAAAAGTAGCTAGTTACTCAAAAAGTAAAAGAACGTTAGAAGTAACTAGTTACTTCCAGAGACTGATACCGATCTGTATTTGAATAAAAGTGGGTTGATAGCCAGTGGCGTTGCAAAGGGGGGCGGGGGTTATACCCTTTCCCATTTGAATCAGCATCTCTAAAAGAAATAACTTTAAATGCTGGAAAATATGACAAAATAAAGGACAGACTACTAAAAAATAAAACATAACCAACCCCCTTTTGAAAATCCTTGGCACGCCGCTGCTGACAGTCCAACCAGAATTCGCGAAAGTAAAACTCATTGCAAAGACAAAGGCAAAAGTCGTTTCTAGCAAATCGCACCTGGAATCCGCCCTCATCCCCCCCCCCCCCTCTTTGGTGCTACTTTCAGTTACCTTAGCAACCAGCGACAGAGAGACTGCAAAACGAAAAAAAAGAGGCTAAAACAAACCGAGGAAAAGACAAGAGAGAGAGAGAGAGAGAGAGAGAGAACACCCGAAAGAAGACCAAAAAAAAATCGTCGACCTGTTCAGTCTCCGACAGAATAAGAAGGAAGCATGTGCTGTGCTGCATAGGTCGACTATAGTCGTCAGAGGGAGACCAAACAAACAAGAGAAGATCAATATCCGTATCGGTACGGTGCTGCCTCCCAGCGTGGGCTTCGTGAAACATGTGTGGGTTTGAAACTTGCCGGGTCTGTAACTTGTTCACAAAAGTTTTTTTAGGGGGAGGGCGGGGAGATTGGTCGGGGGAGGGGAAGGCGGCCCTGGATGTTCATGAAACTATCCGAGGCGAAATTAATGAAGTTGCACAAGGAACTTACGTCAACGTACGAGAGATAAGGGAACCCGCACTGGGATTACGAAAGGGTTCCTGTGACTATTTCAGGAACACTTCTTAGATTGTATGTATGCAAAGAGAGATTGTAAAAACAAAAAAAAACCACTATTAATTACATATATTGGGTCTCTCTCTGTACAATGTGGCAAAAGAACGACACATGGGCGTCGCCAGAAATTTTTGGAGGAGTCAAACTTCGTTGACATAAAATTGAGCGGTACAAATAATATTAAAATAATAATTTTAAACTAATAATAAACTGTTATTTCATTGCTGATTTATTATAAATTTATTCTATCCTTGAGGAGATTTCTACCAGATAAGGATTATCCATCATAACAGTTTTTCTTTAGATTAATAGTATTACACCTCTGTCCTCTCTTACTGGTGCAGGAAAGCATTGTTATCCTGTTTGGTTGTCAAGTTTTAAACCTCGTTAAAAATATCTGAAAATGAGAAGAAAATTTTAGCCGAATGGAGTATCCAAGGTACCTATCCAGTACAACCACATGCCCTATATTACCCCCCCCCCCAAAAAAAAGAACTATAATTCTGATGAATAACAAAATGCATGTCAAAAATCGTTTATGTCCAAAAATATTTTTTTTTGAAAATTAAAATATGCCATCAGAATGAAGGAGAAATTTAAAATATCTTTCCAACTACTTCACCGTGACAAATTCGTGGTTGGATAGTTACAATAGTTTAAAGTTCACCGTAACGAGAGCGGAATAAATTAGTGTGAAGGCAGAAGGGCGAACGGGAATATTTTGCAGGGGGTTAGGCGACATACAAAATGCATATTGGATCGATCATAGTGGGTAGGGGGCTTTTCGCAAGTAGCGCCAAATCAGTTATCAAACCTATTACCTGGGATTGGATAGAACAGAACTTCCCAAGGGTGTATTTCGAAAAGATGTTTGTATCAGGACTGTTGGAAATGTGCGATGTTTATCCCAGAGAGGCCTAACTTCTTGCCCACAAAAATACGAGTTTGTTACACGAGGAATGTTCAGAATCGTTTACAGTATAGAAAGAATCGGGGCGACGCACGTTCAGGGGAATAAAGAAAGATAAAAAGAGAGATGACAAAGAAAATAGAGAAAGGAAGAAAGAAAAAGAATTGTAAAGAAGGAGAAAAGAGAGAAGATTAAGGATAGATAAAGGTACATAGAGGGAAGGAAGAAGATTGATTGAACTGTTTTATTTGACTTCGCTTTTCTGCCACTTTTGGCGAATCGCGACGATGAGGATGAAAAGGCGACAAGATTAAATTGCTGAAAGGAAGATCACAAACACTTACACGACCCCGACAGAGAATTAAACTGGCTGTGGGTCCTGACGCCAGGAAAGAGAGGTGAACATTTGGTTGCCTTCCGAAATGGTCACCCCTTGCGGAGGCTACGCGCTCAATAACTATATAAAGTCGCAACAGGACTAACTTCGACATGGAAATTGATTTTACGTCTTGTATCTGTAAAATTTTCACTATCTTGCGCTAAATCAATAATTAAATAGAAACCTATCATTCACAATATCGATACTGTTCCTATTTGTTCGCACATCTATAGAATCTGCATACATGCTGGGATAATGTGAATATCGTAGATTTCACTTTTACTTTTCGTTAGACGACGGTTGAGGGTTCTAGACTGTAGGTCCAGTTCCGGATAGGCTTTCTGTGCATAACGTGGACTTCACGTTAAAAAAACAATACCTAAAAATACATCAATTTCATTCTTCTTCCTGATTGTGGGTGGCGCTTGTTTCGTTCACTCTTAAATCCAACCGAACGCATCCTCTTACCACTCCACTAGTTCATCTCATCAGCAAAACCGCTGTTTAAGAATGTCCCTGACTGTGTCGGCGATGCACGTTTACCCACAACAATGAAACACTGCCTACAGAAAATATTCCTCCTTTCTAGCTCCGCTTTCAGACCGAAGCGACATTCTGTCACTTGGAAACGAACCTTCACAAATAAATGCAACGCTTCGTACCGAAGTGAGAGGACAAGCAAGTCAGTCGGACTGGGCAGTTTCCTCAATATCATGCATCGTGTCGCCTCAGTCTGCTGGTCGCTCATGGACAGTGAGTGTTTTATTATTTTTATTATTATTATTATTATTATTATTATTATTATTTACAGACTGGAGATGCCCACCCCTGCGTCGCGTGGCACCTTGTCCCTTCAGTTTCAAAGCCCTCTGGAACATTGGCAGAGTCAAGGTACACACTGGAAGTATCAAATCTTTATTATTATTATCTTATTTGTATTTGTATTTAAACGGTTTGTTCATTCAATTTTGTGTATTTCGTACAGTTATACATATGTTGGATGTGTACAGAGTCCAATTTTACCCAAAATGTGTTTTGTCAATTTTTTGGGTCATTGAAGTGGCTTGCATAACTGCAAAATACGATATATGTTAGATCTTATATCTAACCTAACTTTCTGGACTCATGAGAGATACATAATATGAATTTTTATATGGAGCTGACTGCTCTATATGAGTCTTATTATGTATGTAATATTACATTGACAAAGGTTAGGTGGAAGAGCAGCCCCAGGCTAAATCTCGTCCAATTAAAAAATAAATAATAATAATTATTGTTATTTCAGGGGTAGAAAAGTACAGGGGGCCAAGTTCGCCTCAAAAGTTTCACCTGGCGCATGAATTTTCAAATTGTTATTTTTTTTAAAAAAATCGAGTTCGTTTGTGGAAATTTCCATTACTTTTCTTAAAAAAATAACGAGTACAGTATGCCTTTTAATTTTTGTGTGTTTTCTGTATCATGTGTCTCATTAAATCAAAATAATAAACATGTCATTGTAATTTCTGCAATGCTGCCAGCAGAATTTTAAAATCGGCAGTGATATGGACATATATTAGAATGTATTGCATAGTTACATGTGTATTTATGCTATTACTGGTAGAGCCTTCTTTAGGAGGCCACTCCAGTGCAAGAATAAATGACTTTTACTCCAATCTTGTATTAATTAATAAATTAAATGCTTTAAGATCGCATTTCAAAATGTGCAACTTTATCTTAGTTGAAGTCATGGCTATCAGTGGCGTATGCTGAGTCTAAGACCTGGACTAGCTCAGTATGACACCTGAATGGTCCTAGGCTCATTCTTGACGTTTTCAAGGAAGCCACGTTGCCTTCCCAACGGTAGTCACGTTGCAAACTTATAAAATTTCAGGTTGCCAACTCATAAGAATTCAGGTTGCCAACTCCTTAGAATTCGGATTGCCAACTCCTTAGAATTCGGATTGCCAACTCCTTAGAATTCGGATTGCCAACTCCTTAGAATTCGGGTTGCCAACTCCTAAGAATTCGGGTTGCCAACTCCTAAGAATTCGGGTTGCCAACTTCAGAATCGCCATTATCATTTTTTTTTTTTAAATCGGGTTAATTCACAGTTTCTAATCGATTTTTCTTCAGTATTTTACTTTCTAGGCTTCAGGCTTCGCAGATATCCTAGCTAGCCTGGAATATACGCTCCTGATGGCTTTGTCTGTGGTTTCCGAGTGTTACTCCAGCAATGTAAAACGTATACAGCATGAAAGGCGCGTTGAGTTACACCATATATGCTGAATGCACGGTGTTTACATTTGAAACAACTAAAATATTCTTCCATACGTGTACAGTAAACGTTGTAAAGTATGTATTTAAGCAGCGCCATTCCTTTGTACCTAAAACCATTTAATACGAAGCGATATTCCTTTCGGTTGAATAGTTATCGTCGTTTAAAAGTGTGAAGTGATACGTTGTTTACATCTCACGCGGCCGCCATTACAACTGCACTCGTGACCTAGAGTACGCATCTGATTGGTTACGCTACGAAAAATGATTCGGACCGAGCCTATCCTTGATAAATGTCATGAAATATGCCATAGCATCTGAAATGCCATAAAAAAATCACTTTAGCATTTCGGTCATGGCATAAATGTTATGAAAAGTACTAAGGAAAATGCTTTCGTCTAAAGCGGGCCTTAGCCCGTATTTGCAAACACATACACACACATACATAATGCAGGCTCTGAGAAAAAGGACCTGGCGCCTGAATTATTTAAAAATTTTCGTTTTTCTATATCTGGTTAATATCATGTGATCCTTAAAAAACAGAGTGCTCCTTGCATCGCACCAGGAATAATAAAAATACACGACCTTATTTGCTTAACTCTGCCTAGTTGAGGATTAGGGTTTATGAAATGTTATGCACCCAGATACACACACACACGCGCGTACAAATCAGCATCCAGACTTAAAATCACATCTTCCTCCTTCTCTTCCTAAGCTCTACGCTTCTAACACCATGAAATCGGTTGACGACGTGTTGCCCTTGACTACTGAAATACGATCAGATCATGGCTCTAGGTGGAACAAGTTATCTGGATGAAACTTTAAACCTTCTCCTCGTAAGCCTGTGTATTTTTACGCTGTGATCACCACAAGAGTTACAGCATGTTGAAACCCACGAAAGGTTGTAATGTTTCACAGCTAAGTTAAATACTGCTTGTTGAGCGTATTGCAAGTCCACGCATGACTCGCAAATGACATTATCGGTTGCTGTGGAAGCTTGTAATAAATTTGGCTAATCAACAGAGTACAAGATGAAATCAGCCTGACTTCTAAAAATACTGAACATTCAGTCCTCTTTCTGGAAACGGTGAAGTGGTGCTATGATACTCTTACTGAGTCAAGTTCTCTTTATGCACAGAAAGGTTAATCGGAACTGCACGTACAGTTTAAAGTAGAATCCGAACCACTATGTGCCTCCACCGAGTATAGAACCTGGGACTCCTTGATTACAAGCCGATGACGTTATCACTGCGCCATCGGCGAAGCGATACTCTTACTGTGCTAGCGAGTAAAATAGCATAAGTTATCCGATGTTAGCTTGTTTGAGTTTTTCTTATGCGGTGCAAATCTTAATCAAGCATCAAAATTATTATACATGAACTAATTAGATGAAACTATCTCTGCCGTGTATATCTACAGGTCATCTACCAAACCACACATACAATTTTCAATTTGAATATTGTGGTGTTTGTCCAATTTTCATGTAGTTATGAAGTTAATGCTAAATGTTTACTAAATCAATGGGGTGGGTTTGGTCCTGTTAAACCACCCTTCCCTAAAATATGGCCTTATTCGTAGCAAAAATTGGAAACCTTTCAAATTAGGCGGGGGGAGGGGATCTGGCAGCTCCAAGCCTTAATTTTGTGTAATACACATAGTTTTATGAGTTCCAATTTTGCCCTTGCACAATCAGGAGACATTTAACATTGCTGTGGAATTATTGAAACACACAACAAAATTCCATCAACTTACACTTTTGACTGAAAGGCATTTTTCCATACTGTACTACTCCCTAATTTCTTCGTTATTTGATCAACTTCTCCTCTCATATATACCCAGTGAATAACTTTACACCAGACAAAAATACTCCCCAATAATCTTCAGCGCAAAGTTTTCGTAAGTGACAAACTTCGGCACTTTATATCAAGAGAACGCCTTTTAGCTCTGTTTGGCAAGCGTCGCTTCTATCACAACTTTTATCAAGCTACTCGTGGGAAAACTGTGCTCCCCTGACTTAAACCAATCTTAATAATTAGCAGTCGGACAAAGCTTTGAAATCCGCAATTAGAAGAAAAATAACAAGAAAACATATCCACTTTAACGTTCAGAGCTTTGCCGTTGTTTTCATGTTTGCTTCCCTTGGGAACACATCGTCTTTGTAAAACTTGATAAAGCAAGTCAACCAAACTGCAACCTAATTGGGAGTGTTCATATCACTAGAATCTGTTCCCTCCTCTTTTGACTGTTTATGAAAACGAACGAGCAAATTCTTAGTGCGATCAAAATTTGAACAAACGCATTCATAAATCATGTGAAGAATTGAAACAAACTTGTACCTCTGTGCCAGATTAAATATACGTTACGATATAAAGCTTATGACCAGGTTTCATCACAACATAATACTTGAAAGAAGTAATATTTAGTCTTCCTTCCTTTAATGAATAATACAGTACATAACAAAACATATCAACTCGACTCGACTCAGCATTGCAAGCTACGTACTTCTTTTAAAAGTTCAAGGTTAACATTGAACCCTGTTGAATGCCCATATACAACAGATATTTGCATTTTGTTAAAAATTATGTTAAGAGATAGTATCAATAATTTTATTGGGATATTGCTGTTTACCGTTAGTTGGCATTAACTTCGCAGGATCGTAAATACAGAGCATTCCCTGAACGAAAATTTATATTTAAGTTATTAATGTTATTCAACTTTAAAATATAAATGTTATTGATTTTTTACTTACCACACTTTGAAGAACGTAGCATTCCTTTGTTAAAGTTATATCTGTCCATTTACTAATGTTTTGTTAATATAAAAACTTATTTTTAAAATTTGTTTTACAGCATTATTCGTCGCTGAAATATGCGGAGACATGTCAGGACTTGCAAAAATCTTCACTTCGTTACCCACAATCCCTTCTAAACAAGACGGATACATAGAGGTGAGTCGGCAACTGGTAGTGCACAGGCATTGGTTGCCGGGATATATCGAACAGTTTTCCATCCCAGAAAAATAACGTCCAGGGTTATTTTGCTAAATAACTGTTACATTTGCGATATGCAAAAATTAGGTACTCTGTATTTCTATGCTCCTGACAACCCAGGAGATTAGCAAAAATACCCTTAGCTTGTAAATTTTAATAAAACTGACCTCTTGCCCCCCACTAAGTTACGCCTATGGTTCCCTCGGATTGTCGGAACTGATATTGCACATACTCTACATTTCGAGACACGCAGAAGGAGACGAGACCGAGATTATGCCAAACCTTGTCTCGTCACAAAACCACCCCTTCTATTTTGTCTGGATGCAAATTTTCCAGCAAGCAAGTCTGTGACCACATTTATTTTGGATTCCGGCCAACGAATTAAAGCCATAAAGTTTGGAGATTTCAGAAAAGACCGCACTGAAAGAAACTTCTTGACCCCCTCCTCCCTCTCTCGTTTCCGTCCCAATTCCCATAAAAAAAACAAGGAACAAACGAAAGAAAGAGAAAAAATACATATCGTCCGCCTACTCCGGAAAGTCGAAAGAGCGCCGTCGTCTGGCCAGCAGAATATGTGGAAGGTAGTTTCGTCGTCTGCCCGCCAGAGGTCTCACTAGGTGGTGCTGCCGTCTTGACTCAATCAATAACGGACGTGTAGCGTAGACAGAAGACACACCGTAGGGTGTGGTCCGATTTTCATCTGTTCTCGTCAAAACTGGAAAGAGCAGCGTGCATGGTGCACGGCTAATCTTGGAACTTCTACAATTCCAAGGCTGGATTTCGATCATCTCGCTTAAAATAATATTTTTCTGCAGCCTAAACTTAAGAAATCCTGGGCTGCAATTAAACAAAGCACCATGAAAAAAGAAGAACATCACAGCGCACTATTGCTATTAATTGACCAGTGGCGTACCCTAAGGAGGGGATCGGAGCTGGAGCTCCCTAGGCCCTGCGCAAGGATAGTTGCAGAGGAGAAATGTTAGAATTTTGTGTTCTTTGCATTTATCCTAATTTAAATCGCTTTTCTGCCACTTTTGGGTCATCGCGACGATGAGGATGGATTGATAAGATGAAACTGATGCCAAAACCATACTTCATTCTGAAAGCTTCCGCGGCGAGATCGTGAGTCTACCACTGGACATGGTTCGCCACAGACTAGGATTAAAATTACAGTGCAGTCTGAAACTGTAAAGTTGACCTGTTTATCACATCTATTATTAAATTTCAGATTACTCAATTTTGCACAAAAAAACAGAGTACACTGCCCAAAAATAAAAATAAATCATGGGTGTCTAGACTTTTCATATGCAGGACTAGTTAAACCGACTGACCTAATTGTAGCAGGCCAATTCTATTCTACGTACTTATAAGATATTACCTGGACGAAACGAACAAAAGAAATGTTTGAGCACAAATGCATTAATTGGGACTAGACTTACTAGACACTTAAATAAGTCGATATCGAAAATCGAATCCATTATTGCTTAATTACAAGGCTACGTTAACTGTTTACGTAATGGAACAAAGAGTGTTCTAGATTCTAAGGTCAAATATTTCCAAAGTTTGCGACAGTTTCTCCTGAGAAAACGAAATATAAAGTTCGTATGTTTTGCAGAAAATCACTGACAATTACATAACCTAGAATTACTTCTATTTCACAAAAATCTATTAATGCCATCATATTATGATCAAAGGGTCCTGGATTCGTTTCCAGATGGAGTTACATTGTACAGTGGTCCGTATAATTTGAAGGTTCAGTCTCAGTTACTATATCTGACCACAAGCTGAGCTTAAAACGAATCCCTGTAATTATTATTTTGAAGCGAATATTACACAGTAATATCTACAAAAATAAGCACAGTACATTTTCAGTGTTACGTCTGGTGAGCTTGTAGCATATTCTGTGACTTTCCTAAGAAATAAATCTATACTCTATCCCGGGAATGTCTGGAGCAAGCCCTCGCAATAAGGGGAGAGAGCGAGCGGGCGTAGCGCTGCTGGTAGCTGCAGTCGCTCTTCCACCTCCACGGGATCCTGTTCCCTCGCACGTGTTCATTGGTCGAGCCCTCTTGCGCAGATTTGCTCCATAGATTCCTGAGACAAAGTATAGATCAGTCTATGGGGCAAGTGATGGCTTTGGTGGAGTTCTGAAAGGAGATGCAGCAAAGGTCCGTCTGAAACTTCCCCATGATAAGCAGATGCAAACCTCTCGGCTTTTGGACTGAAGAGTTAGTTAGCCTGCTGCTTCGTAACATACATATGAAGCTGTGTATGCCAAAGCTAATATAAGGCACTGGCTGCAAGATTCATAGAGATCAATGTTACGGGCATTCAGCAGTAGAGTACTGCATTGGACCTCTTTCGCTCGCTAGTACTCTTTCGAGTCACCCAGAATCGAGCGCGCAACTTTCGAGCGTATTATTTTAATCGTAGACACATGCAATGTCAAATATCCTCCTTGGTCGTTTCAGCCCACAATCATCTATTTCATTTCCATACTTCACTGTATTGGTAAGATAAACTAAACTATATTTTATCATAGAGATGATGACTATGTTGACTAAAGTTTCAATTTCACTGCATCTTACACTCCACGATTCATATTTGAGGGTCCACTACCACGGACAAATAACGGTTATACTTGTACTACTCGGCTTCGAGCGTATATCGCTGTTCAAGCGTTATTCGCTCGAACGAAGAAGCTCTCAATTCCGTACGCTATCTAGCGTCGTCCGTGAGAACTACTTGGCGCTAGAGCGAAATCCTCTGTCTGCAGCACTTTATCCAGCAGGCACATGCTCTGATCCCACTGTCACGGGAGCCAGTCCTCATGAAGACGCTTTCCGATTCAATGGCAAGTCAGGACTGCGTCACGAGAGAACCTGACGTGAATCTCCGTATGTGATACATAACCTACAGCACCTGCTCAACAATAAGAAGATACGACATATGCCACTTGTTAATCTTAACAACAATATACATGAGTGGTGATTCATACCGGCACTATTCACAATCTAACACGTCTATTATGCAGCACAGCCATATGTACAACAATTTCAAATTGTGCTTCGAAGCAATTGTTGGATTTCTTCGGTCAACATTGTATATATCTACTTTAAGTAATGATGAATATTGTTATGTCAAACAACATAGACGATTTAACATTGCCATAAAGCTAATATTATTTCAGTGGTTTAAGTAGTAGAAAATACTACAACACAAAGATGGCAATGGTTCCTAATACTTTCTCTCTTGAATGATAAATCCTTCATAATATGATATGATGTTTACTTATATTTCTAGTTTCCTTGTTCACAGGTACACACAACGGCAAAATAATTTTCATTGAGTTCGTTTCCCACTCTAATAATGAATTGAAATAAAAAAATGCTTCGAATCAACAGAATTTCATTCCTTAAAACAACAGAAGGTGTAAAATAAAAAAGTAATGAAAATTGCGATGGGCAACTTGCTTACTATTATTTTTGCCTTTGGCTGTACAATATATACCCCACTTGATCTTACGATGAGACCACAAGTTGGTATTGGCAGATTACGTCCGCAGTGAGAGCATACGTGTACTATAGCCGGCCTTCTTAGAGCCACGTGCATTTTGCATGAGATATTTTAACATTATACAGGGTTATTACAAATGATTGGAGCGGTTTCATAAGTTTGCTGTAGCTATAATATTTGACATATAGCCATGAAATTTTACAGTAATGTACAGGGTGTACCAAAAGTTCCATCCCCCTCTTTGAATTGTAGACAAACCTGCAAAATGTTATTTTAACAGCATGCGTACGATGAGAGGATGGTATACCATTAAATCAGACCAATGGCCACCATTTACTCTGTGTGCACACCGCGATTTTCATGGCACAGCATTATTCGCCTCCCGGTGCGATGTGAAATCCTCCGTAATTTGGCTGGCGTGAAGGAAGCAATCGCACTGCGAACAGCTTCTTGAAGTTCCTCAGTTGTCTGATAACGATTATGGGCGACTTTCTGTTTGATGTGCCCCCATAGCGCATTATCACAAGATGTCAGATTTGGACTTCGGGGTGGCCATTTTAAAGGTGCTGGTAAATTTGGCGATCCTCGTCCAATCAGTTTGTCTCTGAATACATCATTGAGGAAGTCTCTTAAAATGGCCACCCCGAAATCCAGGACTGACATCTTATGTTACGGAGGATTTCACATCGCACCTTGAGGCAAATAATACTGTGCCATGAAAATGGCGGTGTGCACGCAGATCCTCTGGAGTGGATAGTGGTCATTGGTCTGATTTAATGGTATCCTCTCATCATACGCATGCTGTTAAAATAACATTTTGCATGTTTGTCTACAATTCAAAAGGGGGGGGGGGTAAAGGGACTTTTGGTACACCCTGTAGAATAACTCAAAACGTTTTCTTCTCTTGCAGGCGTGTTTCGGATTTCTGTCGGGAGAGCGCAGCACTGAGCAGTGAGTAAAGATGGCGACAGGCGCTGAGAAAGCTTATGCTGGGCTGGAATTTCATGCATATCCGTCAGTCAAAACAGTGCAAATATTTCCACTTCAATTTTTTTTAAATAAAAATTTGTGCGCAAACTAAATTGAATTGACAGTGGTGCCCGTCCGTCAAACTTCAAATTTGGATGCGGAAAACAACGCGTTTCACAGGTTAGATCTTTGATATAGAAACTCAAACCCGAGCGAAAGTTAGTTCATCTTTCATCTGGCTCCAACTCGAGGAAGACCGAATCGTTAAAATTCAAATTTGGAGGCTGCACGGGTGACAGTCCCATTCTTAGCGGCTTTGATTTCTCACCAGTACTTCCCAGAAATCATTTCCTTTTATCGTTGGTGAACACTGAACGTAAGGTGATATTTGCATGTGGTTGCAAGTCGCAAACTTCAGGAGCACCTCTCGCGTCCGGTTGACGCCAGGGGCCCGCTACCGAGTCGCGATTTAGAAACTACTCTTTCCCATTTCCAGGGGCGCCGACTTGTGAAAATTATTGGAGGGGCTCTGATCACTGAAATAAATTAATGAATGACTCTCTCTCTCCCTTTTTTTAAGTTTTGGCCTCAGTGTTCGGAATCTCATAAAAGCCCATGAATTCCTCAAAAATATCAAAATTTTTATTCACAGTTCGAATGCAGAATATTAATTGTCCACGGATGGATATGTCACAAGTTTCGTCAACCATAATAGCAAAATATTCCCGACTTTTAATATCTGCTACCACGGAGCGCAAAACAGATCTCCCTCATATATCAATGATCTCGTTCTGAATGTCATGTTAGAGCCATTTGTAGCCCATCGTCTACAAATGCACATCGTCTTTCGAAACTCTTTTTAGTAAAATGTTAACAATACTCATAATTACATACTTAGTATATAGTAATAAGTCATGTATTTTGCTGTCTCTGGTCATAGCCCCCCCCCCCAAAGCTGATGGTCTAGAACATTTCAAATGTGTATTTAAAGTTAAGTTCATGTGGCACAATTCAGAGTAAACTTTACAAGAGAAGCAAAATAATACATTATATCCTCTTAAGCAAAATTATTTTGAGGGCTCTGCCCCCACATCGTTAACATTGGGGGGCTCAAGCCCCCCCCCCCCCAAGCCCCATGGGTTCGGCGCCTATGCCCATTTATCCAGATTATTGAATTCATCACAATAATTTTGGGGATCATAAAACTTCACTTCCACCACCTTGGCCCAGCTTCCTTAAAAAATTTCCGATTTTTTCTTCAGTGCTTCCAGAAGGGATCATATTACAATTTAAGAAGATTATTTCCAAGTTGGGTAGCCGCATACAGTAGTACGTAAAACGTAAGTTGAAACATTCTGGAAAAACGCAAATTTTCGTTAAATGTGCAGGTCTCTTACCATAGGCGGAGTTCTGGAGGGGCCAGGTGTGGCCAGGCCCCCTCCAACTTGAAAAATACTAAAAAAAAATAACACATGATTAAGTTCAGTTACTACATTTTTGTTATAAACCATACCGTTATGAAGCCATACCGCAAATCTTGACGTTTGGCATGATGGCATGTGCGGTAATTGCGCCGCAATAGCGGGTCTTAGACGATTTGATTGATGTGTACAGTTTGAAGAAAGAAAAACGTAAAATGACTTTGTGTTGAGTCAGCAGTTACTGCTGAGGCATCAAAAGAAATTTTCAATTTAATTTTTCTAAAATTTCTGAAGCTTACTATTGCACCGTAACTTTTTTAAAGTAATATGAGTACTGTATCAATAAAAAATTAATGAAATGCAATATGCAATAAACGTACTGTTTTGCTTCTTTTGAAACTGACAACCAATGTACTAATTAATATTTGTTTACTTAAGCGAGGATATTTAACATTTTCAAATCTAAAAAGCCTAAAACTCAGTGTCTTTAAGGAAGGCCTCCGGACCCCTTATACACTAGGGAATATTCAATACCTGAGGGATATTGAATATCCCCTAGTTTAAAATATCATATGCTTCTCCCAGAGTCTGCCCCCCCCCCCCCAAAGCAAAAGCTCAAACTCCGCCCGTGTCTCTTACAAAAAACTATATTTCTAAAACTTTTTGCACGTTAGATAATATAAAATACAGGAATATTTATATAGAAATGTAAGAGAAATATTTGTGTTACCAATTTATATCTTGGGGGAGGGGGAGGTGCCTTGCCATCACTCCGTTAGTTGGCACAATGTATGTTCCATGGTAAAAAAAATACATTTGTGTTGTACATATTTTTCGTCTTTTCTCTTCACGTTCTATCGTAAAAATAATAATAAAAATACAATGTTCTGCATGGTGATACAGTCGGTAGGGCATCTTGACTGCCATGAGGAATATCCGGATTCGATACCCGGGGTGAATAACCTCAGGTGTGGAATGTTCCCATGAATGTGTCCCCTGCATAAGTGGTTCTGGTGTTCAGCCAGCCTCTCATCAATGGGAACCAGGGAAGAAGAGGGATAAAGGTGACCGGAGGGGGTGTGTTTGCTGATTACATTAATTCTATGGCCGAGGATGAGAACATGTGGAGCCCTACGTCCACAAGCATGTGCCTATTGGCACGGTGCTATACACGGAGAGCTATGTTATTATTACACGAGATGCCTGTATGTAACGGTGCGGATCGTACAACACTTGAGCAGCCTTGTGTTCTAACGTCACGGGAGAAAGCTTTTTAATTTTAGGCTAAATGCCTACGTTGTTGGGTTAGGCAAGCTGTGCTTCGTTCTCTTAGCCTAAATAATATTTTTTCATTGTATTTATGCTAATGGAACCTAACCTAGAAGGCCTAACCTAACCTCGTAGGCATTCCTCGTCTGACGTCAGAACACAAGGTGGCAAAACTGTTGTGCGAAGAAGCAGGCCCGTATGTAACTCCAAAACAGATAGTTAGTAAGAGAAGACCCCTCCCGAAATAAATTTGTAGTTACATGACTGTATGCAAAGTATATTTGGTATCCTAGAAGAGTTTGTTTTAAGTCCACTTTATGCACAGATAGGCTAATCGGGAATGGACCTATAGTTTAAAGTGGGATCCGAACCACTTTGCTTGTTTTCATTTGATTTCCTTGTATTTTAATTCATTTTTCTGCTTGGCTAATTGCGAAAATGAGGATAAGTGATGATATGATGAAACTGATGAAGGGTCACCTAGAAAGAACACCCATACCCAGGCCGGGATTCGAACTCGGGACCCCTGGCGTCGTAGCGCGTGCTGTACTAACCACTCCGCCACATCAGGTGGGCCCGGTATTCTGACAAAAACAATACATATGATATCTGATCGAACATTACAGCATGTTTTATTGATTGCCGCTTGCTACCGTTTTGCTCAGATGGAAGAAACAGCAAGATCTCGAAATGTACATCAACCCCTTCAAATCACTGGTCATTCTACAGTTGTAGCTTTACATTCAGATTGGGTTATGGCAAGGGTGGTAAACACTCCTATGCGATTCCCCCCCGGTTCCATAATCGCCTTCCATTTCTCCACGTTCGAAATTCCTTTCACTGGAACGGGCTGGACAATTCCGGTCGCCCCCTTATTTGAAACGAGGTCCGTAGCTGGAAAGGCCTAAATGGCCCTTGGAAGAGAGGTGTACGGGTAGGTGTTGCGTTCTTCAAACGACAAATGGTTAGTTCTTCCAGTTACGTTTTGCAACTTCTCCTGGTGACTAAGTGTGTAATGGCTGTGCTGGAATGAAGAATGTGAGAAAAGTAGCGGCGAGAAGTTCCAGGGAGCAGAAAGAAAGAACACAAAGTGGCTGGAGAAGTTTTGGAAAAAGGCGAGAGGGGAAGGCAGTGTAAGGATTTGGTTGAAAGTGAAATATGGTGCTTGATTGTATTCTCAATACCCCTGAACCCCTCTCTCTTTGCTCAAACCAGTCCACGGCAACCCCCATTCCTCCTCTTTATGCTGGAAAGCTTCTCGTCTTGTATTCCAGTCCTGGAAGCTGCTGGAGTCGGTCTTCCAGTAGGGGGAAGAAGAAGAAGCCGCTCCTGGACAAATCGAGTGTGCATAAGAATCTGAACCCGAGACTTTTGAATCGGAGGCCGTTGGTATTACTGGCCAACCGTGCGCTTTAAGAAAGAAAAAAAAAAGCATGGAAGATTCTTGTCTTCAAGCATTTATGTGGACGTCCGTTAAGAAACACGCAGAAAGACTACACCTGGTAGTCGTTGTGTGTCCCTCTAAGAATTACAACGATACGATCTCCGCTTCTTCTGGTGTAGCTATGAACCCAGTCTCACCTTCTCCTCCTTCGCTGTTTTGATAAATGGGGACCTGAAGGTTGTCACGTTTGAGCGCCATTGTAATGTGCCTCTCAGTCTTTCAACCTTCATTATTTATTTCAACATCTCTCACAACATAAGTTAGAAAAATGGACATGTTGATGTGCAATGGACTGCATATTCCCCAACGGAATTCTCTGAAAGAGGCCACAGATTAGAACCGAAAAAAAAAGGCAAACGGACGGTTTCATTCGAGCCGTTCATTCAGGATTGTCGCACGGGGATACGGTTCGAGCTGTAAAAATTAACTGCAGAAATCGCCACACCCATGTTAGTTCATTTGAGCTTTTCCCGCGGTCTTCGTCTTAGTATAGCGACCAAAGGGTAATTCCATTATTGCAACCCTCCAATCAATAGTGTATCATTTTGATTGAATTTTGATATGATTTATGTTACTTAGCGTCGCCTTTTTCGCGACGATGAGGATGGTATGATGAAACTGACAAACTCACAAAGAACACACATGTCCTAGACCGGGATGAGAACCCGGGGCCTCTGGCGTCGTAGCAAGCTCACCTCAATTAGTACCCCGGCAGTTTGTTTCTTTATACAGCATATTTGGAGAAGAAAGATGCAATTCA
This sequence comes from Lepisma saccharinum, assembly GCF_977018435.1. Taxonomy (NCBI): domain Eukaryota; kingdom Metazoa; phylum Arthropoda; class Insecta; order Zygentoma; family Lepismatidae; genus Lepisma; species Lepisma saccharinum. Next base: position 95,494,297 of record NC_139232.1, on the reverse strand, counting down.
ACTTACAAGTGCATCAATATACGCTGTATAGATACAATTCAAGGATTTATAGATACAATTCAACTTACAAGTGTGTCAATATACGCTGTATAGATACAATTCAACTTCAAAGTGTATCTACGCTGTATAGATACAATTCAACTTACAAGTGTATCAATGTACGCTGTATAGATACAATTCAACTTACAAGTGTATCAATGTACGCTGTATAGATACAATTCAACTTACAAGTGTATCAATATACGCTGTATAGATACAATTCAATTTACAAGTGTATCAATGTACGCTGTATAGATACAATTCAACTTGCAAGTGTATCAATATACGCTGTATAAAACACATCTTATTACTAACTTCGTTGACCCTGTACTAACCACTCCGCCAGTGATGTCGGCCCACAGTGGTGGAATCAGAGTCTGGTATCATTGATATTTATATGTATCAAGAGACCTGGATCATATATAAGTGTTTGCAGTGTACCATAAGCCAGACAACATCCACAATGGTACCCAATACACTGATTTGGAAAAAAAAACTTTGAAAATGTTATCAATTTAATTATAAATTTTGTACTTTTCCGAAGATTTGTGTGTGTGTGTGTGTGTGTGTGTGTGTGTATTTCATACATACCTCAGTCAGCAGTCCTCCCTCCCGTAGCAATATTTTGACATTTTCGTAACATCGGAAAAATACATCAAAACTAATACGAGTGCTAGGGCGCCACTGGTGTGTCCTGCCGAGTACAGGGCCTGGTTAAAAAAGGGAGAGAGGGGCGTCATCTATTTTGTGAAAGCTTCATTGAGGGGTACCATGATTGATTGATTGAGTTGGTGTTTTAGATCCACTTTATGCACAGTAGGGCTAATCGGGACTGGACCTACAGTTTAAGGTGGGATCCGAACCACTATGTGCCTCCACCGGGTATCGAACCCGGGACCCCTTGATTACAAGGCGACGACGCTACCACTGCGGCATCAGGGAGGCCCTGAGGGGTACCATGAATTCTTGAATATAGTTACATTAAAGCTCAATCCTTTTCATTGACTTGAAATGAAATCATTTTTACATGTATTTTAAAATCAATTTTACAATAAACATACATGACATTATGTATGTGTGTGTGTTCATTCCCTATCGTAAACAATTCTTACAGGCAGTACTTGAAGTGAAGGGGTGCCGGAGAGGAGTTAACCATTAGTTACACTTTAAAACATATGCAACTGAGTTGCCAACAAAACTGGTGTTACACAGAACCTAATAGTGTGTTAAAGGTCTCCATACTTGGTGTGGTTTAACAGCAAATGGTGTTACATGACAGCAGAGATGGTGCTAAACAACAACTGTGCATTAGCACCAAAAGGAGCGTCCCATTGCCACCACTGTGGGTGGTAACGGTGATATTTGTGTGTGTAGGACAATTTACATAATGCACCCTCCTTGGGATGGAAGGTGCTTTGCTACCATGTGAACCATAGAAGCAACACCCCCGCCCCCCACACACACAAAGTTCAAACAAATATCCCTCCACCTAGCAATTTCCACTTCAAGGGCACAGGTAAATATTGTACAGGGTAATTCGAAATGAATGGTACAAAAACAAAACCATACCTGTGACTGCTGTAATGAATTTCATTCACAATTATCGACATAACATGATAGTTTACCTTTCCAGTTTTCATCTGGCAACACTGAAACAAAACAAGCTTGCCATCAAAAATGGCTATAAGAAATGGCTTATTGTGTGCTAGAATACGCAAAAACTTCATCGGTAACAGTAGAAATGTCCGTAGAAACGTGTAGTTTGTGTGTTACATCGATAATTGTGCATTTATTACAGCAGTCACAGGCATGGTTTCTTTTTGTACCATTCATTTTGAATTGCCCTGTATATTCTTGATAAGGATAGTGAGTGGATACAATAATTAACAGAGTTTCAACAACTAGCAAGAAACTCCAAAGCTCCCAGGTACTATTGAAAAGGGTACTTGTTGCATAGTGCTGCCCTCACGATATCTTCCAGGGGTTCTTCCCCCCACCCTCTTCCACCTCTTCCTTCCAGTCTTTATGTAGTTCCAGCTCTGTGTATTTAACACGTTCTCCCTCCAGGAGCAGTAGCTGAGGCCCAAGCATGAGGCTGGACGTTGCCGGAGAAGAGGGGGGGAGGGGACCGGCCAGTATCATTTATGTAAATGGCAGACGAAAAAAAAAAGGTGTCCAAGCCGAGCGTTGGTTTTGGATACAGTTATAGGACTAGCTTTTAATTTGTTTTAATGCTCTCTTGTGTTCAATTCCGATATCACACTGCCTATTATTTTTTCAATTATGATTTACACAATATAATTTACACAAAAATCCCTGGGCATTGCACTGGATATGTTTCGAAAACGAATGGAAAATAATTCGCCTAAGGTAATTATGTGCATACGCCCACTTTAAAATCTACACCAACGTCGTTCACGATTATGATGAGGATGAGTGATGACATGATGAAATTGATGAAGGAACACTCACAAAGAACACCCGTACCCAGGCTGGGATTCGAACCGTCCACGACTCCTGAAGATGTAACACGCTGCGTCACGGAGATCGACCTGTTTTATGTTTTGAAGAGTATGTATGACTTTTTCCCTCCAAAAGATTTCTTATGAAATACTTAAATTAAAGGTAAAATTCCCCGTGCATACAGCACCGTGCCATAAAGGCACATTTAGGAAATGTGGGGGGTAGTGCCATTTTGGGGGTGATGCGATCAGCACCACCCTCCGGCCGCCTTTAACCGCCTACCCCCCCAGGTACCTATTGATTTGAAGCTGGGTGAGGTCCGGAGCCGCTTTATGTGGGGAAAAGGCCGGAAAAATTCCGACCCTAGATCACCCACCCCGGGAATCGAATCCGGGTGTCCCGCGTGGCAGTTAAACGCCCTGCCCACTAGACGACAGCGGCTCTGGTAACGAATACTTAATTAAAGGAAATAATGGATTTGCGTGTGTTGTACAAAAAAATGTTGGTTTGAAATAACCGAAATATGGTCGGTGATGACCAAATATTTGTAAAGTAGACCATTAATACATTATTGTTCATCAGTATCATTCTTGTTATTATTTCTGGCCAAATGTACATAAAATTACCAAATAATTTAATCAAAAGAAACAAATTTAGTAAAATGTCGGTATATTAGCTAATATTGCACACCAGACTTGAATATCGTATATACATTGTGTATATCGTCCATTGAGAATGTGAATGTTCTGTCTCCAAATTGTAAACAAGTCGAAATATTCTGGCTGTCATCTATTTAGGATGCAATTGTTTTATTTCTGCTCTCGTATGAATCCTACATACAACCAATATTGATATATTGAGTGTCTTTTTGGTGCATGTACAGAATTTGGAAGCAGCCACGAGAATGCGAACTCCAACAGCCAATGAACCAACCAACCACAAGCACCATCCGAGTATGACATAAACCACTTGCATTCTAACCTCAGTCACTTGTTGGACCTGCTTAGCAATGGTAGTGGTCCTCGGTTCTTACTTTTGTTGTTAATAGACAATTTCCTTTAATAATGATATCAAACTAGTTTATTGATTTCCCAAAATACGAATTATTTATTTTGCTGTGCTCCCAAATGACAAATATATAACGAAATTGCTTCATCTCCATCTCGTTTCCAGAATGCAGTGTTCTATCTGGCACTCTCCAATCAAAGTTAGTGTTGCGTGCAATTGTTCTATCTGAAATTTCAATTATTAGCATAAATACCTAATTAAACAACCTACTTCTTTTTAGAAAGGCTTCAATATATCAGCCTTTGCAATGATACAAACTTGCAACGCAAACGTGACGAAGATCCAAGAAATATATAACTTCAAACTATAAAGGGCTCTCCTGAAGAAAGAAAAAAAATGAAAAATTGGACATAGAACATTTCCATTCTCAGTGGACGATATATATACGTAGCTATGGATGTATCACAAACTAACCATCAAGGTTTTGTGATTTATTTGCTTCTTGCTTTTCTGTCTTTCAATAGTGAATTAGGTATTTTGTTGATAATGCCATACCACGTGGCCATAGTTTCTCGCTTGCTGTCTGATGTCGTGGTCTTGTGTTAAATCATTTAGAAGAAAAATCGAATACATACAGGATATAGAATATACCGGGTGTAAAGTTACCCAACTCAGAGCCCTCTGTAGCCTGTTTGAGGCATCGCAGAACTCTGAAATTTGGTGAATCCACTATGGAGACCATGTGGAAGAGGATGGCGATTTAAAAAAGTCAATTTTCCGCCACCAGGTTGAAATGTGGCGATGTACTTCCATGATGAGTGATTTAGCTGAGTTATTAATTAGAAAGACATTTGTTAGTGGCTGGAAGTTGCAAGAAAATAATCTCTCGTTTATTGCAAGATTGCAAGGTATAGGCAATCCATAACCAATTGGAGCAGTTTACGTCATTATTACAACCCGTTATGGAAGTACAGCGCCACATTTCAACCTGGTGGCGGAAAATTGAACTTTTTTTAATCGCCATCCTCTTTCCCATGGTCTGCATAGTGGATTCACCAAAATTTCTGAGTTCTACGATGCCTCAAACAGGCTACAGAGGGCTCTGAGTTGGGTAACTTTAATTCTAGCCACCCCCATGTATCATTCACAAATCTCGCAACGACTTCTTAAATTTCCTTCCCATACTACTAATATGCGACATAAAGACTAACGTTTTTATTGATTCAAGCAAGCCAGTATTAGGGTAGCAATTAGTAAAAACTGCAGTGCCATCTACCAGTCTCTCCGTCAGACGCACTGATAAACCTTAGCTCAGTGCAACATGTACCAACTCTGGCCGCGAATGGTGACAATCGATGAAAAGTGGCTTGACGATATGAGGAAACAAGCCAGTGGGATGGTCTGGAATGTTTCGACACTGAAAATGCAGCAAACAGAAAGCGACATTTTTAAAGCAACAAAAAGGGACATTTTTCATATTTTCCTGATCGAAAAACTGGACGGCAAAATAAACGCATTTGGATATAAAAACTGTTTCATTAATAAATAAATAAGTTAAAAAATTAAAAAAATACAGTGAAAATAGCTAAATAATATGGTGATAAACACTGCACTCCAACCAAGCAGTCCATTAGAATTAGAAGTAATTCATTAAATGGCTCTTCGTCTTCCATCAATCGGTTCTTATGCATAACTGCAACGGTGCAGACATCTAAAATCAACCACGCTCTGGTCAAATGTGAATGACTTAATTTTACTATGCCATAGTTCATGTAAATTTACGAAATGTTCTACCAAGAATATTTCGTTATGGAATTATATCATCCACCAACGTAAATTTACCACACTTTGAATCACTGCTCCGCACATTAAATTCTCAATTTCTAAAGATAATGATTTTAGTTAAGTTTAATGGATATTTTTATTAATTATTCAGAATTACACAATGGTAACATCATTTTTTAAATAATTCCTAACGTAGTACGTCATTAAATATGTAAACCCTTTTGTTCTCTTGGTCAATGATATATTTTGTCTCTTCGTTTCTTACGATGTAATTCACATAATTTTGTGTACTTTCCCCTTTTATAATACACATATCACTTTTTTTTTTTTTTGCGTTGCGGACGATGCATTTTTCCATTTTCCTTCGTGGCAACCAACCAGAAGCTTCTCCATTTACAAACTACGCCCTCAATCTCTATTTCAATGTGCACATCTGAAATACGCGTCTCTGGACATGAGTGTTTTACGCGAGCGTCCCTTCTTCAATTGCATCCAATCATCGCTGATCCGCATCCTCCGCCAAAAGAGTAACTGAAAGAGCGACACTAAATAACAAAAATAATTTTAGTTGGCGATTTCGACGTCCGTGGAATTGATTGGGGTACTAGAAACCTGTAAGGGAGAGTCGTCCCAAATGGGGACGGCGGGTCAAATGGGGACGTTCGGTTTATCACTGATTAATGCTGCTACCTGGGATTCAACACGGTACTAGAGAAAAAGGTCTAAATATGGGCCCCCGTTTCTATTTTGTCATTTTCGGAGGAAAAAAAATAAAATATCAAGCACCTGCCTTTAAAATGTATATCTATGAAATATATACTTAAATGTAATAGCATACTTCTGCTAAAGTATAGAAGGTCTCCATTTTTTTTAATAAAAAGCAATTTCCAAAAAATGGTAAAATGATGTATTTCAAAATTATGGTCTAAATATGGGCTATTAGTGGCAATATCACAAAAAGCAATTAAAATTTTAAAAAACGGTCATTTATCGCTAAAACATTATAAAATTCATATTTATGAATAATCTGTTGTTTTGAAAATCACGCGGAATGGGAAAAATCGAATTAAGAAAAACATCCAAATATTTGTTGGAAATGTGATCTCAGAATTAGACCTCATATCATAGCCCATATTTAGACCATCACGCTATTTTTGTTCTTCAATTTGTTTTCGCTCTCTGTGGTAAGCCCACATTTGTTTTATGTACCGCTAATATCATAACCTATACAAAGAAGATGAGAATTCAGAAAACGCTGAGTTAAAACATACCTGCAAAAAGTTTTCGGAGGTCGCAATTCTATAACAGAGTCCAAGGCCGAAACTAACCACCACTTTCTCTTGCAAATTGGCGCCGCAACCTTTGTCTTTGACAGATAACCAGTTCCCATAGCCTCTGCCAGGCTGCAGCATCCTGGAGCGCTGATAACTCCAAAACCCATATTTAAACCTTCGCCCATATTTAGACCTTCTCCTCTACCATTCCTGGCCGTGTATATGTAAGTTTGAATCGACTTGTGGACGCAACAGCCAGATCATTTTTTTTTTTCTACGGAGTTTTCACGTTTTCGATTTTGCCTCTATACTGTGTTGAGTCATCTTATCAAGCCACCTTTAAATATTCAATATTTATGAGTACAGCATTGATTCTTCTGGCTTTAAGTTAGATTTTGACACACTGCTTGATTGGTTATCTGCTAAAACGAGGACGTTGAGGATAGTCCAAAACTGGGTAGCCTCCGTTTTGAACGCAACCGTCCAAAATTTAAATATGTTTTACTTACTACGCCTATGCTTCAATTCTCAGACAAATCTGTGATATTACGTTGTTTATTTAGTGTTTAAATTGAGTATAAGAGATTATATGTTAGTGTAGATCTTTAAGAAACAAAAAATGACACAAATACTTCCTACCTCATAATTTTATTATATTTTTTCATGACTTTTGTTTTTTTAAATAAGTTTTTGTAATAAAATTTTGCATTAGATCTCGAATTTACATTGCTTCATGTGAGTACCCCATTTTACCAAACCGGTTGTCCAAAACGGGGACATTGCATAATTTTCCAGAAAAATGTTTTTCTTCACTGCCCTATATTTTTATTACACAAACAACATTGTTTCCTGAGGACCTACTCAGAAAGGATAAAGTTTTACAACATTTTTTCATTGATAACTTTGCTTTTGGTAGGCCAAAATATGCTGTGTCCCCATCTTGGATGACTCTCCCCTACTGTTCTACTTTTTACGTCAACAGAAAGGCAGAAAAGATAAATGGAGTAGATGAATTAGCAAATCTACCATACGACTCTTTTCTGCCAGTAACTCATCACTAATTTTGGTCTTCTAACATTAGATAAATATTTTCAGATATCTAAAAGAATGTTTTCATTGTATTGGTAAAAAAAACCAAAGATGGAAAACAATACAATTAATAATTATACACCTATAATTAATTGATTATTTGATGGACACATTTCAGCAATTTGGAAATGAGGGACATAATTAACAAGCTGTCTATTCGGCTTACGTATGACGATAAGCTCCAAATCGTTGTGGATTTTTCTTGTATGTTCACTTTATGAACAGAAAAGCTAATGGGGATCTTACCTATAGTTAAAGTGGTATCCGAACCACCATGTATCGAACCCAGGACCCCTTAATTTCAATGCAACGACGTTACCACTGCGCCAACAAGGAGGCCCCGAACTTCAAATCGTGAAACTAGGTAGGTGGAAGTTTTATATTTATTCTCGTATATAGGACTACATAAATATTTCACAATATGGGCCTCTTATTTATGCAAATAAGAATGAAATTATTTCCTTGCTGACATAGAGTACATTTCCTTATTTTATTTATAAGGTATATATTTTTAATCACAATGTCACATCACTCCAACCACCCCCACCAGCAAATTCTTGTCCATTCGAACACTATGATATGGTACGATAGCCCAGGTTTCTAACCCAGTATACGCCACTGGTACCTTGATATATTTGTTAGCCTAATTTTAGAATATGGGAGTGAATTATGGTACCTTGCACCCAAGAGCCATATTGATAAAGTCGAATCTGTACAGAAATTATTTCTCATGTGTTGTACACTTACCTACGTTGCAGGAAATATCATCTAAATTCTAAAATGAATGATTTCGTACATAAGGTTAAGGTATTGTTTGTCTCTGCTAATTAGTGAATAAAACACGAGAAACAAATAAGTTCTGTCTTTGTACAGAAGGTCTAAATGCAGGTCAAGAAGCAGTTGAAGACTATTGTGCAATATCGTACATACTGTGTACATTTTTATTTTAATCAATGTTGCAATACTGTGTTGAGCATTGCTAGAGAGCATTTACATAAGGATCAGCAGTTTTGGGACAATGTGATCTTGTACGATTAAACCAAAATAAACCTGCATGGATAAGAAGGTGTGACCAGTGTGGAGGTCTGCGTATTAGGTCATTAAGACCTAAAAGAGGCTAAAAAAAGGACCAATAAGCCAAAAAACACCGAAAAAGGCAAAAAAGGACAAATAAAACCCACCTTTTTCTGGCCTACAATGACCCAAAATGAACATACGTATATTACGTTGGGCGTCGTCTTCGGACACTAGGGAAAAAAAGGATTTTTCCGCAACTTCCGAGACCTAGTGATGATTCTGCGTATTAAGTTGTCTCATTGTGTAACATTCTTTATGTTTTTTCTTCTGTTTTCATTTCAAGTGTACGAACAGAAATATGACATCAAAGTACGTATGTTTGTGCTAAAATGTATGCTTCTTCGTTATTAATAAAGTTTCTGGGGGAACAAAACGGTGTGTTATACCTACCATGTAGGGAGAATATCTAATGTACTAAGGCTTATTGTAATTTTTGCTATCGTTTACTTCTCACACTTCATCTGTATTATTATTATTATTATTAAATTTGAAAATGTGTGTGATATAGAGGGATTAGGGAGAGCTTTTGTTAGTCACCGTAAAAATAAAGACTACAAAGAGTAAATTTAAAATAACAAAAATATGATTACAACCTGTCTCTTTCAATTGCGGTTGACGGCCATGCTACCACAGAGATTTTGAGCACAATTCTTGTCTCAATCCGTCGCTGCTACAATCACACCGAGATCTGCGAAGGTAAACGCTTCAGCTGAATAAAGATCCCAACGTTATCACAGCTTGAATGAATCCCAAAAATTCCACCAAGCATTTGGTAGACCAATTCGACCAACCGCTCAGGGCACTGACGGACGTTTTTTTTGTGGGCCTCACCTCACTCCGGCCCTAATTCAGCCCAAGACAAGTAGCAGCGCTCGTAACACCTCAATTGTTATTTCCTACCAGTAGCGACTGAGAAAGAGATATTATCTACCATTACTTCCCCCCTACCAGCGATTTGCGAAGGACAGGAAAAATAAAACGCGCGCACAAAAACAGTTGAACCTCGTTTTCTTTGTCTTTCTCTTCCAGCTTCTGTGGCGCGAACTGGACTCGGAGTGATTTAGCTTTTGTGCTGTTTTGGTGCAATTAAGAGAGTTTACCTGTTCTTTTAAACAACTGCTGGACTTCAAAGCGTATATTTTCATTATCTTTCCTGCATGTCCAGCGAGCAGAAAATGTGCAGTATTTCTCTAAACGAACTGAAATGAATGTCTTGAACTGTAAGCGACGGGCATCAAAGCAGGCGCGTCCCTCCCAACCGCCAGGTTTTAGGATTATGCCTAATGTTTTTGAAGGCTAGAATGTTCTCTCTTATCAGTAGGGAACGGAAGTTGATGACCTAAAAAATATAGGTATATGACCTATAGAATGTCCTAAAAAATGGGGAAAATGACGTAAAAAATGCAAAAAATGACCATTAAATTTTTTAGTTTCAGGTTAAAAATTGAAATGAAAAGGAAATTAAACAAAATGCAATCTTGTTTTTGTTTTTTGTTTTAAAAAAAAGGGCACCAAATGATACCACATGGACATTCAATAAGGATGCAATGAGGATGTCCAATGGAAACAACCGAATAATTTTTAAACAATTTCATGAAAAAGTCGTAACACTGAATGAAGTGGTGTAAAATGCATTAATCTCTCTCTATATAGGCCCATGTTCACCTTGGTGAAAAAAAAAGACTTAAGAATATTACCAAAATGAATGAAATGATAAAATATGACAAAACAATACACCGAATATAGCGAAAAATGACGGGGAAATTGACCTAAAACCTGAAAATTGGCAAAAAATGCAAAAAAATTGCACATTAAAATTACATTTTTTTGGGTTCTAGACGAAGTGCAACATTGTGTATATTTAATGGGCATCGTGTCCGAGATGCCAGAAAAAAGATGACATTTCATCAACTTCCGCTCCCTACACCAAGTGTAACAGGCTCGAAAAAAATTCTTAAGTTTAATTTAAGTCCATTTTTTCTCATCATAGGCTTATTGGAACTGGACCTACAGTTTGAATTTGGATCAGAACCACTCTGCAATATGCCTCAAAAGGGGATCGAACTCAAGACCCATGCAGAGAATGGGATTTTCTTTCTTTGTTTATTCATTTTACTTCTCATGTCTGATCGTTCAGTTTACCGTGATTGTGGGGGGAATTATGATAATAATGACGAACCATAATAACCACTTATTTCCAGCCCTGGTCCAATTTTTGAAAGAAAAAAATCTCTAGTCTACAACATACACTTGCGTGCAAAGAAATAGACCCACCTAACACTTTTGACATAAAATTTTATTTGTTCTTACTTTTTCTTCCAACTGTTTGGAGGTACATAAAATGTTTATCCAAATGGAAGCGTCTAATCCTACTTATATGTAGGTAAGGTTCAGTAATAAATACGTATGATGTTAATAAATTTAATAACATTTTATGTCAAAAGTGTGAGGTGGGCATATTTCCTTGCACGCAAGTGTAGTTGGTTCCTGCTAACAGAAGCACACACTGTTTTTTTTTAAAAAAAAGAGGTTAGAATTGATTCTCGGAGATGAGGTAACCGATTGAAATTGGCCCCTCCCAAGTGTAACTTCTGGATCCGCCACTGCACTTAAGTAACATACCCATTCCGCCTTTCCGGGGAGGGAAGTATTCGGGGAAGGGGGATTAGTGCGAGACGAGACATAGTACAGTCTCGTGAATGAAGAAGCTTATCTCGTTCTCCGTCTCGTCTAGAAAAAATACCCACAAAAAGTACAACGCGACTGCAGCTACCAGCCGTTTGCAGGAGCGCGCACTGCTTCCCTCCTCCCACTCGCTTTCTCCCCTTCTCTACCGTTATGTCGTTTCAGTCGTTAAAATTGGCAGGAATATGGATAATTATGAATTTTGGAGTGTGCTTTCATTAGCCAAAAGAAGCAGAAAATCGATGCTAAAATAAGAAGAAATACCAAAATCAATTGATCATGTTTTATTATCATCATTATTGGTTGTTATGTACTGGATAACGTAAGTAAGATGAGGCATCTTTAGGTTAAACACTTATATTGACGCTAACAAAGATTGCCAAACTTCGTGGCGGAGTGGTTAGCACATCGCGCCACGACGTCAAGGGTAACGGCTTCGAATCCCGGCCTGGGCATGGATGCTCTTTGTGAGTGTCCAAGGGCGCAACCCCTGAGATTTCTGGAAAGAGTTAGTGTAATTAGAAAGGTGAAATTGTAGATATATATTTTATAACAAAAACATTGTTTTCTGAGACTTTCAGGACGTAAGTCATTATTATAATTATTATTATTAATTGAAGTAGTTACATTTAAGCTAAAAGTCTACTCGTATTAATCCATAAGATTGTATTTTATTTAAACCTTCTCGGGAAGCTTCATATTGACCAGGGCATTCACTTGTTTTCACCAGTCGTCTACCCTCTGTGGTATTTCAGTATTGCACAGTTAAGTATTAAGCAAACTTCCTGTATTGAGGAAACAGGAGTTTGATCAGGAAAATAGGTTGATACGCACCCACTTATTGTATCATTTTAAGTGTTTAATATGTTAAATATCTATGATGACATAATTTGTTTTGTTCAATTGGGTAGTTATGGTTATGGACTAACCTTAAAACATTTGATTGTGGGTTGTTAGGATAGAGCGTAGTATGCTAATGGAAGAAATATCAACGTTCAGTTCAGTTACGTAAAGGCTCACCAAGTAAACACGGGAAATGAACGTGTGGACGTATATGCCAAAGCCGCCCGATCATCGGAATCTACCTCACTTGCGAGACTATATACACGGATCTTCTCCCAAGAGTTAAATATAAACTTCAAGATAAATGGAAACAGTGGTGTATGGAACAATTTCAATCCGCGGGCAATACATATAAATGGCTTGCAGAACATTCACAAAACAAACCTTGGTACTACTCATATAATCTTCCAAGATCAGTTATTACTTTTATAATACGTACAGGTCATGTTCGCACTAATGATCATTTAGCACGATTACATATTACAACAAAACAAGCCTGCACATGTGGAGAAGTAAATCAAGATGCCACACATCTCTTTCTACAATGTCCTAATTTCGACAGAGAACGAGATAAATTATATAATGGTTTGCGTCGCCATGGAGTTCCATTCCCTACATCTCTAATTGTCCTGCTCACGGATCCCATTCCTCTCACTATATGGCTTCTTTATGGATATGCAAGAAGATGTAATTTGACGATCTAACAAACAGTATATATTCATTCTTGTGAAAAATAAGTGCATAGTGAACTAAATACATTTTGCAAAAAACTCAGAAAGATGACCAAAATCGACTAACAGTTGATAGGGTCAAAAAAAAAAAAGGAGAGAGATATTATGAATGTTGCTGGATGGTGGAAGGGATTTTGGAAATGTGAATGTGTTATTTTTGTAGTCAAGAACAATTATGATCTTAATACAATTTTGTTTGTAATAAGGAGTTTAATTGCGAGTGCAAGTGTAATATATTAACATTAACTGACATCTAAATATTTTTTTGTGTGCGAGAGTTAGTAAAGTTTACGTAAGCATATCCTTATCTGATTTCCCACAACCTGAGGTCTTCATAGTAGGCTGATAAGTCTCATGCTCGCCGTAGAGGAATAAAAGTAAGTAGATCCATTGAGAATAAACCGGGGAACGTAACAAGGTGGTCAGCTTTTTGCAATAAACAGGTGGAAAACTCACGATTGGCCTGGGTTTTTAGAGGGTAGACAGGCGGGGAGAGGACGGACTTTTGATTTGGATTTGAGAGAGAGGACTTGAGAGGAGAGGTCAGCGTGTCGCTGGTCAACAAGCAATGAAGTCCAAAGAGAGTTTATATAAATTGCATTCTACGACATTTTAAATTCATCATTATCGTTCTTCAGATAGACAGGTATTTATCCAACCAACATGCATGATTCAGGTTTGAAGGTTCATAAAACCGAATGAGTGCCCATTGTCTTTTCTAGTTGCTTAGAGATTCTATTTTAGATTTGCCTTTCGCAGCCAAGCATTTAGATTTGTCAGCTTAATGACAAGTGCTCTCATCATTTATGAGGATGAATGATGAATAAGCTACATCACCCATTGATTTATTGTGGGAGTGGTAAGTTTCGATCCCATCATTCAGTACAATGATACGTATTTTACACTGAGTATCTAACTATATAAAAAAAACAGCTTCTTGTCCTACATGAATTAATATGTTAGGTATATACAGTTATGCAAATTGTATATAAATATATAGAATTAGAAAATTACAAATGTAGCTATATAATTAAAAAAAATAAGTAGTAGTAATAATAATAACCCGTAGTTAGTAGTAGTAGTGGTGGTAATAATAATAATAAACAAAAATAATAGCAATAATAATAATAATAAAAGTTGATATGACTCGGCCCCCTCCCCACTGAGAAATAATACTGTGGGCGCCCTTCATCACTCATCCTCATCTTCGCAATTTCTAAAAGTGGCAGAAAAGCCAAGGTAAATAACAAAAATGAATCAATCACTCCCAGGCTCACTTAGTAACGTCCAAACAATCTGAGTAAAAAAATATACAGATTAGTCCATAATCACTTCGTGAAATTGCTCAATTACGTCATGTACTGGTTACTTGATTTTACAAGTTAATGCTTTTATGATACACATTACGAAAGGATAAAATATATTTATAATTACAATACAGTCTATTAAAATAAAATTTTAGTCTCAATACACTTCTGAATGCATGATTTTTACTGAATATTACAAATATGTCGATTACTTGCACGATTGCTTCACAAGAATGCAAGAAACAGTTCTATCACATAACAAACTGTGAGTTTATCCTTTTCATTAGAAATTTAGGAAGTGGTCGAGATATTTTTATGACATTAATATAGGGTGTTTAGTAAGTTTCCTGACAGTCCTTTAGTGTCGAAATGTAGGTGTTATGGATAGGAGGCTATAAGGACCGACTTTACACACCATTAACGCCATCTCGGATATGGATGGTTGATCTAAAAAAAAAAAAATAGCAAGGGGGTAGTGTGACAACAAAAACATATTAGAATTTCACAACTTTCTGAGCAAATCGTCTTTATCTCCCGTGTGTTTTTCAACAATCCACGCACGCTTGTAGAAGATTAATCACTACCGGGTCAATCCATATGAAGTCATACAACGTGGCTGCTTGACCATTTTTAAAAAAGTTTATTTTTTGTGTGGTGTGAACCTCATACATGTTGACAGTTCAGAAACACTGTTATTTTATTTTTACTATCACCGATTTGAAGATGGCGGGCATTGTTTTTATAATGGCGGGCGTCATTTTCTCCATTCGTAAGCATGAGCGGCAACTTTTTTATCTCAGCTCTGGTAAGTCCTACGACAATGAGACAAAATCTGTGATGTTAAGAACATTATAGGCTACAATTATATTTCTGTGTAATTTTATAAATATTATTCCTTCATAATAAATTTTAAGGTCAAAATTGTGTATTTTAATCGCTCAAAATGACATTTCCGGACATTTGTTTGGGAGGGAAGGCAGTTTGTTTGACACTTGACTTTTTGTGCAAGTACCTGTGTACCAATAGAGTATGTCAAAATTATTTGAAGCTTGAGACTTTAATATTTTTTTCTACAGGGTCATAAACATGTACTTTTTGTTAAAAAAAAATCCAAGTTCAGGGTTAAATATCTCTGGTGGACAGTTGTTTAAAATTCTGAAATTTGTACACAATACAGTACTCCATGATAAGTAACTTCGTAAAATTTTGAGTTTGAGATTCAATTGGTTTAAGAGATACAAAACTCGTGAAAAATTCATTATTTTGCATTAAATATGGTACGCCTAATTTAATTTCTTATTAACATTTTGTGTTAAAATTTTGCAAACTGTAATTTGGAATGTCAATGAACAACATTACAATCCTGAAATGGATCTACAATAAAGTATATATACGAGGGCGTGCTAAAAAGTAACGCTTCCTATGTTTTTATTTCCTTTGTTACCTTGTAAACGCATTTTGGATTTTGAGCAACCATACATTGCACTTATAAGACTTTCCCGCTTCTCCATTGAAGGTTTCAAACTTCTATCGCCAGGGGGTGCTGAACTATTGCGAGGAAAATGGCAGCATGTAACCATGCAATGTTGGTGAAGAGCCTGAAGTAGTTTGCAGTGATCGAGTTTCTAACAGCAAAAAATGTGCTACAAATTGACATTCATCTGAGACAGAAGGCATTTTATGGGGATGGATGTGTAGACATCAGTACTGTGTGATCTTGGGCTGTTCATGCTCGTAAAGAAAACCCATGCTGAACACGATTCCGATGACCTCCATCAGTTGCAGTTCGCGGCCTTTCACTCCATTCTCTCACATAGCTGAGATTTCTTCAGCTTGGGTTTTCTTTACGAACATGATCGCACAGTACTGAGGTCTAGACGTTCATCCCCATACAATGCCTTCAAATTATTTTAATGATACTGGCCAGACGAAATTAAAAGATTGCATTAGATCCTGTCGTTGTCAAATTTAAACCAAATTTTATATTTGTCAATAAACCTCGACATAATCGAAGGAAATACTCTAAATCAACATGCCATAAATTATTTATTAATATTAAATTTCAGGGGTACATATTAAATAACGTTTAAGTTTTAAAAGATAGAAAGTTATTTACGAGTAAAATGGTTGGGATCGGAGCATCGAAGATTTAAAAATACGAATTTACCGGGTCGCGGGCCCACTAAGGTTGAGACCCACTGGCTTATACCGTCTGTAGGTATAGAGTTGCAGTAAGTAAACACAGCACAACATTAAACATGCATAATATCGGATAATTCACTCCCCCACTCCCGCCAGACTTTCCTATTTTTGGAACTTTAGGGCCTCGCCCTTTTTAGGGAAAGAGGGGGGATGATCCAGGAGGAACATTTCCAAAGCCATCCCTGCTTGCTTCCACCTGTATGTACAGCGTGATGAGCAATGTAGCTCCTTTCTATCTCCCTCTCTCGTTTTTTTTTAAAAGCAGCCCCCTCCGCCCAAAACCTTGCGCAGTTCTGCGTCTGGCCGCGAGAGGCGCTATTATCCTCTCGCCTTACGGCCGTTGCCATGGCAACAAGCGGCGTTACGAACATTTTATGATGACAGAGCTCCATGGCGAGCTGATGAATCCGAAAGCAGTGTTGCAAATGGTGGGAAATTGCCGAAATATACCCGCTTAGGCAGCGTTGCCATCTGTAAGAAAATATCGCTCGACAGAAAACTCCCTGGCAGTTTTTTGTAAGGATGGGTACATAATTAATAGTGGTTGAGGTGGTACATAACAAAATATATAGTAGTATTATACATTTGGGGAGAGACAAGATGAGCAAAAATATGACAACTGTTTTCATTTTTCAGATATCAAACTATTAATTCACAAACTTATAGAAATAATCATATTTTTTAAATAAACATACCACCTAGGTCCAGAATAATCCTTCAATATTGGGAGGTAATTTCAGTTAAAAATCTGATGTGAAAGCTCTCGTAAAAATCTCATTTTTGGAATCTGGAACATTATCTCAATGGAGTATTTTTCTTTTGGATTGTGGTAAATTATAACGCCAAGCCCCCCCCCCCCCCTCCCCGACACTACCTCCTTCTCACGACATGCAATAGTGCTTCTAAATATTTTCTCATACAAACCTTCTTTATAATACAGAGCATTCCCTGACATTCGCTACGAGACTCGGCGGCAAGTTGGCCGGCATCAGCGCTTGTCTTTCCCGGTGAACGGGTCAGAGACAGTCGCTAGAGTCGGTTATTAAAATTACAGTTTTCATATTGTGTACTAACCTTGACTACAGAAGGTGTTGAAAATGATGTCCCTCTGCTGCAACACATTCCTGGCATCTCCGAAGGAAATTGACATTTACACGTGCAAGTTCGTCTACTGTAATTCTCCCGATTGTTCGTACAATACCTACTCTCTTTTAACTCACGGATGGTGTGCGGATTGTCTTTGTATACTTTATTTTTTGGATTTCCCCATTTTTCTTTCCACTTTTATTCAGAAGTGACCCTGTTACTCTAAACTTTTTTACGATGTTTAATATAAGCGACTGTCGCGGACCCGTTCACCGGGAAAGACAAGCTCTGATGCCGGGCCGCTTGCCGCCGAGTATCGTAGCGAATGTCAGGGAATGCTCACTTATGTTCGAGGTGAAACTACGAAAATGGAATTTTTCTACGCACTGACGGGATATTTTGACAGAGGGTAGCAACACTGGATGCGAGGTACAGGTCTTGAAATTTTGTTTGATTTATATTACTTCGTTCGTTTGCCGATTTTGGCTAATGGCGACGATGAGGATGAAAAATCGGGCTGAATACAGCAGAAGCGCCCTCCCCCACAGAAGATCATACTGGCTGCGAGTCCAGACGCCAGAGCCTCGATAGTTCGCAACACTGCAATCCAGGGTGTACTGCGTTCATAGAGGCTGACATTTGAGTGACTTCTGGGGTCTCCCTTGTACCCCGAATTACACCACTTACTAATGGTGTCAACTCTCTGTCTGTATCCGACAGGGGTCCCGGGTTCTAATCCCGGCCTGGGCATAGATGTTTGTGAGTGCCTATTCATCAATTTGATCACAACATCACTCATCCCCATCTTCGCAGATTAGCCAAAAACTGTCACAAAAAGCGAAGTAAAAATAAAGCTAATCAATCAATCTTTTTGTGTGTCCAGAAAATTTATATTTTTCCCCAATCGGACCACAGCGTATTAGTCTAGAAGAGCGACGCGACGCAGTGGCGCAACCACAGGAGGGGGGGGGGGTCATTGCCCCGCTAACCTTCGACGGAAGTCAAACCTGGGGGGACATTGACGGCTAAGGGCACCTGCAGGGGGGCACAAAGGAGAATTGCCCCCTTCGATTTCAAATTTTATGCAAATAAAAGTACATTTCGTAAAATTTTCCTCAGTTTCGTCACGTTTAGAGCTGTATGGCGGCTCGAGTCGATATTGTTTCAAATTGCAAAAATTGGATCTAAAAATGTTCTTGCTCGCTTCGCTCGCAGTATAATTGTTTTCTGCAATGTAATGTTTTTTTTAAATAATAATAATAATAATATCTGTTGTATATTTGTATTGAATAAACTTTCAATACATACAGGATTAATGTTAACATGTTGCATATATATTTTCTTCCTTTATGTCGCTCCATGTTGCATATGTGTAAGACATAAAAGTTATACATATTATAGCCTATGTACAAAAATTATTATTATTATTCCTATCTACAGAATGCATTTATCATTCATTTTCTGCCATTCGAAAATACAGTTTGTGTGCTTGTTTTCCATTATTAGCTAATGTGAAATTGACGGTGTTGAAAAAATATTTCAAATACTTTGTTCCAAACAAATGCTTCAGCACCGACTTCTACTAACTTTTTGCGTAATTTATGAGGATAATTACGTCTTTGATACTACTACTATTACTACTACTACCACTAATAATAATAATAATAATAATAATAATAATAATAATAATAATAATAATATAATTATTGTTGTTGTTGTTGTTGGTACGTTTATTGTGTTACTTGCCCTCCCCCCAAGACAAACATTCGTGGTTGCGCCTCTGACGCGACGAGGGTCGTCCGTCACGCTAACCACTCTGCCATGGAGGCAGGTGTGTTTGTGTGTGTATTTACAGGGTTTACCCTGATTATATGTAACTATATCACCGCAAGTGTTGAAACGCATACACAGACAAGGGGACTGCAAAATAAAGATTCAGAAAATATATTTTAAAAACACATAAGGCAAAAACTCACTTCATGCACAGATAGACTAATCGGGACAGGAACTACAGTTTGAAATGAATTTCGAAACACTAATCAAGGACCACTTGATTATAAAGCAATGACGTTGTCACTACCACACCGGGAATGCCTTTCTTCAAAATGTTGCATCCTTCACGTATTAATTATTCTCAACTACATAACATTTGCTGTAAGGCAATTACACTACACTTACACTAACAACGAAAATTGAACTTAAAAAATAAACTTATTAACACTTTAAAACAATTTGCATAAATGATAATAATTGCCAAAACAAAAACATGATCAACCGTCACACAAAAGCTATCTCAAATTACTTTCTTTTGATGATCATATTACTGATCCATATAAAGGCATTTCGTTGTTCCATGTAAGATATTTTAATCGCAACGTGATTTCATTCGTTGTTTATATGCAATATGTTGCTTTAAAATTAAAATAATTGGAGTGGAAATTTGCAAGAAATACTGCTCTCTTTGAATGATTACATATACCAAATTTTGCTACACATTTGTGTCGTCCTCTACGTGTATCAAAATGCACTGCCATTGGAAAATTTGAAAGGAATAGTTAAATTATATATTATATACATAATGTATTAATTCATTTCCGAAAACTTATTTGCTTGGTTTGTACATAAAGGAGGAATGCAAAGGCCTTTACATTACGTGTTCGTATCCCTAGCGCTGTCGCCTAGTAAAGAGGTCCTGGGTTCGATTTTGGGTAGAAGCACATTGAGTGGAGGCGCCAGGATTAACGACCTAGGCAGTTGCGTATACTGAGTCCAAAATCTGGGCTATCTCACTGCCACGTGGGCCTAGGCTATGATTAGAAATAAGTTTACCAACTCATAGTAAATCACGTTGCCAACTCATAGTAAATGAGGTTGCCAACTCATAGGAAATCAGGTTGCCAACTCATAGTAAATGAGGTTGCCAACTCATAGGAAATCAGGTTGCCAACTCATAATAAATGAGGTTGCCAACTCATAGGAAATCAGGTTGCCAACTCATAGGAAATCAGGTTGCCAACTCATAGGAAATCAGGTTGCCAACTCATAGGAAATCAGGTTGCCAACTCATAGGAAATCAGGTTTCCAACTCATAGGAAATCAGGTTGCCAACTCATATTAAATGAGGTTGCCAACTCATAGTAAATGAGGTTGCCAACTCATAGGAAATCAGGTTGCCAACTCATAGTAAATGAGGTTGCCAACTCATAGTAAATCAGGTTGCCAACTCATAGTAAATCAGGTTGCCAACTCATAGTAAATGAGGTTGCCAACTCATAGGAAATGAGGTTGCCAACTCATAGGAAATCAGGTTTCCAACTCATAGGAAATCAGGTTGCCAACTCATAATAAATGAGGTTGCCAACTCATAGGAAATCAGGTTGCCAACTCATAGGAAATCAGGTTGCCAACTCATAGGAAATCAGGTTGCCAACTCATAGTAAATGAGGTTGCCAACTCATAGGAAATCAGGTTGCCAACTCATAGGAAATCAGGTTGCCAACTCATATTAAATCAGGTTGCCAACTCATAGTAAATGAGGTTGCCAACTCATAGGAAATCAGGTTTCCAACTCATAGTAAATCAGGTTGCCAACTCATAGTAAATGAGGTTGCCAACTCATAGTAAATGAGGTTGCCAACTCATAGTAAATGAGGTTGCCAACTCATAGGAAATCAGGTTTCCAACTCATAGGAAATCAGGTTGCCAACTCATAGGAAATCAGGTTGCCAACTCATAGTAAATGAGGTTGCCAACTCATAGGAAATCAGGTGGCCAACTCATAGTAAATCAGGTTGCCAACTCATAGGAAATCAGGTTGCCAACTCATAGTAAATGAGGTTGCCAACTCATAGGAAATCAGGTTGCCAACTCATAGTAAATGAGGTTGCCAACTCATAGGAAATCAGGTTTCCAACTCATAGGAAATCAGGTTGCCAACTCATAGTAAATGAAGTTGCCAACTCATAGGAAATCAGGTTGCCAACTCATAGTAAATGAGGTTGCCAACTCATAGTAAATGAGGTTGCCAACTCATAGGAAATCAGGTTGCCAACTCATAGGAAATCAGGTTGCCAACTCATAGTAAATGAGGTTGCCAACTCATAGTAAATCAGGTTGCCAACTCATAGTAAATGAGGTTGCCAACTCATAGGAAATCAGGTTTCCAACTCATAGGAAATCAGGTTGCCAACTCATAGGAAATCAGGTTGCCAACTCATAGTAAATCAGGTTGCCAACTCATAGTAAATGAGGTTGCCATCTCATAGGAAATCAGGTTTCCAACTCATAGGAAATCAGGTTGCCAACTCATAGGAAATCAGGCTGCCAACTCATAGGAAATCAGGTTGCCAACTCATAGGAAATCAGGTTGCCAACTCATAGTAAATGACGTTGCCAACTCATAGGAAATTAGGTTGCCAACTCATAGGAAATTAGGTTGCCAACTCCAGAATCACCTTCATCATCTCACTGACATGAATAATTTTGTTTACAATTTCTGATCGATTCTTCTCCTGTATTTTATTCTCTAGACTCCAGGCTTCGCAGATAGCCTAGCTAGCCTAGAATCTACGCTCCTGCATCTAGGGCAGCTGAGGTGGTGAGGAATGAAATGTAGGGGGCGCGATTTTAAAAATGAAGAAAACATAAAACACGCATGCAACCTTTAGCCAGCCACTACATCAACTTTTAGTAGGCAGGCATCTATGATATTATGCCAATGAATACTAGTGATTTGCTACATTTTTGCTCGAAATTTGAAATTTGGAAATTTGAAGGTATAACAAGTCCATTCAGATGCACTGTTATATTGGCATTAAATATGCTAAGATTGGAAATTTAAATCTTAATTTTTCAGTGGGGGCTTTTATTTCATTACATTCCCCATAATAAATAAACGCAGATTCTGAAATGTCATCATTATCGGAGTTATATTTAAAAAGTTATTCAAAATTAAAATATTGGCACGTATTTTACTTATTTTCATGCTCCATTGTAAGCATTGCAAAGAACGGGAAATTTTGTAGCAGTAATTCTTGTATTTGTTAATATTTCTTTGGTAATTAGTACTCACAGTTGTTTCACAAGGTTTTCCATACATTTGCAATAAAAAAGGCACAAATTTTAAGTTAATTTAACATTTCGATGAAAGTTTTAAAGAAAAATGCATAATTGTGATTGATCTTAGTTCATGGCTATTTTGCAGTGTTGCCAAATCACTTTGTACAAGGATCGAAAATATCGCAATAATATAAGGACAATAAACATACAAAATATATTCAATTGGGTTAGTAAATAATAGAAAAATGTCTTAAAATTGTATGAAACATAATTTTATTACATATTTGAACTTGTAAAATAAGTTTACAGCAGTTTCTATTAAAAGGTACATTCGTGATGTACAAAAAAAGTGGTGATTCAATAGTCTGTGTGTCCATATCACAACTTGAAAGTGAAGGATACCCGGTTGGAGGCTTCGTATCAAAAAATGGCTGCTAAAAGACGTGCAGAGTAGCGTCGGGGCCATAAATTTAGAAATTTGGCCAACATAAGTCTAAATTAGCTTCAATAATGGACCAAAAACAGAAATAGTGATTCTCAAGCAAATTTTATATCATTTCATACTCTGGAATCTACAGACAAGTGTATGAGTGATCTTCATACACCGGACAGATAAGTGTTTTATAGCCAGCTCCAGGTAAGGGAGGCTGAATCATCTGGTGACCTGTTGAAAACTTCAAACAGTCACTACAACGAGAGGAATAAGTTTAACTTAAGAATACAGATCCTTTGGATACTACAAAATATGGCCATTTAAGCGTACCATCAATATTTACGAAACTTCAATATTGTAAACCCTTATAATATTGGTACTTTTGTGACGTACTTGTAAAATTATTGTGGAATTACACGTAGGCGTGGCCATGCAATAACAATAACATTCATAATTTGTGACGAATATATTATTCTTTAAAAGATAAATACTATTTTATTTGTGAATATGTTTTGGGTAGCTACATAGTTCATCTGTTAAATTATTTTGAGAATATGAAACTTGAAACATTCTTATATATGATTGTAGCATTAAGAATGAGGTGGCAACTGACTTGGCATTAGAGTCGCAATGTGCTAGCTATTGTGCAAAATTTTATCTATATCTGAGGCGAGGAATACATTTCGGTGGTTGTACCCTCATAAAGGGAACAGCTTGTTCAGTAACATACATGGACGTCCGGAGGGTTTTATTCCAGACTGAGGTAAGAAAGGTATTTTGATGCGGTGGGGGCAAAGGAAGGCATATATATCTCCCCTCCCCTTCAATGGTGTTACCCTATCATAAACACTCATTCAGTTTGAAGTTCGCCTCGATGCTCAATAACTAACATTTGGAGCTCAATGTGATGACATGACAAAATGGCACTGTAAAGAGTTAATGTTTTCGGTTGAACACAGGTTTTGAAAAGGGGGTGTGGAAGAAAATTCAAGGGTGTGCAAGCACCCTTCACACCCACTGGCGCCGCCCGTGAGCACATTACACATTGGTTCGGTTGTCACGTGCCCTATCTTCTCACAAAGTGAACTTTTAAACAAAAATAATACCTTTCCGCAGGCGCGTCGCCTGATAATGTTCGCATGAGCACATGAACACTCATGTATATGTCTTAAATTACCTACATATTAAATGCACACACATACACGTAGCTATATTTATTCGAAAAAATACTATGTACGAGTATATACACACAATTTACTCTGACACGACTTCTTTCACGTCTGATAACTTATATAGATAGTTGGTAACACTGACTCCCATGGTGTTCCACGGAGGGCGTTGAACATAATTGCTGTGCGTGTTGCATAGAGCTGACAGCTAAGGGCTGTTGACCACTATACCCCGAAGATGTTCACTTCGCTGTGCGAACACTGATGCAAGCTGCAGTACTTTTTACATTCGGCACCAGAGTGCAGGATATACAAGGCAAGTCTAGGGGGACTCGAAAAGGTCTGTTCTACATAGTTGCAAACTTTAGCGAGAATTCGCTAAACCTGGCGGATTTTAAGGGGGGGAGGGACAATTTCCTCATGGTCCTTCTTGTATTACTTCAAATATAGCGTGAATTTGGGGGGAAATTGTTGGAAAATAAATTGAACTGCCATTCTCACTTTTTCAATTGAAGATGAACTTACAAAGGAGAGGAGTAAATCTCCATTCAGTACAAAAACATTATTGTGAACACTCGTATGCGAACCGCACGTGACGCCACTGCCTTTCCGATTATCTAACTCAAGACTGTTCGTAACACATGGAATTCTCGTGTCGGTTGTGTTCAGGGGTTGGACGTTGTAGGAGCGATCGACGAGCGGATCAAAACAAATGCCTTTTTTTTTAACAAGTTTTGCAAATGGATCAAGAGAAAAATCGCGCACGCAGAAACACACACGTGAAGAATTACAGCACACGCTCTGTCCCACACACGTTGTCCCTGGATTGGGTGCTTCTTATCTAAACTCTCTCGGATACAAAGCCGCATTGTTCTATTCGGATTCATGGCCGAATTTCGAGTCGCCGTATGTTGGGGAGTCAGCTTCCGTGCTACGCTGGGTCCGGAGCAGTGTTGCCACGTCCTAGCAGTAATAATACCCACAGCAGGTGGGGTGTATCGAGAAAGGGAGATTGAATTGGTCAGTCAAGAGCCTCCTCACAACCTTGTCGATATTAACGTAGCCTGTTCATTTTAAGCTTTCATCACCCCGCGGTATAAATCACCGCAAGATAACCACACTGGGTGTTACGGACCCCGTTGTGTGCGTGTGGGTTTACGCAATTTTAGCATGATATTTTTATAGTAAATAAATTTGCACTCACTTACTGGTCATTTATTTCAAGTTACAAAGGAAAAACATGAGACAAAATAAAGTTGTGATTTCATACAAGACCCAGTGGGTCACCATTATACTATACTACAGAGCATTCCCTGACATTCGCTACGAGACTCGGAGGCAAGCAGCCCGGCATCAGCGCTTGTCTTTCCCGGTGAACAGGTCCGCGACAGTCGCTTATATTAAATCTCGTAAAAAAGTTTAGAGTAACAGGGTCAGTTCTGAATAAAAGTGGAAAGAAAAATGGGGAAATAATGTATACAAAGACAACCCGCACACCATCCGTGAGTTCAAAGAGAGTATTGTACGAAAAATCGGGAGAATTAAAGTAGACGAACTTGCACGTGCAAATGGTAATTTCCTTCGGAGATGCCAGGAATGTGTTGCAGCAGAGGGACATCATTTTCAACACCTTCTGAAGTCAAGGTTAGTACACAGTATGAAAACTGTAATTTTAATAGCCGACTCTAGCGTCTGTCGCGGACCCCGTTCACCGGGAAAGGCAAGCGCTGATGCCGGGCAGCTTGCCGCCGAGTCTCGTAGCGAATGTCAGGGAATGAATGCTGTGTAGAAGCTCTCGCCACGAAAACAGTCCAATCGAGGTTACGACACCCACCTACAGTGTTGCCAATGAGCAACAATTTCAACCGACGAAATCAACAGCATACGTACAGTCACGGACACTTCTACGTTGTAGCGAATCTATTGAAAGTAAATTAGGCCATTACGACCCAGAAGTGTCCGTGACTGTACAACGCGCGTAATGTACACCGAGCAGCTTAGTAGTGTGACAACCCTGGAGAGGGCCAGGGGTGGTGAGGAGGCAAGGGAAAGCTCCGACCTTGACAGGACTGTTTTCATGGCGAGAGCTTTATTTTATGTACAGTCACAGACACTTCTGGGTTATAACCATGGTTGTTAAAGGCCCAGGAACGCATAAATTTTAATGGGTTCTATTGGGTTCCGTTGCAGGACCGGAACCTTTTTCCTCGCACAATTTAAATTCGGTCCAAGTTGCGTATTGTTACATTGAAAAAAGGTTCCTGGACCGTATTTTAATTGTTCCTGAAAAAAGGTTCCTGGACCGTATTTTAATTGTTCCTGAAAAAAGGTTCCTGGACCGTATTTTAATTGTTCCTGAAAAAAGGTTCCTGGACCGTATTTTAATTGTTCCTGAAAAAAGGTTCCTGGACCGTATTTTAATTGTTCCTGAAAAAGGTTCCTGGACCGTATTTTAATTGTTCCTGAAAAAAAGGTTCCTGGACCGTATTTTAATTGTTCCTGAAAAAGGTTCCTGGACCGTATTTTAATTGTTCCTGAAAAAAGGTTCCTGGACCGTATTTTAATTGTTCCTGAAAAAGGTTCCTGGACCGTATTTTAATTGTTCCTGAAAAAAGGTTCCTGGACCGTATTTTAATTGTTCCTGAAAAAAGGTTCCTGGACCGTATTTTAATTGTTCCTGAAAAAGGTTCCTGAACCGTATTTTAATTGTTCCTGAAAAAAGGTTCCTGGACCGTATTTTAATTGTTCCTGAAAAAAAGGTTCCTGGACTGTATTTTAATTGTTCCTGAAAAAGGTTCCTGGACCGTATTTTAATTGTTCCTGAAAAAAGGTTAATGGATCGTATTTAAATTGATGCGAGAAAAAAGGTTCCTGGACCGAATTGAAATTCTTCCGTAAAAAAGTTCCTGGACCGAATTGAAATTTATTCTGGAAAAAAGGTTCCTGGATCGAATTTAAGTCCGTATTCGATCCAAGTTGCATATTGTTTCATTTCAATACGGAACTTGGACCCTATTTCAACTGATTCGGAGAAAAATGTTCCTGGACCGTATTTAAATTGATCGGGAAAAAGGGTTCCTGTACCGAATTGAAATACATTACAGATAAAAAGGTTCTTTACGGTCCAGAACCCTTTTACGCTTTGCTGATTTTCTCTCCTGGACCGGAATTGAATTTATTTTAAATTCCTGGACCTTTAACAACCCTGGTTGTAACTAGAGTCCCTGTCGCTTGCGCCGAGTCATTTGCGCCGAGGCTTCTTATCGGTTCGTTTCCGCCGCGACATATGTCAAGACCTTCCTTGGTGGGTTTTCCCACAATCCGGAGTGTCATTACCGCCGCGCTCACCTGTGATTATGACGTTGCACAGCTGCAGCTGTGTTTATCTTCGATTGAAAAGGAAGGTGATTGGTAAATGGATGTAAGATGAAAGTATATATGAGGGATCTACATTGGGAAATTAGTATTTAAGTAAAACTGAGACTTGTAAGGGACGACAAGATGGCTGAGAATTTGAAAATATCAATACATCGAAATGGACAAATGTGTTGAGTGTGTTCTTTCGAAGTACAGAAGCTCAGGCGATCTTCGAGGATGCCTTCGAGCATTTTCACACCTACAAAAATTCAAATAACGTTTGTACTGTTCTTGTGCAAATGTATCGGAACATAGTGTTTGTATATACATAGCTATTACTTATATAATGTTTGCAAAAATAACACTGTATTTACAATGTTTCTTTGACGATTAACGATAAATGATTAATAGCTAATAGGCTGATGCTGATTTATGTATTTTGTGTTGTGGAATAAAATTGATACAAGTAATCTGTGTAACGTCTTTTGAAATAAGTAAAGAAAAGTCACATTTGACTCTGTGGATAGGTTTAACATTTCAGTGTAAACACAGCTGTGGATCGTCATAAACACACGTTTCATTTTATGTTTTAAGTCCACTTTATACACTATGCACCATGAGCCCATAAACACACATGCGCGCGGCGGTGATGACACTCTGGATTGTGGAAAAACCAGCCGAGGAAGGTCTTGATATATGTCACGGCCGAAATGAACCGATAAGAAGCCTCGGCGCAAACGACACGACACCTTGTAACTACTCCATTAAGAGTCAATGGTACTTCCACAAGCCAGA
This sequence comes from Lepisma saccharinum, assembly GCF_977018435.1. Lineage (NCBI taxonomy): Eukaryota > Metazoa > Arthropoda > Insecta > Zygentoma > Lepismatidae > Lepisma > Lepisma saccharinum. The sequence continues at coordinate 95,465,896 of NC_139232.1, read as the reverse complement.
AGTGTCCTTGACTGATAGTCTTCGGTGGTTTTATCTTGCAAGCTCAGGTTTGTCGAGAAAGAGAATATAAGTGGGAATTAGAATAAGAAAACGAATTGAGACCCAAATGTCAACCTCGCTTCCATGTAGTACACACTGGACTGCATTTTGCAGACTAACGAGGCTCTGGCGTCTGGACTCAGGGTCAGTTTAATCTTCCGTAGGACTCGTGCTGTGGGTTTGTAATTGTCCCTTGATCCAATCATCATTTATCCTCATATTCGCGATTAGCAAAATGTGGCAGTAAGAAGAACCACTAGTTACTTTTAAAAGTAAGTAACAGAGTTACTTCTAGGAATAGAAATAACGTTATAAACAGTTACTTTGCGACACTTGAATTGAGAATTTGTAACGTAATAGAAAAGCTAAATTTGGCAACTCTTGTTTCCAAATGTGTGCCTTCCCTGGATGCCAAGGTGAAATAATTTTTCGTGGATCACCGTTGCACGTAGATTTAGAACATTCACGCTTTATTGCAATTCGTCATTTCTAATAGCGCGCGAAGACTAGATATTTTAGGTGTATTGTTGCGTTCATTTAGAACCTGGAATTCGAGCTAGAACGAAGTCATTGTTGAGGGAGTGGAACTTTGGATTGAAACCAGGTGTCACCCGGTGTGGTGATGAAAAAATTGCATAACCATAAGGAAACCTTTGTGCTCGGAACGGGACTACTGTTTACAGTGGGATCCGAAGCACTGTACATACAGTGGTATCCATGAGTATTACCGTGCAAATTGTTCATGACTATTTTCATTAATTTTTCTGTGATGGACTTTTATATATGCTGGTGCAGAAGTTGTCAACAGCTTGTTTTGAGTTGTGATGGTAATGGGCAATTTGCACAGTAATACTCATGGATCCCACTGTACAAAATCACTTCGCCAGTGATCGTACCAGCACCTCTTGATTACAAGCCGTCAGGGTTAACTGCAGCGCTATCCGGGAGAGTCATGGAAAGCTCAATTCGTTACGTCACGATTATGACAGAAGCGACACGAAATAACAAAAACAACAAAAAAACTGAAGTTAGTAAAATTTACACGCCGCTGGCAACACTGACCAAGTGAACTCTGTTACTCCATTCCGCTCCACGGCAAGTTCGCAAACCGACAGGCAGCAGCAGACATTTAGAGCTTGGCAAAATCGATGTTGCCAAACCGACGCGGTCCCAGCGTCGCAGATTTCGCAATGTTGCCAAAAATCCTTTCAAAATGTTTTTTCTCTCTCTCTCTCTCTCTCTCCCACGTAAGGATGATTGACTGGTTAAGGGAGGGCGGGGGGAAAAGAGGGGGAAGTGGAAGGGGGTGGAAAAATATGAGGGAGTCAACCGCCAGAAAGACCTTGACTGTCTACTGCCTGTTTGAAGTTCGCTCAAGGCCACTTCGCCCGTCTCTCTCTTTATTTCTCTATCCGACTTCCTCATTTCCTTGGTCGCGCTTGTTGCGACGTTGCCATGTCGCCACTCGATATCACCCTCCTGCCCCTCGCTTCCGACGGTGGACCTGCCACGAGAAATTGAAGAAAAGAAAGGAAACGTAACCACCACCAAATCGCGACACAAGGGACGGAGGAGCAGCGGGGAAACGACACATTTCGTGCCATCACGCGCGGACTGAACCCTTTCCCGTTCTCTGGAGAGAAAGAGAGAGAGAGAGAGAGAGAGAGAGAGAGAGAGAGAGGCTGTAGCAACACCGCCGGAGCAAGACAGTCACACCTCTGTTGTCTTGCGTCTGTGCAATAACCTCTGGTGCTCGCCAAAACGTTACCCCTCCCTCTCTCCCTCCCAACCTCGCGTGCCCCGTGTCTCATTTTTATATTTTTACTGGTGAGAAGAGTTCGCGATCACAAATCCCTACATGATGACAGACCCTTGCGGATATACGTACACGCATTATAATGGCGTGTCCTCCGTTTACTGGTACAGATAGGCGTTTGAATCCGAAATCTTAATCCGATATACGTAAGTGGATCGTATACAACCCCAGAATCTGCTTTCCGAATCTTGGATTCAAGTATCGAATCATATACCTCAATCCTGGATCCGATTTCCGGATCCGGTATCCGAATCTGAATGCCGGATGCGGTATCCGAATCTAAATCCAGGATGCGGTATCCGATACTGAATCCCGGATCCGGTATCCGAATCTGAATACCATTTGAAGTATCCAAACCTGAATCCCGAATCCGATGGCCGAACCTGAATCCCGGATCCAATCTCGAATTTGATAACCGATCTCGAATCCCAGATCCGGCATCAGAACCTTAAACTCGAATCCCGGATCCGGCATCCGAACCTTAAACTCGAATCCCGGATCCGGCATCTGAACCTTAAAATCGAATCCCGGATCCGGCATCCGAACCTTAAACTCGAATCCTGGATCCGGCATCCGAACCTTAAACTCGAATCCCGGATCCGGCATCTGAACCTTAAAATCGAATCCCGGATCCGGCATCCGAACCTTAAACTCGAATCCCGGATCCGGCATCTGAACCTTAAACTCGAATCCCGGATACGGCATCTGAACCTTAAACTCGAATCCCGGATCCGGCATCTGAACCTTAAACTCCAATCCCGGATCCTGCATCCGAACCTTAAACTCGAATCCCGGATCCGGCATCTGAACCTTAAACTCGAATCCCGGATCCGGCATCCGATCCTTAAACTCGAATCCCGGATCCGGCATCTGAACCTTAAACTCGAATCCCGGATCCGGCATCCGAACCTTAAACTCGAATCCCGGATCCGGCATCCGAACCTTAAACTCGAATCCCGGATCCGGCATCCGAACCTTAAACTCGAATCCCGGATCCGGCATCCGAACCTTAAACTCGAATCCCGGATCCGGCATCCGAACCTTAAACTCGAATCCCGGATCCGGCATCCGAACCTTAAACTCGAATCCCGGATCCGGCATCCGAACCTTAAACTCGAATCCCGGATCCGGCATCCGAACCTTAAACTCGAATCCCGGATCCGGCATCCGAACCTTAAACTCGAATCCCGGATCCGGTATCTGAACCTTAAACTCGAATCCCGGATCCGGCATCTGAAGATTAAACTCGAATCCCGGATCCGGCATCCGAACCTTAAACTCGAATCCCGGATCCGGCATCCGAAACTTAAACTCGAATCCCGGATACGGCATCCGAACCTTAAACTCGAATCCCGGATACGGCATCCGAACCTTAAACTCGAATCCCGGATCCGGCATCCGAACCTTAAACTCGAATCCCGGATACGGCATCCGAACCTTAAACTCGAATTCCGGATCCGGCATCCGAACCTTAAACTCGAATCCCGGATCCGGCATCCGAACCTTAAACTCGAATCCCGGATCCGGCATCTGAACCTTAAACTCGAATCCTGGATCCGGCATCCGAACCTGAAACTCGAATCCCGGATCCGGTGGATGAACCTGATTCCAATCCATGTAACAGATCTACTATATCCGACACACAACTCGAATCCGATATCCGAATATTGGATCGAAATATCGAATCATATATCTGAATGCTGAATCCGAATCCCAAATCCGATACTCGAACTGGAATCCGATATCCAAACCCGAATCCTGAATAGTACATCCCCATCCAATATCCGAAACTTGGTTCAGGTATCCAAAACGAAATCCTGGATCTCCTATACGAATCTCCGCTACACACCCGTATTGTGTATCCACGTCAGAGGAGGAGGAAAAAAAAGAGGGGGCACGAGGGGATGGAGATACGTTCTCCGGGAGTCTTCTTTAATATACCACTAAATACCATATTAAAATGAATATTTGGCCGGAAAAAGCACTTGCTCATCTAATTTTTTGTGTTCGCTGGGACGGTAAGGTTGAAAGGCAAAATGCTCGATGGGGGGGGGGGGGGGGGTGCGTCTCTCTTGGTGCTTCTGGCGTTATCCTGCTCATAGTATCATCTCCCTGTGTTCATTTGTGTGTGGCCAGAGGCGCTCTACTAATCATGGAGGTCTGTCGTAGTATTTATTTATTTAACAAAGAATTGCAACTACAGCGTTAGCAATTATAAATTGGAATGTATTAATTCATTATGCTATTAATTTAGAATTTTTAATTAGAACTATATCACGTTATGAAATTTAATCGAACGTTAAATGTAACACATTTCCAACGCAATTTCTTTGTGCTCCAGTATTTCAACTTCCTTTGGTTAATAACTTCTTGTTTTGATGAACAGGCCTATAGCCAGAATTCTATTTTGGGGGTGGGTTCTCATCCCCTATCAGCAGCTTTCAACAAAACGCGAAAAAGGTTGGGGGTACAAGCCCTGGAGATGAATTCCGATGAATTTCTCAGTATATTACAACAAAAGGTATAATCCTGCTAAGGAAATAAAATTAATTGCCACTGTACACTTATTAAATTAGATATTTGTAGGATTTCTGAGGGGTCAGTCCCCCGGTTACGTGTAATAACGTGAAAAGGTATGTATCTAGAAATATATTTCGGCAGGGATCAGAACCAATTGTATCAAATATTTATAATTAATATGTTAATTTGATTAGTATGTCTATTCATAATCTAGTTCATGTACAAATAACCGATAAAATTTATTTAAAAACAACTGTCCTGGCAAGGAAATCATTGCCAAAAATAAATTATAAACCGAATATTTATTTATTAAGAAAAAGGATGATAAAAAGTAAAGTTCATGATTAACATTTTATTCAATTATTCTAAGTAGAAGTGTGCTTAGTAGGCACTGACAATTCAAAGTTGCATTACAATATATAATTCATGCTTTCTTATAAGTTTAGCAGACAAGTAACCCTCAATTTCCCACAAATATTAAAAGAAAGTAATGCTATTACATGGTAAATTTTTCGGTGGGCCTCGACCACTTACACCCCCCCCCCCCATTCCCCATACAAATACGTCTTTAAACGTAATGCGTTTGTATTTGAAGATGTGGCCCATCAAAATCCTTGACAGCCATCCAGTGGATCACACGAGCTACTGCATTCCAACAACCAATAGGATTTCTTACAATCTATGTACTTTTGTTAACACAAACTTCATTCTCACAGCGGACAGAGTATAGTTATTTTTTTGAGGAAAGTAACTGCAATTCATTCCCAGCTTCTTAGTAGAACGGATAATGTAATAGTTTATTAATAAAACAGTAAACGAATGGAAAAAAATCGTCATTGAAAATCAGCGAATGTTCAGGGCATCAGCTGTTCTGGTTTCCAAGGATACACTCACCATTAACTTGTACCAGGATGTTCGGTTGAGTTGCCTCTGTTCCTGGAAAGCAATTGTTGATGGAGATGTTTCTGTAATTGTTGTCAATTCTCCATTTGCTTGCAATTCGGCCATAAGGGCAATGATCCTACTGGTAGCTAGTGTTGCCCACGGGACGAGACGGGACAAGCTTTTAAAAATTCGAGACGAGACGAGATTGACCATGTGCCATAAGACAAACGAATATTTTCGAGACGAGACAGCATTTCCACGAGACTCCACGAGACGAGACAGGCCAAAGTCTCGTCTCGTGGGCAACACTACTGGTAGCCTTGAATTGTTGAAAGTGGGGGCAATGTGCAACCACAACTACTTATCTCGGGCAGCCAGCATTGTGTCCTAAATCTTAGTTTCAGCAGTTACATCAGTGGAAAAATACCAGCGTTTGCAAAATTTGTAACGTTTACTTTGTGCTCACATAAACATTGATTTTCCTGATTGCCCTGTCTTCTACAGGACTCATATTCCGAAAAACAATCTCATAACTTCCGGTAGTTAATTATTATAAATAATTTACTTGAAGTTCGAGTAACAAAGAGAACGCGACATGTCCTCCCACCATAGGTGCATGGCAGAAGAAGAAGTTTTCTTTGAGTCGGCTACGTATTAGACACAGCCATGGTCACAGCCCCAGCAAGGGCTGTACCCTCCAATATGTCGTGTCTATGACGTCAAGTGTTCGGCATGTTCTTATTGAATGTGCAGATTTTGACTTTCCTAGGCAGACTTTTCATCTTCCCAATTCTCTTGTCATCCCTGTTGGTAGATGGCGTCAGTGTTTTACCAACCTCCTTTTTAAGAAGAGCTGGACTCTTCCACTGTCTATGAGGAAGCTTTTACTTCATTCTTACTTTTTAATGTGTTGTATTTGTTTTCTGCAGGTCACTTTACAACCTCGCACTTTTATCCTTTCTGAAGGGGCTTCTTACCCCTTGTTTTAACATTTCAAGTAAGAATTTTCGATAAGGAGATATTTCCCCGTTTACATTTAAGGGTGCAAAATGGCCATATGTGCCAACGCACCAACCAATTGTAAATCAATCAATCAAATATTCCACCAATTGTAAACCAATCAATCAAAAATTCCACTAATTGTAAACCAATCAATCAAACATTCCACTAATTGTCAATCAAAGAGTCCACCATTTGTAAATCAATCAATCAAAGATTCCACCAATTGTCAATCAATCAATCAATCAAAGATTCCACCAATTGTAAATCAATCAATCAAAGATTCCACCAATTGTAACAATCAATCAAATATTCCACCAATTGTAAACCAACCAATCAAAGATTCCACCACTTGTTAATCAATGAATCAAAGATTCCACCAATTGTAAAGCAAGCAATCAGAGTTCAGCAATTGTAAATCAATCCAAGATTACACCAATTGTAAATCAATCAATCAAAGATTCCACCAATTGTAAATCAATCAAAGTTTCCACCAATTGTAAATCAATCAATCAAAGATTCACCTTCTTGACCGTAGCTTTTCTGTCGATTAGCTTGCATTGTCAGCTTAGCAACGGCAATATCCTCAAATACATAATTTCCATACAACGTATTGGTAATAAGAAATCAAAATCAAGATTTGTACACCAATGAAATATGACGTTATAAGAAGAAGGGAGTACAGTATTCCCCGAATCCTCGCTTCACTTCAAGCACTGGGTATGCCTTTCGAACTGAACAGTCGTAGGCTCTCATGGTTCTGATCTGTCTGAGGCCTGGACCCAGACTAACTTTCGCATTTGCACGACACATTTATAATCTTATTTCAGACCACTCAAACAACGAAATATACAAAACTGAGGTTCTAAAAATTCATATGTCAACGGTATATAATAAATTTACAATAAAATCATTGAGAAAAACATTACTGTTTATTTATGGCTCTTCATTGAACAGCCACAAACATTTTTCGAAAGTAAAGGTATTGATTATGCAACGTGCCCAGTTTTGCGTGTGTTGTCTATAAATTTCTTTTTTCATTATTTATTTTATTTTACTTCGCGTTTTGTGCCTCGTGGCTAATTTGCGAAGATGGGGATGAGTGATGAAATTAATGAATGGACATTCACAAACAACCAAGGACTCCTGGCGTCGCAGCGCGATGTGCTAACCAGTCAGCCACAGGGTCCGGCTGTTGTCTGTAAATGTTTAGTGGCTAAATCTGTTTCAAAGTTCGATACTCTGAAGTTCTGCAATTTTTCATTGTCTGAGAGAACGCAATCCGGGAACCGAAAATCGTATACACGGATCTGAAACCAAAATTCGGATACTAGAATCCGTAATCGAAAGTAGGGTGCTCGGATCCATAATCGACCATCCAGTACCTGGATCCGCAACTGAAATTATGTTACCGAGATACGGACCCGAAAATAAGGTACCCGGAACCAGGATCGATAAGCGGGAACCTGGATGCGGAACGGATATTTGGATATCCGAAAATAGGATACCTGGATCCAAAATCGTCAGTAGGGTACCTGGATTCGGAAATGAAATTCGGTTACCGGGATAAGGTAAAAAGGTAAAAGTCCCCCCCCCCGTGAATATAGCACCTGCTATGAACAAGGTACATTTATGGAATGGGGGGGGTCATTTTGGAGGTCATGTGATCAGCACCAGGGCTGCCCCCAGGTACCCATTGATTTGAGGCTAGGTGAACCCCGGAGTCGCTTTTTGCGAGGACAAGGCCGGAAAATTTAGCCATCACCGGAATCGAACCCGGGTCTCCTGCGTGGCAGACCGACGAGATCACCGAGATAAAGAATGGTAAATAAGTTATACGGAACAGGATTGAGAAGCGGATATTCTGTCCCGCAACAGGAAATCGGGTACCCGAACTCGGAACCAGGTTTCCAGATCCAGAACGGAAAATCCGCACCGTTATTACCCGGGACTTGTATATTTCAGAATCCAAATCAGAACACATACTCATTACAGTACACAATTCAGCCAAGAAAACGTGTACATCTATCTCCCTTGCATTCGCTAGGTTCATTTGCCAATTTCAACGGAGAGCACAGATTCTCGATTCGAATCATTCCCACCGTCCCAGGAACGATTACCGGGAGAATGATCAACCCAGAACTCTCCATTAAAATTAGCCATCTAAGTCGCGCACACTTAGGAGTTTTTAGATTTGTTCTGCCCTTGCAGGCGCAGGATATATAGGGAAGAGACAAGAGGAGATTTAGGAAAACGCGTGCAATGTGGAAAGGAGCGGCTGTCTGTGCAAAGAGAACACTAACCCTGGTGGAGAGGCCTTGATAAAACTCCATGAACCGATCGATGTGGGCTGGTGCCTAGCAACGCAGCGAGAGAGAGAGAGAGAAAACAGTTTTGTAACTGGAGCACAGAGAGTAGACGCAGGCTGTCTGGTCTGGCAAAGTACAATGGCCATTCTACCGAAATTGCAGCATCCTACAATGAAGAAGAAAAAAATACAGCATAGTATTCATTTGTCAATACGGCGAAATAGGTTCGAAAAATTCGACGGTGATCCAATCCAGTCGACTTTACTGCTGGCCATAAAAACCACCCTTTCCCCCCATAATGACTTTTCTGCTTGGGGGTGGTGTTAACGTTGTTTGCGAAAAAGGTGGCCCTTATACTAAACTCCCATCCCCACACTCATCTTTTGCTCGTAATGCTCCGTTCTTTGCTACCTTATCTCTTTCTGTGAAGTAGAAGTTCCAGTAATTTGTGATTTCGGTCTTGAAAGGGTGGACAAACTTATAAACTTCACGATAAAAGCTTCCTTGATGGACAGCAAAATGTGATTTAACAAATCACAAAATGGCCCGAATCAAACATGTTTTTACAGGCAGCCAAGAGATGGCAGGGCAAAAACTTTAATGTTTGCAAAATTAAATATTCTACCATATTCCCTCTCTGTAAAAAGAATCTAATTTTTTTTACGGATTTAAATTATGTTCATTACTTTCGACTTATTTCCTTTCCACATGTCTTTAAAAAACTATGATTCATATTTCTCTACTTTTATACCGCAAGTTAGTCACTTATAATGTACTATATATTGCACCTGTTTGTACAAAACAGATATACAGTGCAGTTTCACATTTGATTCATTATGAGATTGAATTGAGACAATTGTAATAGACTTCCCACTAACTCTTCCAAATTAATCTCTTGCATTTTCCATGTATTTTCAAATACATTCTCAGACTGCTCTGTAATATTTAACTTACTACTCATTGAGTCACTATATAATTTCACAGTGGAAGTATAAATCACTTGCTTTAAGTTAAAGAGAAAACATTATAGAAAACATATATTGTACCAGATTAGCACATTTACATAGGTCACACATGGTAATGTGTTTATTGTGTAATAGCGATATGATCCCGTGGGTAATGGTTATTAATCAGAATATTGGCATATCCCTAGTTTACTGCTTACGTACAGGGTGTCTACAAAAGGTCAGACACTTTTAACCATAAATATTATATTGTACTGAAGCAGATTAGCGCTTTAACATATGTCACACATGTCGGTGCTGTGCTTATTTTGTAACCGCGGTATGTTACATGGGTATTGATCAGAATATCCCTAGTTTACGGGTTATATACAGAGTGTCTACAAGAGGTCTGACATATTTTACCCTTGAATAAAACAAAATAACGTAGACACAAAGGAACTGCATGGATGGATAAACTCAAAAAGTTTATTTCTGTGTTTCTGGGTAACGAACGTGTTCATGGGTGCTGGTATTTCCGTAGTTGAAGAAAATGATGATTACCCAAGAGAATACGAAAACTTTGTGTTTCTTTATCAAAGGTGACTCAAAACTCAGAGAAACTGCAGAACACATCATCGGAGGGATCCTCCTTCTAGAAACCGTATCATAGCTTGGAAAAAAGGAAGTTTTTAGACGCAGCAAGTGTACTAAGTACGAAGAGTCCAGTTCGTACCACAACAAGCAATGTTGACGTTGATCTAATCCAGTAAAATTTGTATCCCTCTGTTGATAAGTGAAAGACATTGTTTATACGACGCGAAAAGCCCGAATAAGAAAAACTATAGCCAATCAGTATGGTAAGCGAAGCTCATATGCAAGTGTAGTAACAAATGGCAAATAACTTTGAGTTTATCTATATAATCATGTTATTAGATCCTTTGTATCTTCATTCTTTTCAACCGTTTTCTTTTTTTGCGATTGCTTACTTTGCTTTCTGATTTTACTTCTGCTTTGAATATAGTACCCTGCTTCGGCTTGCGAGCTCTGGGTTTATGGTACCAGACCGACCAGTCACTCGTAAGTCTTAAGTTAGCAAATTTGTGTAACAAGAAATAAACAACTGATATCTAATTTTTACCTTGTATTTGAAAAATATACCTTAAAATCCAATAGTCACTACATTTTACAAAACCGTGGTATCAACTTTTCTTCTAATGCTGTTCTTGTGTCAGAGAATGTGATGTGTGATTATAAAATTATTTTAGCGACGCTCGTATAAAGTTTTATCAATCGCGGATAACTCGCAATGCGACGTCCGACGGCGCTACTCCTAACCGAGGAAATCTTTCCTCGCCGAGAAAGTTGATGCTACTCCTTTTCTGTTACCAACCGCACTGTTCTCGTTCTTTTTGCTTCACTCACCCCATTGCAACTCTAAGGCTGTGATTGGTCTTTGCATAATCACACCATGCAATGTTAACAAATAGCATTCAAGTTCTTACCCGCCAAGCTACAGCTTCTATTGCGACACTATGCAAAACACGCTCACTGTAATCCAACACTCTTCCTACGCACTATTTCTGTTCCTCGTAATCACCCTTTCGTCCTACGTGTGCGTTATTTTACGTGACCCAAAGTAATCGGTCACATCTTTTCTGTTTTATGTACTATTAAAATGTGTCAAACTTTTGCAGACATCCTGTATTTCTTATATTTAAAATTATAATTAATATAATATATTATAATTAATATATAATATTTGAATCAAATTTAATTACAAAAAAATTTATCTTCCGCAGTTCTCTAATTAGACAGAAATAACTAATGTTTACATTCTAAAATTACATTTCCTTTACATAAAAAATATACATTTATTCCTTATGAATACGTCACAATGTTGCCGGCCGTTACTGTCAATTGCTTTGCTTCAACTGACAGACGGACGGACAAGTGTAGATATTAAACCTGACATTATACAAGAGTTCACCAAATTTCATCACTGAATTTTTAGTAGTCTCAGAGAAAACACATATTGAACGATTATATTGACATTGACAGACAAATGGATATATCAATCAAGAACATTTTGTAAAATTATTATTATTTTTTTACACGAGGCATGTCCAGAAAGTAATGTCAGCAGTCTTACTTACCTCATAGATATTTAATACATGCAAAACTGCAACACACAGGCATATCAGTCGTCGTTTTCATATTTAGCTGCAAAAAATACGGAATGCCCTACCGAAGAGCATGTCGAGTAGCTATATCTAAAATAGAATCTTTCCGAAATGAAGTAAAGAATTTATTTTAGCAGAGCAGAAATTGTGTTCAGATACTATGATGTAACTTGTGATGTATTTTGTCTATTATCTTCTTTTTAATTTTTATTTCATTTTTATTTTTATGTTGTCTTTTCACCATTTTTTTTGCATCATTTTATACATGTAATATTTATTACAATTATTTGATCAATAGTGGCATTCTTTAGCTAAATCGTACATACTGTAACCGGCGTATCCGAAATGGAAGTTTAAATGTAATCCATGACATGGTTTAGGTGGCAGAACAGTCTCAGGCTAAACCTCGCCCACGCAAATAAAGAATTAGAATTTGAAAATGATCACTCCAACATTCACAACTAATTCTCATTTGATATTTTCAATTGTTATTAATATAGAACAACAGAAATAGTTATAATGATAACAATTCGTAATATTATTCTGAAATTCTATAGGAATTACTAACAATAGCAATATAATCATACCATCAGTGTATGATCACGGATTTCAGTTTTCTGAAGCGAGTGGCAAAATGGAAGGGACATTTTACACCTGCCAAGGGAAATTATATCTCAAATTCCTGATTAAAAGCTGGAGACTTCACGAGTATGTTGCAAACTCACTTATTTCTTCGCCTCCAGCAATTGAAATGATCCCCGTTGAGTGTCAATGTTGTTAGAATTTAGTTAAGAAGAGTATATATAAATGACAAAAAATTATCCTGTACACCTTGAATACTTGTTTCTGTACACGAAAGAGTTTCAAGTTAATTTCTCAGCCATCAACCAGTGTTGTTACAAACATAAAGCATAATTTCCCTCTTAAATGAGAAAAATTTCCCGCTCTGCATACAAATTTTCCCTTCATCTTCGGACAGTTAAGATCATAATCACAAAACTTCTTGGTAACGATTACCATTATTTGTAGTTGTTGTAGAATTACCAGTGTTACTTCGACTTACGCACAGAAAACATTATCTAAAATTAGAGAAACGTTAGGATTGATTTAATAGATAAAAATAAATATGGAGGGGATAATGAAAATTAATAGTAAATTGTGCACTTTGGGAAACAATGTCCGAAACATGAATAAGTTCCTAAACATTCGGTGTATAATAACTGAGTTATTACAATAATTTAAAAAAATAGATAGCGGTATGATATTAATTATTTCCATTAAACTTTTGTGCTTGGTTTGGGGGGAGGTAAGGAAATAAATATAAATGTCAAAACAAAGTTCCATGCAATTTAAATATTTTTCGTGAAATGTCCTTTTCCCCCCAATTTTATCAACAATTTTCTTCCTCAGAGGGAAAATACCCTTAATATGGCAACACTGACACAGCCGAAACCATTATCCAGACCCAATTGTGCGCGAATTTCTCATTGTTCTGTATCCACTTGTAATGTACATACTGTACACGAATGATAATATCAAAAACTAAGGGGCGGGGGGATTTAGGCAGCTGTCGTAAGCGAGTACTCCTTGTTCGAACCGTCTACTTAGGGCGGTGGCAAATGTACTTCCTTTCAAATTTTCCCCTGCAGTTACACCTGCGTGCCCCACATCCTCACCGTGCATTGGGTACGGCAACCGCTTCGAGGATTTCGCACATATGGCAGGATGGCAGACATTCTTGCACGAGAAAAAGCTGTTATTCGGGATAATAAAACTTAAGATTGGGTTCTTTTTTCCCCTTCGACGGAGCTAACCGTTAAGTGTTTTGGCTTTTCCACTGAGTCGAGAAAGAAAAAATACAGCATCTACCACTTTTTCTTCTAGGAGTTACATGTCAATCGAGATTTTTAGTGTCGAATTACATGCCACGGACCTTAAAGGCTTGGTGATTGACAGCACACATGGGTAGGGCCGGGTTTAGAAGGGGCCCGTGTGCAGTGTTTCCAATTAAGAGATCTTATAAGCTCACATCTTGCCACATGAACTTGCAAACATAAAATACAAACACAGTGTGATATTTTCTTTCACCTTATTTTATTTATGTACATAGCATTCGTCAGACCCATTCTAGAATTCAGTTCTCTGACATGGATTTTTTTCCTGTGGTATTGGAAAAAAGTGACATAATTGAGAATATACAAAAGTAATTCCTTCCCTACGTATAGTTTAGATTTAAATTGTTTAAATTATTTTATAGTTATGACAATCTATTGAACAAATTAAAACTTGAATCCCTTTCTTCAAGAAGAAACAGAAAAGATCACAAATCTGTTGCAAAAATCTTAGAACGTTATTTATTACTCTGTCCCAACGTTTTTATCGAGAAAATCTATTCGAGTTTGGGCATATCGTGTAAGAACAAAAGGGTCTTTATTAACAACATCAGGGTGGCTACAAACAAGCAGAAATAAAATTCCCTGACTTTTCCAGGTTTTCCAGGACACAATTTAAATTTTTCCCTGACAATTACAAACTAAACTACCTCATACAGATCTAGGTATGGATTTGTTAAGTACCAATATTATCTTCTATGAAATTAACTTAATCTATTCTCTATGATTTGAATTCAAACAGCAAAATAGTGAATTTGGAAAATTATTACAATTCACAAGCTAGGGAAGATTACGGAATTTTATCATACGCAGTAAGTTTAAATTAAAATACTTGATTATTTTTAAAGTTACGACTAAATGAGATAAGAGTGAAGAGTGATTGATTAAGAAATACAATTTGTAATTTATCAGTCTCCTTATACATTCTCGGTATTATATGTTGATATTTCCACTGAGGTTTGGAACCCTCTGCTTGCAAGAACCATGAGTGCGGACTCATTTTTGAATGCATAAAGCTACTTCTCTCTTCTCTGTAAAGCAAACAACTTAACTCTTGCATATAAGTGAAACAATTGAATTGTACAAAAGAAAGAGTCATATTTCCTTACATTATCAATGGAATTTCTGCTTCAATATCAGTATATCCAAGTGAAGTACTGTGAAACGCACAACGTGCAGTTATACCATTATTGCTGACGAAAAGGGTATGTAGGTATTAGAAATTTAACGCAAGGAATTTATAGAAATGCATTGCAAAGGTACCTGATTTAGCTAACCACACATTAAAACAGGAACACACTGTTAATAACAGCTTCTGAAAGTTTATATACGAGGGACGTCCTGAAAAAAGCTCCAATGGTGCCTATACGCAGCACTAGTGGTCGGAGAGCGACACACACACACGCAGGCAGGAAGAAGTGGCATGTAGCTGTAATCTGGTACAGTTGCAATGCAGCCGTTTTAGGACAGTTCTAGGTTAAAGATTGCAGCTCTCATACAGTCTCCGACAGACTGCGATGTAGCCTACGTGTAGTAATGATATTTTTGCATTCTCAGAATTTGGCACAGAGCCACCAGCAATCGTGTGAGGTGTGCAGACTGGACGTCGTGAATGATAGTATGGTCAGACGATGGTGCAGACAATTCACGGAAGGCCAACGAATGTGCACAACCCCATACAGCTGAGTACATGCGGGCCCTTTGAATCACTTCAGGTGAGAGATCTTGGACCACTCCCTGTACAGCCCTGGTCTTGCATGTACCGACTTTCATCTCTTTGTTCAACTGAAGAGGTTTCTGGCAGGACAAGGATTTGACAGCTACACTGCGGTAGAGATAATTCCAGTCTTTGCTGTCAGACACATATGCAATGGGCATACAAAATTTAGTGCCATGCTACGACAAATGCCAGAATAACGGTGGTGATTATGCCTAAAATTAGGTTAGTACTCTCACTGTTACTAATGCAATAAATTGCAACTGATATTCTTGTTTTACTTATGCCTAATCGGTAGGAACCTTGATCATTTGTTAGTTTTTTTTCAAATTGGTGTATTTTTTTATTTTTTACTATTTGGTGTTATTTTTCCCAAAATTCACTTTTTCATTTTAGCGCATTTCTGGCAAATATCTGAAATTATACCTTCATGGTGTTTTTAAACTACTGTTTCGAATTGTAAGTCACGTGACCTACGCCTCTTCGTGAGATTTTGACATCTTGAAAGTTATTTTCCATATTATCACGTATTGATTCGAAGAACTTATTCAATGAAACACTTGGGTTCGAACATTTTTATATTAACTCCATAACACATGTATATAAAATCAACAACAAGTAACTATAACAACAATAATATATATAATTTGAAATTTATGGCTGTTTCAGCCCATGGCTTCATAACTTAACTTCCACTAATATATAACAATATTCCCCTTGGTTGCAAAATGAAACATAATAATAACAACAATCATAACATTTCTAATCTGGTTCATATCTGCAAGGTGGTTTATGTATCCTTGCAGACCTTCGTGGAAATGATGCTAACGCAGTGGACTCTTGTTTCGAACATACTGGCTTCTCCAGGCCCTGCATACCTCCTTGTCTCTGCTGCTCCATTTCCATATAGTCCAAGTTAGCAAATTGATTTTGCTCACCACCAAACTCTTCTGTACATCGTTTCGAGCGTTCACCATTTCCATATCTTTCACTCTCGTTCCTTCTGGAAATCTCTGGCTTCAAAAACGAAAAATGAACATTTCTTGTGTAATTGTCCATCTTAACTTTGAAAATTGAGTGCGATAATTGTCCTACTATCTCGCCTTTTTCGTACTGCTTTCTTTCGGGACAATAATAATATACTCCAGACCCTTTCGTATAATGCTCTGCCTCATAAATAACCCTTGTTCTATCATTATCAATTAATTTATTGGCGTTTACTTTGTATGAAAATAAAATTTCATTTGGTGATTTCCCCATAATCACATTTACAGTATTGTTGTGACAGAACAACATTCTCTTTAAGAATTTATCCACAGAAGCATTGCGTCTGTTGACGTTGCCTTTTGTTATCTCTCCTGTACCTTTTGATGATTTGTACATGCCTTTCAAATTCTCCATTTGCACATGGTCTATACGGTGGACCGTGAATTAATTTTATTCCATGATCGTTACAAAATCTCTGGAAATCCCTGCTGGCAAATGGAGGGCCACCATCAGAACATATGGTATTTGGTATTCCAAATATGGAAAAATGATTTGTCAACTTCTCAACAGTTTCTTCAGCCGTTAAATGAACAACTTGTCAAACATTTACGTATTTACTAAATGCATCCACTAAAATAAGAAATTTATATCCATGGAAGAAAAAATGATCTATGTGTACTCTGTGAAATGGTTCATTTTCAGGCTTCCATGAAACATACTCTTGTTTATTTGGTGCTCTTGAATGTCTTCTACACACATCGCACGACAGAACATACTTCTCTATATCCTGGTTCATGATCGGCCATCAAAAGTACTTTCTTGCAACATGTTTGGACTTCACAACTCCAGAATGAAATTTGTGCAAGTCTTGTAGAACCTTATTTCTAAATAATTTTGGCATTACAATTCGATCACCATGGCATAACATTCCATTATTGCAATTTAAGACATTTTTATTCTGAGAATAATTTTTCAATTCTCCATCAGCTTCGTTACGTGCTATATTCCTCCAATCCTTCACTGTGTATTCATAAGCTAGTAACAATGTTTCATCCTGTTTCATTGCTTCAATTACTTCCTCAACTCTTAAAGGATCTTCACTCATCAATGTCTCATTATCCAAAAAATAAATAGGTAAATCCTCTTCTTCATTCACAGGTAATCTGGACAAGACATCAGCCATCCCTACAATCTTCGTGCAATGAATGGAATAATAATAATTTGCTGGAAGTAACCTCCATCTTTGCCATCTCATAGATACTGTAGGATAAATTGCTTTGTCCGGATCTAATATCGATTTACCTGTTGAAGAATCTGTTAGAATTTTAAATTTGTTTCCTGCCAAATATATATGAAAATGTTTTATACCTTCCACTACTGCCAAACTTTCCTTGTCAGCTTGAGAGTAACTTTTTTGACTATCTGTTAAAGTAGCTGAAAAACATGCAATAGGTTTCAGCACTCCTTCTATTTCATGTGTCAACTGACAACCTATCCCATAGCCACTTGCATCCGTGACTAAAACTAATGGCAATCGAGTGTCAAACGATACTGAAACAGGTGCAGAAACTAATAGCTGCTTAACTAGCTGAAACTCCCTTTCACATTCTTCGTTCCAAAACCATTGTACACTCTTCTTTTGCAATAAATAAAGATTAGGTATCCTAGAACTCAAATTAGGCAAAAATCGTGCATGATACACCACTAAACCCATGAATGTCGCCAATTCCTTTTTATTCTCAGGCACCTTACATTTTAACACTGCCTGAACATGTTCATTTGTAGGTAAAATTCCATGTTCCGTGAATTTCCTTCCTAGAAAATTTACTTCATGAACAAAAAATTCAGACTTCTGCAAATTTACTTTCACATTGTACTGCATCAATCTTTCCAAAACTAATACAGTTAGTTTGTAACAGTCATACAATGTATCTGCTCCTAAAAGAATGTCATCAATAAATGATACCACTCTATCAATACCACCAAGTATTGTGTCCATGGCTCTTTGAAATACTTGAGAACTTATTTTAGTTCCAAATGGTAAACGTTTATGTACATACAAATGACCTTCATTTACAATGGTAAGAACACGTTGAGACTTTTCTTCGACTAATAATTGATGAAAAGCTGAACGTAGATCAATCTTCGTATACCACTTATGTGAACCTAGCTTATGATAAAGTTCGTCAAAAGTTAGAAGTGGATATTGTAAAGTATCTACATTTGGATTTACAGTTTTGCTATAGTCAGCACATACACGAATACTTCCATCTGCTTTTCGCACAGGAACTACAGGACTACTCCAATCAGAACTTTCTATTTCTTCTAAGATTCCTTGCTGGCACAAATCTTTTATTGCCTTGCCTACTTCATCACGCATAAAGTAAGGTAGATTGTAACCTTTCCTTTTCACAGGTACAAATCCAGGCTTCAATGGAATTCCTCAAGATCCTTGCTACTTTCTTCACTTTTATGCTGTACACTATTTATTACATTTATACTGAATATATTGTGCTGGCTTGCACTGTAGTCAAAATTATTACCTCGGGTTTTGTTTATCGCATCTTCCTCCTCAGAGGGTGTAGAAGATCTTACATTATATGTAGTCTTATTTAAATATTGCACAGCCCTTGAGGTGTAGTTAGGTTGTTTTTGATGCATGAAATCTGCCTTCTTCCCAGGTGATCTTTTATCTACATCCTTTATTTCATTCTTGTATCTACAAACATTAGAAAAATGATTTATCTTGCCACAAAATCTGCAAGCTTTTCCCATAGCTGGACAACCTTCAGCTCCATGTTTTGTTTTCGAACCACATCTATAGCAAATCCAGTTAACATTCCTTGGACTGTCCTGTTGCAATTGTCCTTTATAATATATAACACATATCCCCTTTTTTAATTTTAAGGTAAGGAATTTTCCCTGTATATACTGCGGCGCACCCAAAAAATTTAAATCAATCAATCTAACGTGACAAATACCGATATATTATGGCACCAAAAATTGGCTTTTTTTTTTTTTTGACTTGTTAGTGTTACGTTTCCCAATATTCGCGTTTTTGTTTTAGAACATTTTTCTGCCAAATATACCGAAACTTAATACTCCATTGTGGTTCTAAACTATTATTTTAAATTGTAGGTCATATGGTCTACGTATTTTCGTGACAGTTTGATATGTTTGAACAGATTTTTGAGGAAGTAAAAGTAAAGTACTCCCCTGCACTTTGCCATGAAGGTGTATAGGGGTGTGGAGTTAGGGCCCCACACTTTCTTGATCACGGCTCTAGGTGGGGATGATGTGATCAGCACCACACTCCTGGCTACCTTTATCCATCAAAGTTTCCTCCAGGAAACTTAGCAACAAGATTTCCTGTTCCCGTGTAGAGTTCCATAAAGATATCTTAATAAAAAAAGGTCAATCAAGACAAAATTCCCTGACATTTGCCAGACTTTTTTTGACACCTCAAATTCCCTGACTTTTCCCGGATTTCCAGGTCTGTCGCCACCCTGAACATATAAAGATTATAAAAACAATTTTCTAAACTCTATAGTCAGTAATTATAATGATTTTAACCGATCATAAAAATCAATCGTTCTTTAATGTATTCATCAGGTATATTTTAATGTATTTATCATGTAAAATTTAATGTACTTTTTAATTTATTTAGCAATTCTCTCTTGCATTTACATTTTTATTATCAAAATCTGTTATTATAAATTTGTAACTTATATATATATATCTTAATTTGTATATGTACTGCTGTACTAAGGTTCGTCAGCTGTTTTTCAGCAGGATAATATCAACATAAATAAATATATAAATATTTGAAAAATTTCCAGTGCGGAGAGGGGGGACTGACGTATTGGGATATTCTTTCACTCGACACAGTTGATGATGGTTGGCTGTGTACTCAAGAAGATGCTCCTTGATAGACACATGATAAGAGGAAGAATAATAATTTGTATTCTATAGCATGTTATTGATTGGTTGTTATAGTAACAGTGTGTAAGATGTACGTGAATGGCTTCCAGGCATTAAAGTTATGTTGTTAATTTGAACCTACGTATTTTGTATGTCTTGTAAATGTATAGATAAGAAATCACACACAACAAAACAAGGCTTACATCTATGGCGCAGTCGTACAGGATATTCTTGGTGATTCTTCGTAAGAAGAATTATGGATGAAGACGTCACGAAGAGTACGCGACGATCATCATTCCAGCATAGGTTTATGCAAGCAGAAATTGTGTCGGCTTGATCAATTTCTACGGTAAGAACCAAGATTACACGGTTTGTGTACTATTTACAATAATTGCACAACGGTAAGGTTCAATCAATGCGATACAAATTGTGTCTACGACGTAGATTACAATAATTGTACAAGAACAAAGTTTAAATCAGTGTGATACGGATTGTGTTTACGATATTGTGATATTTAGTTGACCACAATTATGAATATGTTCGGTTTGAATTTATTCTCTGAGTTCCGGCCAGATTCGGAAGAAATAGAAGATTATTTAACGAGGTTTGAACAGTCTTGCTTGGCTCATGATGGTAATGAAGCCAAGAAGGTACCCATACTGATTGCAGTTATAGGACCTGAAACATTCAAAGTGCTGAAGACTATCCTTGCACCTGAACCAGTCGATCGTCAAACGTATTCGATCCTCAAGGACAATCTGCTTAAACATTATGGACAGAGAACAAACAAATATGTGGAACGTTTTAAGTTCAGGCAATGCATTCAGGAAAGCGGCGAAGATGCAACACGATTTATGGTACGTGTTAAGCAACAAGGACTTAAATGTAGTTTTGGCCAGTACTTACAGGAAGCCATTGTAGAGCAAATAATTGTAGGCGTTCGGTCTGACGCCATTAGAAAGAAATTACTTTCTGAACCTACATTGACTCCAGCAAAATGTCAAGATATTGTGCTTCAAATAGAATTAATTGAACGGGAAACACAAATGTTCATACATCGTGAAAAAGATTATAGTCCTAATCTAGTTGCATTTTCTGGGACACAGAAATTGAAACCATGTTTCCAGTCCTCGCAAGCACACAGAAAGAACTTCGTTAATCCTCAGAATAGAAGTTATAAAAGCACCGAAGAATGTGATAGATGTTCCAGAAGACATGATCTTGGACATTGTCCAGCAAAATATTGGATATGTTCATTTTGCAAAAAGAAAGGTCATTGGCATGTAAAATGCAAGTTTAGGAAAAATAATGATGGAGTTGCGAGTAAGACAATTACAAGTGATCAAATATCTACGTCTAATATTAAATCTTTAGACGCTGTTGTTGAACAAAACATACATAACGATTTTCATGGTTTGTCTTTATTGCACGTTGAGGTTAGTGATTCTCATCCGCCAGAAGATAGTACTTGCACTATTTCATCGAACACAGAAAATACGCAAGTGGAAGATGCAACACTCACTCGTTCAAAAGCAAGGAGTGTTAGTTTCAAGCCAAGAGCACAAGCTATAGATGGCACTAATGTTCTTGTGTCAGCAGAACCGTGCGTAGTTGATTTGTGTATTAATAAGCGAATTGTACAATGTGAAGTAGATACTGGATCTACGGTTACTCTGTTTAATAACAAGTCTTTCAAACAATTGTTTCCACATCGGCGAACACATTGTACTTCACTAACGTTACGAGGCGTGAATAATGATAAGTTAAAGTTGAAAGGTCAAACCTTGGTTGATTTATCATTGAATGATGTATTGTATAAATTGCCGGTTATATTGTGTGAAGAAGAACTGCGTTATCCGTTGATTGGACGTTCATGGCTGGACAGTATTCATCCGGGTTGGAGAAAACTGTTAGCACAATGTAACACATTGTTCACAAATACGGGGTCCGAACGAAATGATAACGTAGATATTAATACTAAAATACCGGAAAGTGAAGGTTCGAGGGCACAGCTGGAGAAGAAACTTGACCAGAAAGGAAAGGAGAAGAAAGAAGAGCATCTGAGGCAGTTGGCTCAGAAGGCGAGAGAAGAGAGAGCTGGAATTCGAACAGAGGCAATGAGAGATAAGGATGTTGAATCAAGGGAAAGTGACCAACTGCGATACAAGAGACATAAATATATGACTGAACGGAAAAGGCGAGTGGATCGCCCACCATTTCTTGGATCACGGCGGGGCCGAGTAGGGAGGAAGAGACTTGACAAAACTTATCTTGCATATCTTCCGAATGATCCAGTCTGGGTGCAGACCCCGAAGGTAAATTCGCCGAAGCATGTACCAGGAATGGTATTGTCTAGAGTTGGCAACAGCCTAATATATAAAGTACAGTTGTTCGACGGATCGACACGAACGGTACACGTCAGGTGGCTACGAAAACGTGAGTGTGAACCAAACCCCTCATCAACAGATCTACCTGATCCAAACCATGAATCGATACCAGAAGGACAGCCGGAGGATGCAGAGGGAAGAGATAACCAAAACCAACCATATACAGACGCTGGGCACACACCAATCAGAAGATCGA
The DNA here is from genome assembly GCF_977018435.1 of Lepisma saccharinum. Lineage (NCBI taxonomy): Eukaryota > Metazoa > Arthropoda > Insecta > Zygentoma > Lepismatidae > Lepisma > Lepisma saccharinum. The sequence continues at coordinate 95,443,104 of NC_139232.1, read as the reverse complement.
ATAGACTTAGGAGACCTCCTGATAGATACGGTGAGACCAGCACTTAAAACAAAAAAAAAGAGACTCCAGGAGGAGATGATAGACACATGATAAGAGGAAGAATAATAATTTGTATTCTATAGCATGTTATTGATTGGTTGTTATAGTAACAGTGTGTAAGATGTACGTGAATGGCTTCCAGGCATTAAAGTTATGTTGTTAATTTGAACCTACGTATTTTGTATGTCTTGTAAATGTATAGATAAGAAATCACACACAACAAAACAAGGCTTACACTCCTGACAATGAAAATCTTATACGGGCTTTGATTAGGTGTTTGATCAATGACAATAACACTACACGGGGTGGCTGGCTACTATAGAACCATGATAAAATTAAAATATAATTCCCGGTTTTCAAGGCGAATTTTCAAAATTCAAGGCTACAAGCACATGTTTTCTCTATTTCAACCTTAACAGGGTTGCTATGATTTTTTGATTATGAAATGCTCAGACATCTCCAGGTTTTCCAGTCCAAAAATTAAATTTTTCCAGACATGTTTATCATCATGATTCTTGCTTTTGAACCTTTTGTCTTTCAATTAAATATATATTCCGTTAATTATTATGAATATTCACTTTCACAACTTTTTTTTAGCAAATTTCATTCTACACAAGAAAATGTGAAAATTTGAAGAGTACAATGTAAAATTACACTCGGCATCAAATGTATTGGGTGCTACAGTCACGTGCATCTACCCTTCAGTCTAAGATAACAGGTACATTATTTCACCATAACAGATCTCCACAATCAAAAAACAACAGAAAAAGTTCACACAATTTTTCATTTTCTGGCAGATTTATAGTGTCGTATAAAATGCTGGATTTTTGCTTACATTTATAAGTTCACAGGATCTGGAGAATTTCTTGTTGCATATAGGAATTCTATAGGAAATGCCAACAAGTCCAAGATATATAAAATAATAGACGATAACCTCATCTTCGCCAATCTTTTATTTATTTATTTATTTATTTATTGAAATTTTCAGTACAGCAGAAGCCATTTTAAACCG